>NC_064855.1:6653584-7012334 GCF_024139225.1 Suncus etruscus | reverse complement strand
AATACAGTGAGTAAAGTGCTTGCTTTGCATGCAGCCATCCCAGATTCAATCCCTGACACCTCATGACCTCCTAAGACAGTGGTCCTCAAACTATGGCCCGCGGGCCACATATTGTATTTGTATCTGTTTTGTTTCTTCATTGCAAAATAAGATTATGCAGTGTGCATAAGAATTTGTTCATAAGTTTTGTTTTTACTATAGTTAGACCCCCCAATGGTCTGAGGGACAGTGAACTGGCCCCCTGTTTATAAAGTTTGAGGACCCCTGTCCTAAGACTACCAGGAGTGAGTATTGAGCACAAAGCCAGGAGTAAGCCCTGAACACAGCTTGGTGTGACCCAAAATTAAAAAAAAAAATTAAGGGATATCTCTAAACCCAAATTTCTCAGTGGTAGAAGAAGATGAAGCTGTTAAGCTTGTGTGTGTATGTGTAGATTATGTTATAATTGATCCCAGCAATGTTGAAAGCAATAGCTAATCAAAACAGCACTCATTGAGGCTAGTTATAACTTTGGGATATGGCCCTTTTTTCTGTTCTATTAACAGCCAAAGTTGCAGGAAAAAAGAAAAATAAGCAGAATCTCATTTA
Source organism: Suncus etruscus (assembly GCF_024139225.1). Classification (NCBI taxonomy): domain Eukaryota; kingdom Metazoa; phylum Chordata; class Mammalia; order Eulipotyphla; family Soricidae; genus Suncus; species Suncus etruscus. The sequence goes on along the minus strand of NC_064855.1, from coordinate 7,011,746 downwards.
AAAGGTAGACCTTTTTTTTTTCCTAGCTGGGCCAGACAACTTTATGCTTATCTCTAGGAATTCCAGAGATTCTATCTCTGACTCACAACCAAGATAAGGGTAGTGAGCTGATGGTTTACAAGACTCTTTTGGTGTCAACTAGGATTACTTTGTTTATTGATGGCTTATAGCCTAGGTGACTGACTCAACAGCCTGGCTCTTAAAGAGCTTGCTGGAAACTTTGAAGTAATCCTTATTTCTAGGTTACAGAAAGAAGAGCATCAGAGAGTCTATTCCAATGAGGTCTTCAAGGTCCTTTCAGCAGAGGTCTGTATTTCACATACCCCTTGTGGGCTATGAAAAGAGGTGCCACAAAAAGAAGGTTTGCCCTTTTCAACCTGGACACTCACCCCTGTATGCTGCTCTCCTTGCAAGCTTCTGATCTGGGTCTTGTCCCCAGCATAAGTTCCCTTGAGTTCACAAATGTTCCATAAGCATAGAGCCAGAAGTAAGCCCTGAGCAGAGCCAGACCTCTACCTCTCCACCCCCTCAAAAGATGAACTTTCTTGGTGAATCCAAGCAGTAAGGGTCAGGCGACTAACCCAATTAATCAACTCCTGAATCCCAACCTTCTCCTCATCCTGCATCAGAGGTGTATGCGAGAGACCCATATAACCTTCATATATACACAAGTAAATGGTTTACAGACATCTGATGTCCAGGCAAAAGATTAACAAGAACAGCTATAGAGCTCAAACATCTAGCTCAGGAAGTAAGCCCTCAGACTCCCTAACTTGCAATTTGCACCTCTCCTCCAGACACATTGGCATAGGCCTGATTAAGTGTCCCCTCTGTTCCTTCTGAGAGTACACCCCTAAGAAGGCATCAGTTAGTGAGTTTGCTACAAGGACAACCCTTCTGGTTGCTATGCAACCAATCTGATCATCTCCTCTCCTGAGATCCTACATCTCTCACACACACACACACATCATTCTCCTCAGCATGTAACAGTTGGAAAGTCTTCCTTCAAGAAGTTCAACAAGAATCTGTCTCTCCATTCTCTTTCTCCAAAGACTTGAAAGTCCTGGACCCCAATAGGTTGTTATTTTGCTTCTAGAGCCTTCAGTTCTGTCAGCAGCTACACTTTCCTCCCACTGGCTCAGAAAGTACTCAGGAATCACAAGAGAAAGTCCAGGAAGGGTTCTGAGGTAGGTCCCACAGCTCCAAGGACCAGTTGAACCTCCACCTAAATCAGACCAGGGTGAGACTTGGAGGCAGCTGCACAGAAGTAGAGCAAGGAAGACAGGTGTGGCCCATGGGGACACAGTCCTCATGAGACTCGGAGCCTGGCAGTGCTAGGAGCCCTAACAGCCAGTCCTCAGTTGCTAGGACAGCCTAGAGAGGAATGACAAATAGTGCCAAGACACCAGATGAGAGAAGCAAACTCAACTTCCCTCTCTCACCTGAGGCCTCTTGAAGAGGCCCTTCAAATTCTCACTTGGGGAACAAGGCTTTGTTTGAGCTTTTCCTGAAGCCTGAATGCTTCATACCCCAAGATAAATGAGGAAAATCTGAGGAGCCTCCAGACACCCTCCACCCCTCACGACCAGTTGGTCCCACACAAAATCCCCTTCTGCCCTGGGGGAGAGGGCAACACTCACACTGCTGAGGAGGTTTGTGCCCTCCCCTCTGGGTGGCTCTCTATAGGAAACAGAAGCCAAGGCTTGAAGTACCAGTCCTCGTCATCTGTGTCCTTGTGGCTTAATCATACTGGCTGATTTCTACCTCCGAATCCCTGTGAAATTTCCTTCCGGGCCCCATGTTGAATCTAACTAGGTTTCAACAGTTTTGGGGTCCTGTCTCATTGTCTCTCGAGAAATGGCTTGGCAGCCTTTGCAATAGAAGCTCTGCTGAATTCATGTCAATTGTGTCTTGTTTCTCTGGCTTTTCACGTTTTCTGTTCCAATTTGACGTTTCAGATATGTCAAAAAATAGTCTTTATAGGTAGGAAGAACTCTACAGCTTTCTTTTTTTTTCTACCTGAAGATTACTAAATAAATGTAAAGAGGAGCCCACAATACAGTTATATAAAACGTTGCTATTTTCAACAGATTCAAAAGAATCTCTAAGCTACCATGACTTTGGAATAGTCAGAAAAGTTTTCTGATATGGGAAAGCACACACTGTCTAGGTTGAAATTTGCTTAGTAGCAAGTAGTATTTGTCCAGATTGTTAGGTAAATAGTGAGCAATGATTTTTTTTCTGGGGGGGGGGGGGGTGCTCAGGAGTTACTCTGTGCTCAGAAATAGCTCCTTGCAGGCTCAGGGGCCATATGCATGCCAAGGATTGAACCCATGTCCATCCCAGGTTGGCCACGTGCAAGGCAAACAACCTACCATTGTGCTATCTCTCCGGCCCAGCAATGATTTTTTAATTCAAATATTTGGCATATATCTACCTGTCCAGGAAAATCTCAGCAATGAAAAATAAGTATATACAACATGAAACAGCAAAGATCTCACCCTGTGACTGGTCTGTGACCTAGCTGTTTTCTGAAAATATCTGAAGCCAAAAGAACTCAGTTCATGAGTCCATTTAACTTAAACATACATGCACACATTTAAACAAATTTGAGTTTGAATACTCTTCCTCAAGCTAAAATCTAGGACATCTTGAAGCCTCTTATTCCTACTCCCATCCACTTTCTCGCCAATTTAGCAAATGACAGTTCTTTCGTCTCAGTCTCAAATCTGAGTTTCACATTTGTTGGTATTTTATTTAATGCACTTTTAGCATCCAATATAATTCACCCAAATGTTGAATGTCATCCCCAATAATATTACCTTGTCAAATTCTCTTTTACCTCTTACTAAACTACTGAAATAACATTCAAACTAACCCCACTGTTTCTAGTAACCCAATAGTTTGCTTTCTTCATGAGATAAAGTACTTCTTTCTATAAGTTAACTCGGATACTACTTTCCTACTCAAAATTTCAAATGGCTTCTCTCCTTTGAAAGCTGGATTTTTTGTGTGTTTGTGTGTGTGTGTGTGTGTGTGTGTGTGTGTGTGTGTGTGGTTTTTAGATCACACCCGGCAGTGCTCAGGGGTTACTCCTGGCTCCATGCTCAGAAATTGCTCCTGGCAGGCACGGGGGACCATATGGGATGCCGAGATTCGAACCAATGACCTTCTGCATGAAAGGCAAATGCCTTACTTCCACGCTATCTCTCTGGCCCCTGGAAGCTGGATTTTATGTTGTCCCTTTTATTGTACAAATCCCCAGTGAATCTGGAATATGATTCCAGTCTCCTGTTCCTACATACTTCTTCTTTACTTTGATGAGATACAATGGTCTCTCTGTTCTTTGAGCACATCAAATTTAATTCTACTCTGAGTCTTCTATACTAATATACTGCTCCCTGCCTGTAATATCTACCAGAATTGTAATGGTACCCTCCATTCTATCCTCAGAACTCTGCCCTAAATTCCCCTCCTCAGAGGCTTTCTCTGAGTACCCTAAAATAGAACCGACCTCTGTGCTAATCATTGTTCTTCATACCAGTGTTCACTGTCTAAATTCAGTTTCAACAGTCTTTAAAAATTCAATTTAAATTCTGCAAAATAAAGGTTTATGAGATTTGAAATTTTGTTCACCAGAAAGTTCCCGAGACACTACTAAGTGCTTCACACAATGTCTATTGAAAATTTTATGGTTCTGAAGTATAAAGTATTATATTTAATTTAGATGTTTCTTCTGATAAAATTAATGTTTTAGTGTCATTTTTTATTATTTGGATCATACTTTCCTGTCGAGAGGTAATGGTTGAAATTTTGCTATCCAAATCTCTAAACTTAAGGTCTTTTAATAAAGTAGCTAGGACTATACAAATTTTTAAAATTTCAATAACTAGGCAACATTTCTAGGAAACAATTAAAGGTTTAAAAAAAATAGAACTGTGGGGCTGGAGAGGTAGCACAGTGGTAGGGCGTTTGCCTTACAAGCAGCCAATCCAGGGTGGACAGTTGTTCGAATTTTGGCCTTACATATGGTCACCTGTGCCTGCCAGGAGTGATTTCTGAAAGCAGAGCCAGGAACCAGGAGTAACCCTGAGTGCCACCAGGTGTGACCCACCAATATTGCGAAAAAAAATTTTTACCCTTTGCTCTTGGTGTGTGTGTGTGTGTGTGTGTGTGTGTGTGTGTGTGTGTGTGTGAAACATTTTTGTATGGTTTAAGGAGGAAATGCCTAGAGGAATAATGTGTGTGCTCTGGTTTATGATTTAAGATGAGTTTTTATTTATATTTGCTTTCTAATAAAGTCTGTATTTTAAATGAGAGGGGGGGGGAGAGAGAGAGAGAGAGAGAGAGAGAGAGAGAGAGAGAGAGAGAGAGAGAGAGAGAGAGAGAGGTACCAGGGCAAAACGGTCTCATGAGCATTGAGTGGAAATAAAAAACAATGATCAGACCTAAATACACAACCCAAAGTGAACGACAATAGAATCAAGAGACCCAAACTACAATAAGCTATACACAAAAGGGACCTGTTGCATTAGCAGTCCAGGGGAAGTAGCAGTACATGCTGGGAACAGAGGCAGAGAGATGTCAACACTGGTGGTGGGAATTGCCCTGATTCACTGCCACTATGCACCTTAAATATGACTGTGAAAGACCTGTAATTCACATTGGTCTCAATAAAAATTATTTTAGAAAAAACTAAAACTGGAACATTGTGTTTAAATTTTCCTGTCTTCTTGGTTATCACTGCAAAGCAGAGCTGAAATAAAGAGTTACTATATGAGCAAGAATTTGTAGACCACCAAGAAATCAATTGTGCTTCGCTATGCTTTATATATTTATTTATTTGTATATATACACATATATGTATGTATATATATGTATATATATATATAATTTAGGAAAGCTAAAAGGAGCCTTGGGGTTACAAGATACAAAACTATTAAAAGCAAAAGCTAGGGGACGGAGAGATAGCACAGCGGCGTTTGCCTTGCAAGCAGCTGATCCAGGACCTAAGGTGGTTGGTTCGAATCTCTGTGGTCCCCTGTGTCTGCCAGGAGCTATTTCTGAGCAGATAGCCAGGACTAACCCCTGAGCACCACCGGGTGTGACCCAAAAACCAAAAAAAAAAAAAAAAGGCAGCAGCAAAAGCTAGACTTTTTAGGAAGACTGACATACTAAATATAGGAAGGCTGAACTTGCTAAATATTCTCATTTTGATTTGTACTGTGCACTGCCCTTCTTGGAATATTGTGCTCAAATCAGCCCTGGACTTAGGATGTCAGCACTGGAAACAGATGAACTCATCAAGTCAAAAGCATTATATTGGTGGGTCTGTTTTTATTTGGTTTGTCCGTTCTGATTCCAGTCTGGGAGTTTTGCATCACACATGGGGAGGGGTGAAAACAATGATATTTTACAATTATTTTTTTTTTTTTTTTTTTAGGTCACACCAGGCAGTGCTCAGGGGTTATTCCTGGCTCCAGGCTCAGAAATTGCTCCTGGCAGGCACGGGGGACCATATGGGACGCCGGGATTCGAACTGATGACCTCCTGCATGAAAGGCAAACGCTTTACCTCCATGCTATCTCTCCGGCCCTACAATTATTTATAATTATAATTTTACAATGATATTTTACAATGATCTCTAACACGAAGTTCCAGCTCATTTTCCATTTTCATTTGCAGAGAGACTTTGAAAACGGATGGTTTTGAAGCTCCCCATTTTTCCATCCTCCCCCGAGCAATGGCACTGAGGCGGATTTCGGGGTCAAAGGTGGGTTTTCTCCACATCTGGCGACCTGACAAGGGCCAGAAAGAGACGCGCATGCGCAGACAGGGTTGGAAAGAGCCACGGGACCGCAGTCTCCTTTGCTGAGATTTAGGGATTTGACGTCTCCTGGGACGTCTCCTGTCCCGCCCCTCTTCCGCGTACTCCCGGACTACGGCGCTTCCTATTGGCTGCTCGGGCTCGAGGCCCCGCCCCTTCTCCGCCTCGCCCCCGCCCATACCGGTTTCCGTCGCGAAGGACGCTGAGGCGGTTGGTTGCCAAGAGGGCAGCGCCCCCTCAGCCTCCTCCCCGTCAGGTCGCGTCCCCCCCGCCCTCCACGCTGCGGCACCTCCTATTGGCTGCCTATGACACAGGCCCCGCCCCCTAGCTGCCTAGCCCCGCCCCAGTCCGCCCCGCACCCTCCTATTGGCTCAGCTTTAGGCGAGAGGCCCCGCCCCTCCGCCCCTCCTGTTTCCGTCGCGAAGGACGCTGAGGCGGTTGGTTGCCAAGATAGCGACGTCTTCTCAGCCTCCGCCTCCGCCTCCGTCCCGTCAGGTCGCGCCACGCCCCGCGCTGCGGCGCCTCCTATTGGCTGCCTAGGGCACAAGGCCACTCCCCTTACCCGCCTCGCACCTATCCCGCCCCGCCCCGCTCTCTCCTATTGGCTGTATCATTCTCGAGGTCACGCCCCTAGCCGCCTCGCCCTTCTATTGGCTACCTAGGGCATAAGACCGCGCCCCTTGCCGTCTTGCCCTTGCCCCGCCCCGCCCCTCGCCCCCTATTGGCTGCCTTATTAGTGAGGCCACGCCCCGAGCCTCTTCGGCCCTCCTATTGGCTGCCTAGGGTACAAGGCCACGACCCCGCTCGCCGCCTCGCCCTCCTATTGGCTGCCTCAAGCCCGATGCCCCGCCCCCTCGCCCATCGCCCAGCCCGGTTTCCGTCGCCAAGGACGCTGAGGCGAGGCGGTCGGTTGCCAAGATGGCGGCGCCCCCTCCGCCTCAGCCTCCGCGTCGGCGTCCGCCGCCTTCCCGTCAGGTCGCGCCGGTGCCCGGCCTCGCCGCGCGGGAGCCCGAGCCGTCGCCGTGACGCGGGCCGAGGGGCGCCGGGCCATGCGGGCGGGCGGGCGGCCGGCGCCGGGGCCCTGAGCAGCCATGCTGGCCGGGAGGCCCGAGCCGGCCGCCGAGCCGGCCGACCCCGCCGCGCGCCGCGTCCCCCGCTGGGCCGCCCGCCTCGGACCCGGGCTCGGACCCGCTCCCGGACCCCGACTCGGACCCCGCCCCGGGCCCGCGCCGTATCCTTCTGCCCCGCCCCGCCCCGCCGCAGCCTCGAGCGGCGTCTTCCCTCTCTGTCTCTGTCTCTCTGTCTCTCTGTCTTTGTCTCCCTCTTCTCTGACTCTTTCTGTCTGTCTCTGTCTCTTTCTGTCTGTCTCTGTCTCACTGTCTCTGTCTCTTTCTGTCTGTCTCTGTCTCTGTCTCTCTGTCTCTGTCTCTTTCTGTCTGTCTCTGTCTCTTTCTGTCTGTCTCTGTCTCACTGTCTCTGTCTCTTTCTGTCTGTCTCTGTCTCTGTCTCTCTGTCTCTGTCTCTTTCTGTCTGTCTCTGTCTCTGTCTGTCTCTGTCTCACTGTCTGTCTCTGTCTCACTATGTCTCTTTCTGTCTGTCTCTGCCTTACTATCTCTGTCTCTTTCTATCTGTCTCTCTGTCTCTTTCTCTGTCTCACTGTCTCTGTCTCTCTCACTGTCTCTGTCTCTGTCTCACTGTCTCTGTCTCTTTCTGTCTGTCTCTTTCTCTGTCTCTTTTTGTCTGTCTCTCCCTCTGTCTCTCTGTCTCTGTCTCTCTCCTCTCTCCTCTCTCTGTCTCCTTCTGTCTGTCTCTGTCTCTCCTCTCTCTGTCTCTGTGTTTCTCTCTGTCTCTGTCTCTCTGTCTGTCTCTGTCTCTCTCTGTCTCTCTCTGTCTCTGTCTTTCTGTCTCTCCACTCTTGGTCTCTGTCTCTCTGTTTCTCTGTCTTCCGTCTCTCTGTTTCTGCCTGTCTCTGTCCCTGTCTGCCTGTCTCTGCCTCTCTGGTCTCCCTGTCCCTGTCGCTGTCCCTGTCTCTCTCCCCAGCATCTCCCCCGTGGCCTCCCTGGCAGGCCCTGGAAGTGGCGGGTGTGGGCAAGGGTCTGGAGGGAGGGCAGAGGCTGTCATGGGGCGGGAGGAGTCCAGAGGGCTCATCATCTTCTCTTTCTCTGTCTCTGCCCCCTCTCTGTCGCTCTGTCTGTCAGCAGCCGAGGGGGTACATAGGGTCGCATCCTCTTTCCTCCGCATCCTCTTTCTCTTCTCTCTTTCTCTCTCTTTGCTAAGGAGAGGCAGGCAGGAAGGTACAGAGGGTCGCATCTTTCCTCTACATCCTCTCTCCCCTCTTTCTCTCCCTCTCTTCTCCCTCTCCTTTTCTCTCTCTCAGGAGAGGCAGGCAAGGAGGTACAGAGGGTCGCATCTTTCTGTTTTCTCTATCCTCTCTCTCTCCCTCGATAGATAGATAGATAGATAGATAGATAGATAGATAGATAGATAGATAGATAGATAGATAGATAGATAGATAGATAGATAGATAGATAACCTATATGTGTGGGTGGATGGATGGATGTGGATGGATGGATGGATGGATGGATGGATGGATGGATGGATGGATGGATAACCTATATGTGTGGGTGGGTGGGTGGGTGGATGGATGGATGGATGGATGGATGGATGGATGGATGGATGGATGGATGGATGGATGGATGGATGGATGGATGGGTGGGTGGGTGAGTGGGTGGGTGGATGGATGATGGATGGATAGATAGATAGATAGATAAATAGATAGATAGATAGATTGATAGATGATAGATGATAGATATCCCTCTCTTCCTCCCTCCCTCCCTTCATCTCTGGAAAGGCAGGCAGGAAGGTACACAAGGCTGCATCTTCTTTCCTCCGCATCCTTCCTCTCTTTTCCTTTGGTAACTTCTCCAAATCAGAACCTGCACTAAAAGCATCTAGTTCTTTCTCCGTCGCTTCATTTTTTGGCCCAGGTCCCCTTGGCTTCTGCCCTGGCTGCTTTGAATGCCGCCAAATGTCCTCTCGGAGATCTTCCGTGAAATGTACAGGATTGCTTTCAGTGTGTCTAGGATACTAGTGCCCCTGACATTCATTCTTCTTGGTACAGAACTATACATTGACCAAAATTGATCTCCAAAATCAGAAAATAAGGCAACACTCTAAATAAAAAGCTCAAATGCTAAAGAGGCATTCGCAGCAATTAAAGACATTAGAAATAAAATATATAAATAAAAAGCTCAGTGACAAATAATCTATCCCATCCTTTATATTAATGAAGCAGTCACAAATGTTTTTGATTTATATGGTATGGACATCAGTAAAGCATCAAAGTGAATATTTCTAAATAGATTTTCACAATACTTCAATTGAGCAAGATCTAATAGACTTCATGTCAGAATTATGAAAAAGATTCCTATAATGGACTGAGAACAGCTGAATGTACCTGAAAACAGACCCAAAAAATGAGGGCAAATTAGAATACGCTTGATAGATCAGACTTAGAGATTTGACATTTATCGTGAGAGGGACATAAAACTGAAAATCCATTCATATTTGCGTTTAACTGACTGAAAGTTTGTAATGAATGAAAAGATACTTAAGCAGTGTTGCCATACAATATCTGAAAGTAATTTGGATTTTTTTCTGGGAAAACAGGTGAATCTTTATTTCTACTGTTAAGTTTAAAAATCTCAGGTAAGGGGCCGGGCGGTGGCGCTAGAGGTAAGGTGCCTGCCTGCCTTGCCTGCTGCGCTAGCCTAGGACGGACCGCGGTTCGATCCCCCGGCGTCCCATATGGTCCCCCAAGAAGCCAGGAGCAACTTCTGAGCGCATAGCCAGGAGTAACCCCTGAGCGTCACAGGGTGTGGCCCAAAAACCAAAAAAAAAAAAAAAAAAAAACATTTGGTAATCATATACTAATGTATGCATACTACCAATTGTACCCCAAAAATCATATCATTGGTATGAGACTATTGTATTTGTTGAATAGCAGTGACACTCATCCACAAAAGACAGAAGCCACTGTCCTTAACATGTGATATTAGAGATATGAAAATACATCTGGGGAAAAATTTAGAGGAAGAACGCCAAATATTACTGCAGCAACAGAAGATATGTCGCAGCCGAGCACGTAAATACTTTGTGGAGTCAAACCGGCGAAGAAAGTAAGTAGATATTCAGGATTGTAGAAATCATAAATTAGTGGTTTCTGCTTTGTAGTACTTAATAAGCCTAACTCATGTCAGTGTTTTTTCTGAAAACACTGATCAAGACTTTTGTAGCTTTAAACATTTTTCTGCCTGGGGCACTAAGACAATGGTATATTGTGCTGTTCCACTGGCTGTGACCATCACAGTCTTTTCTAGACAGAAAACTTGATCTAGTATCTATAGAAGGATTTCTGAAAATCACTAAATTAAGGACCAGGAATGTAGCTCAGTCATAGAACACTTGCTTTGCCTGTGTGAGAGATCCTAGTTTCAAGCCCCTGCAAATTACTCAATTATTTTAGCTTCTTTGTGTTATGTGTCACTTTATGATGAAGGAAAGTTGTAACTAGTCTAGAATGGGATTTAATTTTATTTTAGTATTTCTACTGTATATTTTTTTTTAGCTACCCTCATTCATCTGATCTAAAAAATGGGGAAAACAACTGGAAAGGGATGAATTTTTATTAACTTTTATTATAAATGACTGCATTTTAAAAAAGCTTTCAAATCTAAGCTAGAAATAAAGTTAAAATATAAATCATTTAATCACTAGTTAACTTTTTCACTTAATTTATATTTTCATTTTGTAAAACAGTTATGAGTTCTTATTGTTGTTTTGCTACCTTGTCCATATTTTCACAATACATGGATAGCAGAAAATCCCTAGAGTTTATTATTTACATCATTTGGCATATGTTGAAAATCCCATATGGGGAATACAAAATTGTTTACCTGTGATTTTTTTTCTGGCATTGTATTTCCCTTTAGATTAACTCTTTCACTGACTTCTGTCATGAAAATTACTATTTATATGCTGAAAGGTCATAGTTTTTGGAGTCAGTAATCTAGGTTTAAGTCCTCACATCATGGAGGAATTTTATTTGAGCCTAAGTTTTTTATAGATGTTTAAAATCAGAAGCATCTTTTTTCTTTATTTAAACATCTTGATTACAAATATGATTGTGATTAGGTTTCAGTGATGTAAAGAACACCCCCCTTCACCAGTGGAACATTCCCACCACCAAAATTCCTTATTGAACAGCTCACAAAGAGAAGACAAGATAAAAAGTGGGTAGAATCGTCACGGTAAAAAAATATTTAGAGTTATAGCTGTTAAAAAAAATACACATAAAATATTCAAAAGACATGTGTGTCCATTTTCTGTCTTTTGAAATAGTTGGGAGTTGTTAAATCCAATGCACGACTTTGGTCTGTGATTCGGACTGTGTAGTAAATGTGGGGTACTGATGGTTGGGGGTGAGAGAGTTAAGGATTAATAATGAGTTTTGTAGGGGTATGTGAAAGGGCAGAATCGGTTGGGGCAGGAGGTCGGTCTTGGTGCCTAACAAATTAAAGAACTGAGGGTAAAGAGGGTTAATTAGGGGCCGGAGAGATAGCATGGAGGTAAAGCATTTGCCTTTCATGCAGGAGGTCATCGGTTCGAATCCCGATGTCCCATATGGTCTCCGTGCCTGCCAGGAGCAATTTCTGAGCCTGGAGCCAGGAATAACCCCTGAGCACTGCCTGGTGTGACCCAAAAAACCAAAAAAAAAAAAAAAGAGGGTTAATTAAGGGGAAGATAACGAATCCGGATTGGGAGATGAGGGAGTAGAAGGGGCTCTGGTGTGGGGGAGGGGAAATATATCAGAGGGGCTATATACATTTTTATAGGTGAGTTTATGGATTAGGCTTGGCAGTCAGAGAGGACCACTGTATAGGAAGTCATGTCTACATATACACTGATTTTAGAGACCTATTTGAATATTATCCTTCAAATCTAGGGAATTCCATTCTTTTCCTAGAAACAGTCAAGAATTAAGAGTATTTTGGGGTGTTGTTAAAAAGTATATATGCACCTGCACACTTTTGAAAATGAATACTAGTAAGAAAAGAACTCCTGAATGGGGTCCAGTATGCATAGGGGAGAAATTTCTCTCCCCCATCCTCCCCCCAGGGCCCGATTTACCAGCCATGGCCCTGAAGAACAGTCTGGCTGGGGAGATCTCAGTCCCCTGGACTAAGTGGTTAGCCGAGGAGGTCTATGGCTAGCTGTCCTGCCCAGAGCCCCTAACATACCAGCTGAAGAGAAACAGAAGAACTGGCATGTGGAGTCTCCTGGGTGCAGCCCCTGCCTCTGTAGTTTGTGTATGCATAGGGGAGGAATTTCTCTCCCCCACCTTCCCCCCAGGGCCCAATTTACCAGGCGTGGCCTGAAGATCAGTCTGGCATGGGGGGGAATCTCAGTCCCCTGGATTAAGTGGTCAGCCCAGGGGGCCTAGATGTCCTGCCCAGAGCCCCCAACATACCAGCTGAAGAGAAACAGAAGAACTGGCATGTGGAGTCCAGAAGCATCTTTTTTCATGGATTATTATATATGACAAGTAGTAATATTAAGAATAATTGAGAACACATGTACAAGTAGTATTTATGGGGCTGGAGAGACAGCATGAAGGTAGGTGTTTGCCTTGCATGCAGATGGACGGTGGTTCGAATCCTGCCATACCATATGGTCCTCTGAGCCTTTGAGGAGCGATTTCTGAGCATAGAGCCAGGAGTGATCCCTGAGCGCTGCCAGGTGTGACCCAAAACAAACAAAAAAAAAAGTAGTATAACAGTATGGCACACAGTGCTTCTCAATAAGTTGCTTAATAAGTTACTATTGGTCAGTTTTGTCTTGTCCTAGTTGACTTGTTCTGTGAGATAGTAAGGTCTTTATAAGGAATTAGATTCATAATGTTTCTATACCTGTCTTATCATATTTGGCAGCCAGAAAAGACAGTGGTTTAAAAAAATAAGAGGCTGGGGCTAGGGAGATAGCACAGCAGTAGGGCATTTGCCTTGCATGTGGCCGACCTGCAATAAACCCTGTTAGATTCCGGCGTTCTATGTGGTTCCCCCATCCTGCCAGGGGAAATTTCTGAGTGCAGAGCCAGGAGTGACCTCTGAGTGCCACTGAGTGTGACCCAAAAACCAATCAATCAATAAATTTTTAAAAAATAATAAAATAAAAATTAAAAATGAGAAGCTGAGGCCAAAGCGATAGTAAGATGCTTGCACCTCGTATGCCCCACCAGGAGTGATCCTTGAACACAGAGGCATGAATAAGGCCAGAACATCAGTGTGGCCCAAATACCAAACTTAAACAATTCTAAGAGGAAAGAATTAGGAAGATAATTCAGAGGGGAAAGATTGATGGGATTTCCCAGTTGGATCCCCACCTCACCCTAACAAATAATAAAAAGCATAGTTTCTTGAATACCAATGATTATTCACCTAAAGAAAAGGTTATTTTGTTTCATCTGTTTAAACTTTAGAAATGACAGTAATTGGATTCCCGTGACTTGATAAAGAAATCGGGACCAGAGTGATCACACAGTGGTAGGGCGTTTGCCTTGCATGTGGCCGACCCAGGACGGACCCGGGTTTGATACCCCAACATCCCATATGGTCCCTTGAGCCTGCCAGGAGTCATTACTAAGTGCAAAGCCAGGAGTAACCCCTGAATGCCGCTAGATGTGTACCTTCCCCCAAAAAAGAAAGAAGCAAAGAGATAGGAAAAGAAATTGAGTCATATTTTAAGAGCCCAAAGAAGATGTTTGATGATTTTAAAACCTTACATAAGCATATAGTCTTAAAAGTTCAAAATAAATTTTCTAACTAGTAGAATAAAGAAAAAAGGATCGAATGGGGGCAATCACCCAAATAAAGAAAGAGGAAAAAGATAAACATTTCAGAAGAATCACTAAAACCTGAAAGAAAAATAACGTGAAGGCAAAAAAATACCTCAAGAATCATGGAATGAACTATGTGTGAACATCAAGGATGAGCGAGCTGTATCATCAATTTTTGAGAACTATGAAGTTTGGAGTTCCCTGTGTAGCAAGAAAAATAACCCTTATGATAAGAACGGCTGAAATGAAAGAGTGACAATCCAGCAAGTGAGGATATAGAAACAATCACTCATACCTCTAATGGTAATGATACCTCTGAATATCTATTTGGCAGTTTGGATTTTTTTGTTTTTTTTTTATTTTTGTTTGTTTGTTTGTGAGAATGGGGTGCATAGGGAAGGTTATACCACAGCCAGAAATGCTCAAAGACTACCTTTGCCCCAGGCTTTTTGCTCAGTCACTCCTGTTGGTCCTCAGTAGACCATGTATAATGCCAGGGTTTCAAACCAGGGTAAGCTGCATACAAGGCAAGTACTTAACCGATATACTATTCTCTGGCCCCTGGAGGTTGCTTAAAACACTAGGTATGTAGCCACCATATGAAATTTGACAAACAAAAACTTAGACCCACAAAATCGCATTTATGGATATACAGTTATATTCATAGTGACCTGAACTAAAAAAACTACCCAGATATTCTGTAATGGGTGAATGACTAAATTATTCTGGTACATCAGTATGATGGGATAAAATGAAGCACAAAAGAGTAATGAAGACCCAGAGCATATAGCAACCAAAATAAATCTTGGAGAGAATTGCAGAAAGGTTTGTTTTTAAAGGCCAACCCAAAGGGGTTATGTACAGTATGGTTCCATTTATATAACACTTGAAATGAAAAAATTTGGAAATGAGAACAAATTAGTGATTCTTGGAGGTGGATGTAGGAGAGAAGGGGCTGGGAAATGTGAAAAATCTTTGATGGAAATGTGTTCTTTTGAATGTGTTAATGTCTTTATCCTGATATTGAGGTTGCACTGTCATTTGCCACTGGGTAACAGTGAAGTCTGGGGTGTCTGTTCTATTTTTATCATAACTAGATATAGCACTTCAAGTTTAAGAAGGGAAAATTACAGCTAGCAGTGATGGAGAAAACTTTTTCCTTCTCTAGTTTTTATTTAATTTTTTATATTACTTGGAGGTGTTTGTGGACCACATCCAATTGTGCTCAGGAATTTCTCTTGGCTCTATGCTCAAGAATCACTTTTTGGCAGTACTACCACTATTGGCAAGGATATCAGAGGTGCTGGGCATTAAATTAAGGATAGCTGCATACAAAAGCAACTGCCTTAAATCTATGCTTTCTCTCCTGTCCCATTTTGTCTTGTTTTTAATCATTATATTTTAAGTTGTTACAGTAATGTTAAGGCCTATGGTACTGAGGTATAAAATTACTGCACAGAACTACCAGTGTGCCCCTGACCCTCCTTCAATGTCCTTGTACCCCCTCTAGTGTGATCATCAGCACCTCCCCTCTCAGCAGACATGATGGTGCTGCTTAGACTCAGGAGCACAAAACCTGCCAGGGCAACCACAGTGGTGCTCACAGACCACCAACACCACACTCAGCTGTGCTTGGAGGACCCTTTGATGATGGGGCTCTCAAACTTGTGACCTTCATATGCAGATCTGTGATCTAGCCATCTCTCAAGTCCCCTATGTAGTTTATATTTTTGTAATGCTACAAGTAATTGTTTAATTTTTTTTATTACTTGTTGCTTGGAAATAGAACTTTATTTCCTTCTTTGTATATTCTAAGAATTTGTTAAGTTCACTTCTTAGCTCCAAAAATAATTTCAATTTAGTCTTATCATTGAAAAATATAATTTGACTTCCCTCTTTTCACTTGATATGCATTTTACTTTGTGTTGGACTTATGATCCTTCTAGGACCTCCAGTGTAATGGGGAATGGAAGTAACTTGAGCGAGCATCTTTGCCTTCCCACAGTTGTCATCATTTCATCGTTATCTACCCTTTTAGCTAAGAAGTTTTGGCAATTCACATTTTTGTCAGAGTGAAGAGGAAAATTCTTTCCCTATTCCTAATCGGCAGTTTTTAATCACAAATGTCATTGGATTTTGTCAAAATAATTCTGCACTTATTTTGATGACAGAGAGTTGGTATGCCTTTTTTTTATTTATTTTGTCACAGTGGTGAATTGTACTGATTAACTTAGAAACACTATATCACCCCCTGACTTCACAGATAACTGCCACTTGGTAATGATGAATCTTTTTTTTTTTTTTTTTTTTGGTTTTTCGGGCCACACCCATTTGATGCTCAGGAGTTATTCCTGGCTACGCGCTCAGAAATTGCCCTTGGCTTGGGGGGACCATATGGGACGCTGGGGGATCGAACCGTGGTCCTTTCCTTGGCTAGCGCTTGCAAGGCAGACACCTTACCTCTAGCGCCACCTCACCGGCCCCAATGAATCATTCTTGATGTAAACTGCTCACTTTTATTTGAGATATTTTTGAAAAAAAATTTTGTGATGCTTGTGAGGAGTGTAGGTTAGTCATTTGTTGTTGTTTGACACACACCTGGTGGTGCACCAGAGTCGTTCCCAGCAGACTCCGGTGAACTGTGTGGTGCCAGAACCAAATCCAGGACTCCCAATTGCAAAGCATGTGCTCCAGCCCTTTAACCTAAATCCTTGGTGGCTTATATTTTCTGTAATTTCAAATTTCAGTCTTACATTTTCTGTAATGTCTTTGTCAAATTTCAATCTTATATTTTCTGTAATGTCTTTGTCAAATTTCAATCTTATGCTAAATTTCAATCTTATATTTTCTGTAATGTCTTTGTCAAATTTCAATCTTATACTAGCCTTATAAATAAATTTGGGGTATAGATAAATACTGCACACATAGGATGTTTGACTTGCATGCAACCAAGTTGGATTCAACTTCCAGAACCCTCTATAGTCCCTTGAGCCCTAACTGATCTCAGAGCCAGGAGTGACCTCTGAGCACCACAGGATATGACCCAAAAACAAAGAAGACTATTGGGTAACTATGTTGTTATTGTGGAAATACATTGCAATTCTCAGTTGCAAGAAACCTGTATGAGGTTCTGAAAATAACCACTTACAATAATATTAAAATTCTGAGTAAAGTATCTTCTTTTTTATTGTAATGTTATTTCTAAATAAATAAACTTCTGAATTATGAAGATGAATAATGATTGTTTTGAACCTATTCTACGTTGAGATTTTTAAAGTTTGTTACCTAATTTTGTTATCTACTCTGTTTTAAATATAGAGCTTTTGAAGAGAAACGAAAAGAACAAGAAGAAAGAGAATACCAAATCAGAGAGCAAATACTTCAGCAAAGAAAACAGAAGTTTGAGGAAGTTACAGAAAAATTCCAACGTGCTCATATTCCTTTTTCACAGCAGAGGAGAGCAGGTACCTTCATTTTAAACATTATGAAAGATGTGGAAGTTGGAATCATATTTGACTTGAATAAAATAATAAATTAAAAAACAAAATGAGGGGGCTGAAATCAATAGCACAGTGGTAGGGTGTTTGCCTTGCATGCAGCCAACCTGGGTTCAATCCCCAGCATCCTTTATGGTCCCCCAAACCTGCCAGGAGCAATTTCTGAGGTCAGAGCCAAGAATAACCCCTGAGCGCCACGAGGTGTGGCCCATAAACAAAGAATGAAAAATTAAATTAAAAATATCAGCATACTGAGGCTGGTGCAGTAGTACAGTGGATAAGGTGTTTGCTTTGCATGTGGCCAACCAAATCAATCCCTAACATCCCAAATGTTCTCCAGAGTGCTGCCAGGAGTGATCCCTAATTGTAGCAAACTGAAACTTAGCTTAATCAGTGGGAGGGGGGAGGAGAAAGAGAGAATTATAGAGAGAAAGAAAGAGAATGAATCATCAGAGAGCTAGGAGAAGGAGGCCTGTAGCTTCGGGGCCAAACTGCTATATTCCATGCAGAGAGAAAGAGAGAATTGAGTAAAGGGGGAGCAAGGTGCATCTGTCTGATGCTGCTTATGCTGCATAAGGCCAGGTTCTCACCCCGTATTTTCCTGGGCCCTCCTACCAACTGCCAGGCTTCTTCTTCTATAACTGGTCAATTGACCATTACAGGGGGGCATGTCCCAGTCTATTGACCATGGAAGGGGGGCTTCATCACCCCTTAAAGATGCATTAGCAGTAACCCCCGTTAGATACATTAACACCTAAGCACAGAATCAGGAATAAGCCCTGAGTAGCCCTGGGTATGTCCCCCAAAACATACATATACATATTGTATGATATACATACATATAAATATTATCAGCATACAAATATATAGATATAAGTATATATAAAGGTATATATTAAGCAGTTATCAGTTATCGCACTTTAATCAGATATTAAAAATAATTTAAATTTAATTTGGAAATATTTTTACTCTCTTAGTAAGCCTTGAAAGCTCAAGCTTCAGTCTACTTTATACAAGCTTGTAATGCTTTCTTTATGAAAATTGATTTAATAAAAAGAAATTTTAACATCTGGTTTCAATTTATTAGAATCCATCTAACACTTTATGTATATTGTTGTTGAAATTGATGTTTAAGGAATGGAAAGATAAAAAGACTATATAAAATCTGAAACCTGTCAAAGGTTTAAATTATGAGTATGATTAGCTCTTTGGCATTATGTCTACAAAATCTGATATCTTAAATATTAGGACACTTAACAAATGTTAAATCTTGCTTTATTTTTATGTTGAGCCACACTAAATGTCAAAGCTTTAACATAAAAGTAGATCCCTTCTGTATTCAGCAATCATATGTTCTGTTTATCCCTAAATTAAGCTGAGGTGCAGAGAATCTCTATTTTAAAAAAAAGGGTTTGGGTTTTGTTTTTGTTTTTGTTTTGTTTTGCAGATGAGAGTACTATAAACCATGCCAATAAATACACTAATTTCTAGAGTAAATTCTAAGACTGCTGTTTTGTATTATGAGAGTACAAAGGAAAGAACACTATGCCTATATAGAAACATTAAGGATACAATCCCTTGAAAAATCACTTCATTAGGATGAACATTTTCCCAAGGAAAAAGAAAATTAAAAAATACATACCAGATAGAGTAGCATGTATTTCAGCAATTTTAAAGTATATTAAGGATGGAGCCAGGGGTGCAGGAAGAGAAACAAAGATTACAAAAATAAGTTAAACCAGGGCTAGAGAGACAGTACAAAGGGCAATGCACTTGCCTTGCATGCAGCCAGCTTGGGCTTGATCCCTGATACCCCGTATAGTTCCCTGAACCCCACCAGGAGTTATCCCTGAGTTCAGAGCCAGGATTAAGCCCTGGGTACTGACAGATGTGGCCTCAAAAATAACAAAAACAAAAAGTAAGTTGAAACCAATTATCAATTTCATTTTATTTATTGGCAGAAGAGTATTTTGAGTACCAATGTACACAGCAGAAGGCTTCAAAGAAGGGAGATAGGGATTGATTTGAGATTGTTTACCATGGGATATTGATATGTGGCCAAATAATGACTCCGTGCAGGTGGGTTTTCAGCCACACCCGGTGATGCTCAGGGGTTACTCCTGGCTGAGAAATAGCTCCTAGCTTGGAGGACCATCTGGGATACCTGGGGATCGAACTGAAGTCTGTCCTAGGCTAGCGCAATCAATGCCTTACCACTTGTGCCACAGCTCTGGCCCCTAAACATCAGTTTCTTGAGCTGTAAAATAGTTATTCAGATAGTATACCTCACAGACTCTTGAAGACTAAATTATGGTTTTGTGTGTATGTGTGTGTGTGTGTGTGTGTTTTGTTTTGTTTTTTGTCTGGGTGCCATGCCCGGTGATGCTCCGGGGTTACTCCTGGATATGCACTCAGAAATCGCTTCTGGCTTTGGGGGACCATATGGGATGCAGGGAATGAACCCAGATCCATCGTGGGTCAGCTGGGTTTGAGGTAAATGCCCTATCCCTGCACTATCGCTCCAGCCCTAAGACAATTATTAATATTTTAAGGTGTTTAAAATATTATCGCTCGAATTGGAAACTAATCTAATGCTAAAATGAATTTCACTTTAATTACAGAAAAAGATAATACTCAATAAATGTTAATTGACATTGTTATTACCTCCCCCTTTTCTTCACAAGAAGAATTCTAATATTTTCAGGGATTTGTGAAACTAAAATCCCAAACATAGGAAACATGGACTTCGTTTGGCCAAATGAAGAACCTAGCTAGATAGTTCAGAGTTTCTTTTTTGTAGAGAAATGTTCTTAAACTTGATTATAAGAATTTTGAGGAAACAATACCTCTTTAGGGAATTATCTAAATTTAAGGTTTTTATGCTTTTGTAAAGATATTTTAGGGTAGTATTTATTTTATCATTGAGCTATTATGTGTAAATACACCATTGAAGAGGAAGTGATTTTGTGCTCATTTATTTTTCTACTGTCCCTTTAGTTTTTCAAAAGTCAGTTCCTCCTCTAGAAGAGGCTCTCAAACAAATTCAGGAATCCAATTTAAAATCAGAAGTAAACCTTCCCTCTTCCCACAGACCAACAATAAACTGGAGGTAAGTAATTTTTTATTATTATGTACAATTCTTTATATAATTTGAAGACTATTTTCAGACTTTACACATATTTATAAGTTATCCCTCAACTTTAAGAATTTTTTATCTTATGTTCACAGTTTCAATTGAGGTGGAATGAAAAGCAAATTGCTTCTAGTCTAACATTCTGATTTGTTACCATTTGAATTATAATGCTGTCTTTGTTGAATACATTTTTATGGAAACTATAATCAAAATAATTTTAAAATGCTGATACTAGTTGTTCTGTTTTATTTTCTCTGATAGTAAAGAACTGTTGCCTATAGTCATATAAATCTAGGTAAAGAGAGTAACTTTATGTAAAACTGATTATTTCTTCACTGAGAGTCTTTCCTGGTGTCTTAAAAAGGCTATGAATATCCTGGTTCCTTTCTAGGATAATTTGAACATGGCATCTAAGAGGAACAGGACACCTCTGACATCTTATATTTTTCATTTATTTTTCTAGATGTTCATCAATATTTATACTCTTTAGAACTATAAGGGTGGGGCCAGTGAGGTGGCGCTAGAGGCTGCCTTGCCAGCGCTAGCCAAGGAAGGACCGCGGTTTGATCCCCCGGCGTCCCATATGGTCCCCCCAAGCCAAGGGAAATTTCTGAGCGCTTAGTATAGAATTTTAAAAGAAATCCCAAATGTATTATATAAGAAGTGAATAATGGGCCTGGAGAGATAACACAGCAGTGTTTGCCTTGCAAGCAGCCAATCCAGGACCAAAGGTGGTTGGTTCGAATCCCGGTGTCCCATATGGTCCCCCGTGCCTGCCAGGAGCTATTTCTGAGCAGACAGCCAGGAGTAACCCCTGAGCACCGCCGGGTGTGGCCCAAAAACCAAAAAAAAAAAAAAGAAGTGAATAATAGTTCAAAAATATAGAAGAAGAATGCCAAAGGGGCCTGAGAGATAGCATGGAGGTAAGGTGTTTGCCTTTCATGCAGGAGGTCATCGGTTCAAATCCCAGCGTCCCATATGATCCCCCGTGCCTGCCAGGAGCAACTTCTGAGCCTGGAGCCAGGAATAACCCCTGAGCACTGCCAGGTGTGACCCAAAAACCAAAAAGAAATAAAAGAAAAAAAAAAAAAGAAGAATGCCAAAAGGCAATGATACTATTTAATTTTTATATAAAGCTAAGGATTTGGATCAGAGTTAAAACTGATGCTTTGGGGCTGGAGAGATAGCATGGAGGTAGTGCATCTGCCTTGCATGCAGAAGGATGGTGGTTTGAATCCCAGCATCCCATATGGTCCCCCGAGCCTGCCAGGAGCAATTTCTGAGCATAGAGCCAGGAGTGACCCCAGAGCACTGCCAGGTGTGACCCCCCCAAAAAAAACAATTGATGCTTTGCAAATATGAGGCCCTCTCTGAATTTGATTCCTGTAGTTACCAAAAGAAAAAGGGAAAATTAGATCTATAATTTAGACATTTTACCTTTTCATTGTTATTAAATAACATTTTTCAATACTAATATTGACCAATAATATCTACCTGATAATAACTAACAACAAATAAATTTACCCTTTCAGTTTCAATTATTATTCAGGAAAGACCTCATGGAATTAAAAACTGTCCAGCAAACTTTGCAGAAAGTCTGAATCATGGAACAAGTTATTAAATGCTTTCTATCCAAAGTATGTGCAAAAGCTAAGAATTTTAGGAATGGTATTTACTAGGAGTTCAATATGATTGAATCACAGAATACAAAATACCAACATATTTTTAATTTACAAGTAAACTTACCTATATACAAGGGAATACAATTTTTTCCTGAGCATTTAAAAAAATTATAACACCTTGATTTACCAGGTTGTTCATACTACAGGTGTTTCAGGCATTGAATATTCTAATACCAGTCCCACCACCAGTGTGACCTTCTCTTCACCGTTGCCCCCAATTTTCCACCCACCACCCAGGCCTGTCCATTTGCAGACACAAACAAATTTACTTCATAGTGTTACAATACAAAGCAAATGGAATTATCAAAACTTAGATAAACACGAGTCATTTTGAAACATCATTCTAACACTCAGTGGTGTTAGTAAGGTGTCTAAGGATTTCCTGGGCTGTGGTTGGTGCCAGTTGAGCTTCTGTGTTACTGTTGAGACTCACTGAACTTGGTGGGCTTCTATGTAACTCTCCCATCAGATTTGCTGCGATCCTACAGGGCTGACACTTGCAAAGAAGTAGAAGTTATACTCATAAAAATTATTGTAATGTGAAGCTCCAAAGATATAATATAGTGGAGTAGGTACTTGCATTGCACACAACTGACCCAGGTTTTGTCCTTGGCACCACATATGGTCCCCCAAGCCCTGCTACGATGATCCCTGAGCACAGCCAGGTGTGGCCAAAACAAAACAAAATTGTAACGTGAAAAAACTAGTGAAATGTATAAAATATTGGTAATATGATCATCTAAAGGATAAAGTGCTTAAGCCTGAAGAAAAATCAGAGAATAATGTTTATGTGAAAATAGAGGCTGGTTCAGGAAATAATGAGATAATACAAAACTGGAGAAATAGCTCAATGGGCTGAGCACATGCCATGTATGTGGTAGGTCTGTTTTCAATCCCTGGCACCATATGGTTCCCAAGCACAGAGCCAGAATAATTGTTTGAACACTACTGAGTGTAGCCCCCCAAATAATAAAATGTTAGTGAAGACTAACCTTAAAAGTAATAAACTTAAAAAAAAAAAGTAATAAACTTTCAGAAATTTTTTGAAGAATATATTTGGCCCACTGGTCTCCCATATAGGATTTTAGTAACTTAAAATTGTGTTCTTAGATACCTATCTCCAATATCCATATAATTAAGGTCAGTCAATTCTCAGTCACAGCTTATCTGCAAAGTCTAACCAGTGTTGAATGGTGGTCAATTTGACCTTGATTTGCCCTTGACACCAAGACTTTAAACCAGATTGTCTAGCCTGTTTTTATTATCTCTATTAGACTTATTAGATGTGAGACCACTCATAAAAGTAAGGAGAAAAGAAAAACATAATTTATATACACTTCTCAACTATGTGAGCAGATACTGGTGATACATGTTCAGAATTCCATGCATGTTCCCTAAAGACAAAGCACTGAATAGGAATCAAAAGTGTAGAGGAAACCCAGTAAAACAGACTTCATCTTAACAAGGCTCGCTCTATGCCTGTCAATGCTTTCCACCTGTGCAGATCCATGCCTGCCTGTCCAGCTGCCTCCACACCTGATTCCTTCCTGCCTGAGCAGCGATCTCCTTCCCGGGCTCTGCTCTTCCCCCAGCATTCCCTGCTTCTTCCCAGCTACCCAACTGGGTCTCACAAGCGCCAGCCCCAACCTCTGCCCCTCCGACCGTCTGTCCCCTTTGCTCGTCCAAAGACCTTTTTAGCGACCCCATTAATGTCCAGCCCAGTCAAACATCTTCCTCACCCTCCAGTCCCAGCGACTCCCCACTTTTCTAGCAATTTTTCTCAACTGCCAGCCCCAATTCCTTCTGGCCCTCCTGACCACATACCCCACCCACCCCAACGTTCTTCCGTGGCCCCTGATCTTGACTCAGAGAGCAAGTTATTTTACAAAACCTACAGACCCAAATATTTCCTTCCCACACAGCGTTCTACCCCGGCCTCTCTAATACCTGCCCTTGTTCGACGTTCCCTTCCAGCTCGACTCACTGTTACTCCAACCCCTTTAGAAGCACTCCCTGTTTTGAAGTCTTCCTGTTTGTCCAGTCTTCCCTCTCACCAACAGATCCCCACTCATCCTTACATTGCTCCATTGCCTGAAAGGTCTACTAGCTTAGATCCTTTTCAGTCAGTCCAGCAACCCACTGAACCAACCCCAACATTGTCAAAGCTGCCTCGATCCTTTGTAGATCATCCATCTTCCTCAGTTCTCTCTCAACCACTGCCTTATCATTCACCTTCCTCCTCTCTGTCTACATCTCCTTCACCTTCCTCCTCTTCACCCTCTGTAAAATTTTCTTCCTCTTCATCTGCTCTCTCCTCCCCTTCTTCTTCCTCTTCTCTCTCTCCCTCCATACCTCCATCTCTCCCTCTTTTCCCCTCCCCAGTACATTCATCTCCTTCTCCATGCTTGCCTACAACCTATTTAGGTTTTCCCTCTCCAATTTCTCCTGGTTCTTCATCCTTTATGATTTCTTCTTCCTTTCCCCCCTTGCTGCACTCTCCCTTTCTTTGCACCTCCCCATCTTCTTTTATTCCTATCCATCCCTTTAATCCTCCTCACTGGGGGAAGAAAGTAGAGAAGAGAAGAGAAGCAAGTGGAGTAGAGAAGAAAGAAATAGAGAAGAAAAAGTTGAAAGACGACAACTTTAAAGGTAACTAAATTGAGTTTATTAGTTATTTTATAGATTTACCAGTGTTTTGTTTGGGAATGATGAGTTAATGGGAAAAGTGCAGGAAAGCCTGCCAGTTAGAGAGAGAAACATGTTCTCACTGTTCAAGAACTTGTGTTAAATACATTCTTGTTCTTCTGAGAGACCATGGTCATGAAAGAAGTTAATCATGTAGTACTCACTGGCCTTGACATTCCCAACTATCCAAATAAAGATATATATGGGTGTTGGAGATAAGTATATGTCACCTGCCATGTTTGAGCCCCACCCCAAATACTTTTATCATCATTGGACTGGATAACTAAACTCAAAGGAATTGTAAATAATTTCCCTTGGCATTCACATTTCTGATCCCAAGGAAACAGCCGTCAGATCTTTGATATGCCTCATCTCCATCTCATCTTCCACTAAATCTTCCTTTGTTCTGGTTTTTCACTGTGCAAATAAGTGGAAAATTAACTATTAGAAGTGTCACAGGAATGCAGAATTTTACAAAAGAAAATAAAGGAAATAGACTAGGGGTATGTGTTTCTTTCTGCTGAATGAAGTGCATGTTTCATGTGCAAGAGCCTCTGTTCAGTCCCTAAGACTGCATGGTCCCCCAGTCACTACCAAGAGTAACCCCTAAGAAGAGAGCCAAAAGTAGCTCCTAAACATTGCTGGGTGTGCCTCCACCCCACCAAAAGGAAGATATTAAATTATAGCAAAAGATAATGTCATCCACATATAGTTAGTTGATGGCACTATGGATCCAACAGTAGATTGCATTAAAGGGACCCCTCTGGGACATGAAAACCAGAATTACATGTGCAATACAATCAGAAATACAGATGTTTATATTCTCCTCAATAGAGTGAGAGCTTGGTTTCCAAACCAGGAACAGTAATTCCTAACATGTAGTTCTTACCATTTCTGTTTGCCCAGATTCTCAAACAACTTTGTTAGAGTTTTGCCAGCCATGACATCAACTTAGAACTAAAAGTAGTGCAGAAAATTATTTTGCAGACAGAAATGTTCTCAAAAAGATGAGGGCTAACCAACACATTTATGTGTACTTTTATTTATTTCCGTGTACTTTTACCCAAGCAGTAGAGGAATGAAATTTAATAATGGAAGAACAGCTGGGGTGCTTCCACATGAAGGTGACAAAATATTTTATCATCACTGTTATCCCACCATCATTTTTTGTTGGAGGGGTGGAGTGTGGGGTTGGAATTGCAGTGTTCATGGCTTATTCCTGGCTCTGTGCTCAGGGAATCACTCCTGTTAGTGCTCAAGGAACCATGCAGTGCCTGATATCCCACCAACATTTGGCTGTGTAGAAGGCAATACCTAGCCCTCGGTATTTCTCTGGCATCCACAACAATTTTTTTGTCTATTGCCTGCCTTAAATTTCCACTCTCTGTATTCCTCCAATATCCTTAAATGTAATTATCTGAACACATAGATTACACGTATGTGTCACAAATGTGTGCATATAAATAAAACTTCATTTAAATGTGCTAAGCCATTTTTTTTATATTTGGTTCACAGAGCTGTAGATAATGCCTTGCCCTTATCCTTGTCAAAAAGTGATCACAAGCATCAGAAACCTCTCTTATTCGACATCACGTGTGATCAAGAAAGGAAGGGAAACAGCGGGGAAAACCTGGCTGCTAATAAATATGTGTTCCAGCTTAAACTGGAGGAGACTCAGAAACTCTTAGAAGATCAGCATCTAAGCAGTTTGCAAGTATGAAACTGTTAGTGATGTTTTCATAGATAATAATCTTGTCCCTTTTTTTTTTTTCAGTTTCTCCGCTAAAGGTATTTTGCCAATAGTGAAAATGAATGTGAATCAGTTGACACAAATTCATCAGACACTTGAGAAATTTTTTAATATTTTTCGTACTTTTACTAATTTTTCAGTTTTTTTATTATTTTTCTGTCATACACAAAAATATGCTTTATAAGTTAGTTTCTGATGAATACAAAAACTATAAGTATATAATGATTAGATATTGGGTTATAAAATACAACCTGAAATTATAATACATGTGATTAAGTTCTTAGTAAAAATATGTCAATTTGCTAGAAAAGGTGTTTTTGTTCTCTCTCAAGAAGGATTTTACTACACCCTCCCCACCATCCAAAAGTGACTATATATTTTCTTTGATTTCCTGAAAATTTCATGCACTTTTTTTGAGTAATTCACTTATATGATATTTCTTATGGTATAATAATAATAGTATAAGGTTTGAATTTACAAACTTGTCGTGATTCATACACTAACTAAGCAACAGCAGCAAAGCTCAAAAATCAAAATGGGGGCGCAGCCAGAGCAATAGCACAGCGGGTAGGCCGTTTGCCTTGCATTTGGCAAATCTTGATTTGATCTCCAGCATCCCATCTGGTCTCCTGAGCCTGCCAGGAGTAATTTATGAGCACAGGGCTAGGAGTAACCCAAGTGCTACCAGTTGTGACACAAAACAAAACAAAACATAAAAACCAGGAGAGTGTTTCTGGTATAACCCTACACAACTGATCTGTACTGATCTGTACATAGCTCTGCACTGATCTGTCTGCCCAAGTTGTCTGAATATCCCCTATTGTGCTGGGACCCCTGAGTACAGCTTAGGAAGCTTCAAAAAAGTTTTTAAAAAAATCAATCCGTTATATTTCTTAAACCATTTTCTTTTTTTTAGGAGTTTTGTCATGAAGTGAATCAGATAACCAATTCTGAAGTCCTGTCCAGTGTAGACAGTCTGGAGGCTGGGGACCATGAAAAACCATACTCACTGCTGAGCAAGGAAGCAGCCACCTCAGCCCAGAAGAAGTCTGTGGTCCCAGAATCAGCAAATCTACAGTCAACCAACCTTCACAAAAGGTGCTTTCGTCAAGACACGCTGTCATTCTCTAAAGTTCAACACATAAATAATTGGCTTACAAATTTAGATGCCCCAAGTCTTCAGACTGGCGTACCTTTCTCAGATATTTTAAGTCAACCCAGTGTTCTAGCTTCACATGAAAGTTTTGATAGTAAAGGGGAAAATCCTTTTGATCTGAACAGAACTATGGAAGGAGTCACAAATTCAGCTGATAATCCTGTAACCTTTGTAAGTGCTTCGCCCACATTTGTCCAAGATAACAAAAAGAAAATTCCCTCTGAAACAAGCAATGTGGGGGCAGTCAGCTCCTCCGCTGCAGCCTTCAGAATGGAGAAGCCTCTAGTTACTAAGAGCCCGAGACTTGAATTCCAGAAAGCCTGGATCACTACAGATTCTCTCCTCAAGGAAATGCCTCCGTTTTCAGATCACGAGAAATATTCTGAATTAACTCAAGGAAATGGACCGACTTCATTTGTCCCTGCAGCAAATCCTTTACTCTTGCCATCTGATACACAGCCAGCAAGGCTTTTACCAAAAAAAAGTGGATTTATAAACATTAACACAGGACAGTGTTCTTTTAAATTAGGGAAACCAAAAGATGTTAAAAAAGAAAAACAATATTTGCATTGCTATAAGCAAAAGTTGCCTTTATTTTCAGATATTTTTCAAGCTCCGTGTATACCTCACAACTCTGTTGCAAATAATGAACAGAAAATAGCTGAAACATTATCACCTGATGTAATTTCTAATTCTGACTCGGGTGATCAGCACAAGAAAATACAATACAGCATTCATGAAAGAAATGGTATAATATTTCTTAAAAGTATTTTAAAAAAAGAATCTAAATATGAACATGATTATGTTAAGGCTCTAGTTTTAAACCAAGGTTTTAAAATAGGTCATAAAAAAGCTGCAGCTATTAGAGATAGTATTGAATTAACAAAAGAAAAAGGTGATGGTACAGAAACTCTAAAGACCATCAAAAAGCTCCGATGGTTTGACGAAACTGGAAATTCAGGAAAAAATGTTGAAGGGAATAATTCACTAAATAGAATAGAATTCCCTGAAGCGTGTTCTCAAACGCTCTATACTGAAACCGTAAGTGATTCTGCCGCCATCGTAATTCCAGGTAGTACTATAAGTTCTGGTGATGTCAAAAAGCCAAAGGATGATTCTGTCTCAGAAAATGTCCCCAGTTTAAAAGGATTTGGAACAGCCCAAGTATCTTTGAAATGTTTTATTCCTTCAGGTTATAAGTTCGCTAAACAGGCCTGGCTAGCCTCAGAAAAAGAGGACAGTCCATCCCCTGCCCCCAGTGGTGGTTCTAGAGCTCAGAGGGTTGGCCCGCAAAGAGGTGGAGTGAAAGTCATCAGAAGAACAAGGCCTGCTAAAGTCCAGGCAGGCTCCATGCATCCAAATAGAAAAGGCACTGTCATTCGACCACAGTCTACATGCAAAGCCAACATGCTTTTACAAGCTCCGAGTAAACCTTTTATACCTCATCCTCCTTCTCAGCCTCCACCAAATATTAGAAGTGGTAAAAAATTTCAAGTGTTTCAGTGTCAGCCAAGAATGCCTGAAGAGACTCAAAATATTGCAAGTAACTGTTTTAATCCCAAATATTCACTTCCAACAGAACACAAATTGAGTCAGAAAAGTGACCTCCCGTTCTCAGCTGTTTGTTCTGAGCTAGCTACTGTGATGTCATCTCAGACAGGTTACTCGGAAGGCCAAACCTTAGCAACAAGAAATCATTTCATTGGCACTCAGATGGGTACTCAGCAAAATGGGACATTCTACTGTACCCAGAGATGTCCTGGTGGTGAAGAAACTCAAGAGACTGTTACCCTGGGGACAAAGCAACATAATATTCTAGATAAAAATGGAAAAACTGCTGGTAAGACATTTGTGTTTTTATAAGTTAAAACAAGTACTTTAACTTCTGAGAAATTTGAGGTATGCTATGGTACACCTTAGAGGTACTAATGTATAGGTATAATTGATTTTCTTTAATGTAGTAAGTAACTGGTCACTGAAACTTTAAAGAAGCACAAATGTGCTCATCTACATAAGTGGGAAAGCATAGAAACAGACAAGGGGCCATGTTTTGGGACTAGGGGGGCCTAGTATATATTTTTAGCTTCTGTATATTTCATTACTTGTTTGCTTAAAAGAGAGAGAACAAAGAGTTTCTTAATTATATCATCCTGTCATCCCATTATTAATAAATAAAATGTCCTGTCAAAATATGCACAACGAAAAGTTACTATTTAGGGCCAGACAGGACAGCTGTAGGGCATTTGCCTTGCATGAAGCTGACCCAGGACCCAGGTGGTTCAAATCCCAGCATCCCATATGGTCCCCTGAGCCTGCCAGGAGCAGTTTCTGAGTGCAGAGCCAGGAGTGACTCCTGAGCACCGAAGGGTGTGACCCAAAAACAAAACAAAACAAAACAAAAAAAAAAGATACTATTTACTCTAAAGAAGTGGATAAATGTGGTTATGGTGGGGTTTTTTTATTAAAATGTTAAGTTTGAATTGTTAAAATTCAGACTTAACAGCAGCATGTGTGCTGGTTTGTAATGTGTAGAAAAAGATAGAATTTTCTTCAAGCATTTCTGAAAATTGTCTGTGGCGTACTATTCCCTCAGTATCTGGCTGACTTGTGAAATTAACCTGTTCTCCTGAGGGGATGGTTTGGATGTCCATAAATTTCCCCTAACCAGTAGGAATTGGCTTCCTGTTGAGAAGTAGAACTTGGGGGGAAGGTAAGTAGTCAGAAGCACTGCCCCGTGAGTAAACTTTGGAGTGGGGGTACACCCAACAATTCTTTTCTTGAAGATTAGGTGGCATCTCAAGAATTCTCACAGCTCTACTGAAGTATGTCAAGTCTGGAGCAGTTTCTCAAATATTTTCCAACCTTGTGTCTTTACAGGAGCCTCTTGTCCCACAGTGTGGCCTGTTGTCTTTCCCACTTATACAGTTTTTACCTGTGGCCCCCTTTCAATGTCCTGGAGGACCATAACAGGCCATATGGCCCCTAGTTGAGAAATGAGAGTCTAAAGAAACTATACTGTTCATGTTTAAGTCTGATTTCACCTGTTAATATGATTCACTAGAAAGATAGCTCAAGGGGCCGGAAAGGTGGCGCTAGAGGTAAGGTGTCTACCTTGCAAGCGCTAGTGTAGGACGGACCTCGGTTCGATCCCCCAGTGTCCCATATGGTCCCCCCAAGCCAGGGGCGATTTCTGAGCTCATAGCCAGGAGTAACCCCTGAGCGTCAAACGGGTGTGGCCCAGAAACCAAAAAAGAAAAAAAAAGAAAGATAGCTCAAGTGGTAAAATACATGTTGAACCTGTGTGAAGCCACACTCGATCCCTGGCACGACATAGTTCCCTAAACGCTGCTAACCAGAGCACCAAATTGCTGGGAATATTAAGACTACCACTGAGCCAAGTAGTGCCAGGAGTAGTCCCATGATTAATATTATTTAAGTAGGTATTACTAATTAATTAACTTGACGGCAGAATTGCTTACTATAATAAAAATACCAGACACTGTTTGGAATGAAGATGAAGTCAAAAACATGGATTAGTTATGTAGTAAATATTCCCAATTGGGAAATTTCTTTGTAACTAAAAAATGGATTGTCTAACTGAAGAAGAAAAATAATTCGTAGTAATTTAAACTTTATTTGTTCTTCAAGCCCATCTTCTCCCTTGACCATATTTTGCTTTTCTCTTTATTACTTTGCTTGCTTGCTTTTCCACTCTGGACAAGCCCATGTTCTCTCTTGATCATGTATTTCTCTTTGCCCTCACATCTTTCTAAATAGGTTTTGTTAAATAAAAGCTATTTTGATTCATCATATGGTCCCTGAGCCTTCCCAGAAGTAACTCCTGAGTGTAGAGCCAAGAAACCTTGAACTCCATAGGGTGTTCTCCCCCAAAAAATAATAATCTACATTTTACAAGACTGAGAATTTACTGTTTTTAGAATCATAAAGCACAAAAATGAATGATTATACTACAAAGCAAGCAAGTATAAGAATCTAACTATATAACCAGAGAGGTAGTATAGTGGGTAGGAGGTTTGCCTTGCATGTGGCTGACCCAAATTTGATACCCTGCACTCCATATGGTCCCCGAGCCCTGCCAGGAGTGATCTCTGAGCACAGAGCCAGGAATAAGCCCTAAGCACTGCCAGGTATGGCCCGATAATAAAAACAAAATTAAGCCAGCACAGAAGACAAGTGAGCACTAACTAACGTTGCCACTTCGAACTTCTCTCATTTGGAATCTTTTCTTTTCCTCAAGAGAATTTTGTCTGCTGTGTAAATATGTTCATGATATATGTAAAAGGGTGCTTTGTCAACCATATATCTATGTGTATATAAATAACGAATTTGATTACTGATTTTTAGGTAAACATAAACTGAAGTTCTAATATGTCCTCACTGGAGAGCATTGCTTTATTTTGCTTATCTCCATGTCCTAGCACCACACTTTTTAGTTCACTATTGTAAAATATAAAACTAGGGGCCAGAGAGATAGCACAGCTTGCCTTGCAAGCAGCCAACCCAGGACTGACGTAGGTTTGAATCCCGGCATCCCATGTGGTCCCTCGAGTCTGCCAGGAGCGATTTCTGAGCACAGAGCCAGGAGTAACTCCTGAGCACCACTGGGTGTGACCCCAAAAATAATAATAAAATAAAATATAAAACTAGCTGAGAACTATGAAATCTTTGCATGTATGAAGCCCTGAGTTTTATTCCCCATGTGGCCAAATGAAACATCACCACTCAGAATGTGGTTCAAAGGTGAAAGCCATGCTATGTGAATGTTCTGGGCTCGATCCCCAGCACATGCCCAGAAAATATTAAGTTTTATAATATTAAAAAAAGTAAACTCAAAGGACAAATTTTGGTAATTTTATTATTGTAACTATACTATACACAGTATAGTTAAGAGAAGCTGAATAAAGGTTTGCTGACCTAATGAATTAAAACAACTTGTTTGGGCCGGAGAGAGAGTATAGAGGTAAGGCGTTTGCCTTTCATGCAGAAGAATGGTGGTTCGAATCCCGGCATCCCCTGTGCCTGCCAGGGGCGATTTCTGAGCATAGAGTCAGGAGTAACCTGAGTGCTGCCGGGTGTGACCCAAAAAAAAAAAAAAAAAAAAAAACTTCTTTGTTTGCACAGATACATATCTACTCCCCTTGTATAATGTTTATATTCTACTGGCTTTGTTTAAGATTCTGCTGCTATCAGAGGAAAACAAAAGGCTGAAAATAAGCGGAGAATTCTTTTAGAGCAGAAAAGACAAAATCCTAGATCTGTAGAACAAAGGTTCTGTGAACAGATAAATGTAAGTACAGTCTTAGCAAAATTACCCAAAAACTGCTTGAAACAAAGAATGTTCTTAAAGGAATGCTGTGGCTGTAAATTGTGCATCACAACGAACATGAAAGACAAAAACTATTTGTGTGTGGGTTCTGGTGGTTTTGTTTTGGGAGGCCGCACCAGTGATGCTTGGGAAGACGTGGTGCCAGGAGTCAAACCTGAGTCTCCTGCAATCAAAGCATGTGGACTGTCCCTTGGAGTTATCCCCTTGGCCCAGAAGGGGGGAACCAGTCTTTGGGAGCCATAGAGGTAGCACAGGGGTTACTGTGGCCAACCCTGATCCAAGCACTTGTACCCCATCTAGCCTTAGAATCACTGGGCGTGTCCACCACGCACTGAGCCAGGAGCAGTCAGTGAGCACTGCCCGGTATAACTCTAAAATAAACAATTGAAGATCATTTTTGTCTTCTCTTCACTTAATACTTTGATACCACTCAACTTACTTTCCTCTTCCTAATATCCGAAACAATATAGTCTGAAATTTTTTTCTAACCCTATTTTAAATATTGAGTTATAGAATAGTCTTATTCCTCTGATTCTTGACATATGTTCTAGTAAAGAAAATTAGTTTCTTGAACGATGATAGCTTAAAGAGATATACATCAATTAGAAGTTTTAACAGTGTCTTATTTTATGAATTTCAAAGATGGAACAATTTATTCTGCTCTTTTAGAATTTTTGGACCAAACTAACCAGCCTAAGATCAAATGAGCCAAAACAAAGTAGAAGTGCTTCTCACATTGATCAAGGTATGTTTGAGTTTGAATATTTTCTCTAAGTTTTATACTTGCAGTTATTTTTCTCATTCTTATTTTTCTCAAACACATAACTTTTACATTTCTGCTATATCACATTTTGGAACTTGAACTCTTCTCACCTGCATATTTAAGTTGCTGGAAAATTTTCTTCATTCTATACAATAATATATTGACCATCTTTCTACATTTAATATTTATTTCTAACTCTTCAATTTCTTTTGTTTTGTTTTGTTTGTTTGTTGATTTTTTGAGCCAAACCCATTTGGACACTCAGGGATTATTCCTGGCTATGTGCTCAGGTCCCCCAGTGGCTAGCGCTTGCAAGGCAGACACCTTACCTCTAGCGCCACCTCTCCAGCCCTCAGTTTCTTTATATGATTGATATATTAGCAGATTTTAAAATCTGACATTACTGGGTAAATAATTGGGCAGTTGGCCCCCCAGTAGAGATACTATGAGTGAAACTCATGTTAATAATAATGAATATTTGAACAAAAGAAGCCCATTGCTATGGCTTTTCAAATGCCATTCAAGTTTTATCACTTAGAATTCCTATAGTGGTAGGACAGAGAGATATAGCACATGGGTTGAAAGCCCTTGTCTTGCAAGCAGCTAATCCTGATTCAATCCCAGATAGTGTCTGGGCACCAAGTACTGCCGGGGGAATCCCTAAGCAACAGAAAATGTAGCCCAGCACTACCTCAGATTCTTCTCTTCATGTAGAATGAATTCTTATATAATGGCCAAAGAAATAGATTTTACTGGGGCTGGAGCAATAGCACAGCAGTGTGGTTTTTGCTTTGCATGCTGCTAACCCAGGACAGACCTGGGTTCAATCCTCCAGCATCCCATATGGTCCCCCGAGGCAGGAGCGATTTTCTGAGCACATAGCCAGAAGTAACCCCTGAATGTCACTGGGTGTGCCCAAAAATAAAAAGAAATTAAAAAAAAATAAATAGATTTTACTCATTTTTATTTGTCTCTTTGAAGGAGCAGGGAGAAAGGGCTACAACCCCCAATGACCAGGGATCATTCCTGGTGGTGCTCAGGAAACATAAGCAGTACCAGGGATTAAACTTTAGTTGGCCTTAAATCATATTTCTTTAAACATTGCTCTTACTTTTTATCAAACAATATTCTTGGTCAGAGAGATGATTTAGTAGAGCACATGCCTCACAAATGTAATGCCCAGTTTTCAGTCAAATATTAGAAAGTTGGAAATTTTTTTTTTTTTTTTTTTTTTTTTTTGGTTTTTGGGCCCACACCCGGCGATGCTCAGGGGTTACTCCTGGCTGTCTGCTCAGAAATAGCTCCTGGCAGGCACGGGGGACCCTATGGGACACCGGGATTCGAACCAACCACCTTTGGTCCTGGATCGGCTGCTTGCAAGGCAAACACCGCTGTGCTATCTCTCCGGGCCCGAAAGTTGGAAATATTAATTGAATCTTCATCAGTGAAAACTACTTAAATCAGTGTTCTTGTTGTTTGGAGTATATTTTGGTAGAGTTATATTTTTGTCTTAATAATTTAGTCATTATTTTTTTCTTTTTTCTTTTTTTTTGGTTTTTGGGTCACACCCGGCAGTGCTCAGGGGTCATTCCTGGCTCTGTGCTCAGAAATCGCTCCCTGGCAGGCTTAGGGGGACCATATGGGATGCTGGGATTTGAACCACAGTCCTTCTGCGCCTGAGGCAAACGCCTCTACTGCTGTGCTATCTCTCCGGCCCCCTAGTCAATATTTTTAAGCTCCAAGAAATCTTATCTAGGGCCAGAAGAGAGCACAGTGGTAGCACAGTGGTAGGGTGTTTGCCTTGAAGGGGCCAATTCAGCATGGATGGTGGTACAAATCCCTGCACCCTGTATGGTCCCCGTGCCTACCAGGAGTGATTTCTGATCACAGAGCTAGGAGTGGCCCCTGAGCACTGCTGGGTATGATTACCCCCCCCCCCACCCAAAACAAAAAGAAAATAAATCTCCTAATCCAGAAATTTAGACATATTTATTTTCCTCAAGTTTGCTATAATGTTCTGATCATTAAGTTTGATTCTTGGGGGGTTTAAGGGGTGGGGGGGGGGGTGGGGGGTTTTGTTTGTTTTGTTTTGTTTTGGGGCCACACCCAGCAGCACTTGGATTACTCCTAGCTCTGTGCTAGAGGACCATATGGGACGCCTACCAGCAATCAAACCCTAGTCCATCCCGGGTCAGTCGTGCACAAGGCAAACACCCTACTGCTGTGCTATTGCTCTGGCCCTGATTCTTATGTTTCTTAATGAATACTATAAAAGAGACTCCAGATTGAGTCTTTTATCATCAACAAACTAACCTCTTAATACACATTTGATGCTCAGGGGTTACTCCTGGCTAATCGCTCACGTGGTCCTTCCTTGGCTAGCACTTGCAAGGCAGACACCTTACCTCTAGCGCCACCTCACCAGCCCCAAAACATTTCTTATCCTCAAGTCTTCTAATGATCTTCCTTCATGTTCACTTTTAGGGACAGGAAGTCAGGGATCATTCTTGGCATTGTTCAGGAAACATAAGTAGTGCAGAGGGTGAAACCAGGATTGGTCTTACTCCTTATACACTCTCTCTAAGCTTAGACTACCTTATTCCCTATACTATCCCTTCAAGCTTATACTACTAACTCCCCCTATACTATCTCTCCAAGCCTTTAATTACTTTATTCCGTATATTATCTCTCGAAACTCATACTACCTTACCCCTATACTATCTCTCCAAGCTTATACTAATTACTCCCTAAACTATCCCTCAAGCTTATACTACTTTACCCCCTATACTATTTCTCCAAACTTATACCATCTTACTTCCTATGTTATCTCCAAGTTTATACTACTTACTCCCTATATCCAAGTTTATACTATCTTGCTCCCTATACTATCTAACTCTCCAAGCTTATACTAACTAGCTCACCCGATACTATCTCCAAGCTTGGACTACTTTACTCCCTATACTGTCTCTCCAATTTTATACTACCTTATTCCCTATACTACCACAATCCCATCATGTTAAATTTTTATAGCCAATTGGATTTGTTTCTAGACTGTACATTACTTTCAGCTAACCAGTTAATTTTATAATCTCTTAACTTTATTTAACTTATATTAATTATATTTAACTTACATTAATTGATACTGATAATAAAGCAATCTATTTTATTTTCTCAATGAATAAAGCACAAGACAAAAATAATCTAAACATTGTGTTTTTTCATTAGTTCAGGTAGCACTCTAGGAATTTTCAATTGCCATTGTTTTTAATTTTTAGAATAGGAAAATTCTATATATAGAAGATTCTGATGAATAGAATGCAAAATAAGGGCTCAAAAGATAGTGCAGCAGATAAGGTGCTTGCCTCACAGGTAGCTGATCCAGGTTCGATTTCCAGCACCTCATATGGTCACCGAGCACTACTAGGAGACACTCCTGAGTGCAGAGCCAGGATTTACCCCTGAGCACAGCCAGGTGTGGTTCAAAACACAAAATGCAAAACACCAGGAAAATTACCAAGTTTCTGTTTGTGATATAGATACAGAACATATGCAACTCTAGATTATAAGAACTTCTCTCAAAAACAAAAAGAAATAAAAATTAGTGTAAAATTTCTCTATAGTTTCAGAAAGTACTTGTGAATTTCTAATGGCTGAACACCTAGTAAAAGCTTCAATGGCCAAAGATCAAATTCTAACTGTGCTAAATAACAAGCAAGAACAGAAACCAAATCTGAGTTTAAATGAGACACAGAAATTCGGCCTCTGTGCACTTTCAGCTGAAGAACAGAAGGTTCTACAAGCACTTGATCATATCAATAAAAGATTACACTGTAAGTATAGAAGAACATCTTTTTCGAGGCTGGGCAATAGTTTAGCATGTAGGCACAAGGTTCAATCCCAGCATCCCGCATGGTCTCCAGGCACCACTAGAAGTGATTCCTGAGTACAGATCCAGAAAGGACAGAAGGATGCCTGGTATGTATGATGAAGTGTAGCTTCTTTGTACTAAGAAAAAAATCAAAAATAGTAAGGAACTAGATAAAAAATACAGATTAACATTTAATGTTGATAACCACATTTATGTTAATTACTATTGGGTCACAACTAAAGAATAAAATTTCCAAAATGGTAGAGAAGGAAAGGGGCATGCAAAAAATAAAGGCTGAAATAATAGTACAGCAGGTAGGGATGGAACATGATCAATGCAGGTTTGATCCCCAGCATCCCATATGGGATTCCTGCGTACAGAGCCAGGAGTGACACCTGAGCATGACCAAGTGTGCCCTCCATAAATTTAATTTTTATTATTCTTTCAATATTCATAACTAAATTAATGTTATTGTTCCAGATGTACAAGAAACTATTTGCAAAAATCCATCCATCAAAAATACATTAAAAACAATGCCACTTCTTGTAAGTATTATGGAAGTCTGTTATTTTAGGGAACTTATTTTATGTGTAAGAATCCTATATAAATTTTTCTATTTTTGATTTTTTTTTTTTTGGTTGAGATTAGCTTCTAGTTTTTCTCCCCAACCAACTTTTAATTACAGGGTATTTTGATAGAATCAAGGATTTAACCTCTTTGTTTTGTTGTTGTTGTTGTTTTGGAGGTATACTCAGCAGTGCTCAGGACTTATTCTTGAATCTGAGGTCAGGGATCCCTTCTAGTAGTACCATATGGTGTTGTGCTGGGAATTGAACTTGCGTTTTTTAAGTTTATCACATGAGAGACTAGTGCCCTACTTTTTGTACTGTATTTCTGGCTCCTTCGTTCTAGTGGCTAAAAAGGCTGGTTTTTCTGTCCTCCCTCCCTGGGGGATCCTTAAATAGTATTTAATATTTGACTTCGGCTGGGCTGAAGCCCATTAGTAGAACACAAGCCTCAAATGTGTGAGGCCCTGGCCTTGTTTTCAGCACCACAAAAAGGAAGAAAAAAAATACTTTCAGGGATACTAAAATACTAAAAATACTAAATAATGATGATATAATAAAATATATCATATAATATATTATATAATATATAATAATATTATAATAATACTAAAATAATTAGTTCCATGGGCTGAATACGTGC
The DNA here is from genome assembly GCF_024139225.1 of Suncus etruscus. Lineage (NCBI taxonomy): Eukaryota > Metazoa > Chordata > Mammalia > Eulipotyphla > Soricidae > Suncus > Suncus etruscus. The sequence goes on along the minus strand of NC_064855.1, from coordinate 6,972,935 downwards.
TTTGCGGGAGATCTGGATTTGATCCCTGGCATCATGTGGTTCCCTAAGCATATCTGAGAGCAATCAGACACCTCTGAGTAGGAAGTGGTCGCTGAGTAATGCCAAGTGTAAAAGAATAGAAAATAAACAGAAGAGATTTAGGGATCACAGTGTCTAGGAGCAGTTAATCAGAACAAAAAGAGAACCTTCCTATTTTGGTAAACTATGGAAGCTTAATTTTCTTTATTTTATGTAACTTATCATTTTCATCATTGTATTCAAAGTTCTTCCCTAATGGGAGACACTGTGCTGGGACTGGGACTAGAAAGGGGGAAAATACCTACTTGTCCCTGAAGAGCATTTGACCTCTTAGAGAACTAACTGGCTGGCAGTACAGGATGATAGTAGAGTCAATAGATAAACATCTCCAGGACAACCCTCATGGCTTGTTCTTGTTCTTGGGTTTTCTCCTGTGAAGACCGTGGATCTGAAGAGATCAATGTAGTTCAAACATTTTTATGAATAACATTTAATCTCCAGCATTACATTTAATTTGATTAATTTTTGATCATTTGGAGACAATGTCCTGATCATTAAGTTTGATTCTTGGGGTTTTTAAGGGGGTAAGGGGTTGTGGGGTTGGGTTTTTTTGTTGTTGTTTGTTTTGTTACAAAACATCATCTTTTTGGAGCATCTTTTTGTAGTATTTTCTTTACACTTTAAGATAAAAATGGAGATCCAGAGTGACTGCACAGAGGATAGGGTGCTTGCCTTGCATGGCAGCCAACCAAGTTCCGTCCCCACCACCCCTCTATGGTCCCCTAGAGCACTACTGTCAGGAGTGATTCTTGAGTATCACTAGATGTAGCCAGAAATGAAGCCAAGCAAGATGAAAGAATGACATTTTAACACGTATCTTCCGAAGCACCTTTCTATTTTAGTCTGCTGTGGGGTTTTTTGTTTTGTTTTGGTTCTGGGTTTTTTTGGGCCACATCCAGTGACCCTCGGGTTACTCCTGGCTCTGTGCTCAGAAATCACTCCTGGCAGGCATGCGGGACCATATGGGATGCCAGAATTCGTACCAGCATCAGTCCTGGGTCGGCCACTTGCAAGGCAAATGCCCTACTGCTGTGCTATCTCTCTGGCCCCTAGCCTGCTGTGTATCGTGAAACAGCACCTCAGGTAAAGATTGGCTCCAAGAGCTTCCTGTGGAAAATAGGAGTGAGGGACTGGAGTGAGTGTAGGAGGTGACTCAGGCTCATGCCTGACAGGCAGCCAGCTCCATTTGGGTGTCATCCCGCACCGATGCTAAGTACATAGTCAGAAATTGTTCCTAAGCACTGCTAGGTATGGTCCAGAAACAACTCCCAAAAGGGGAAGGAAAAAAAGAGAAGAGAAGAGGGCTGGAGAAGATAGTACAAGGGGCCATGCATTTGTCTTACATGCTGCCAACACAGGTTCCATCCACAAAACCATACATGGTCCCAAACACCACTAGGAGTAGCCCTTGGCCATAGATCCAGGGGACTAAGCCCTGAGTGTGACCCAAAAATTTAGAAAAATAACACTATTAGTTTTTTATTTATAAATAGATTATGATAAGAGCATTTTTATAAGCATATCTGTAGCAAAGATTGAAGATTATGAACTATTATAGTTATCTCAATGCCTTACATTGGTGAGAATGAGTTTGTTGAGTATGACTACTCTAATAAAGTATAAAAAGTATGACTACTATAATAAAAGAATATTCTGATATTTTGTTCCAGAACAACCATCCCAAGACCAACTTATCTCCAGATATTGGATCCAGACTGCAGCGAAAGTACTGATGAAATGTACTAGTTACTACTAGATGCACTTACTTGAGAATCCTATAAATGTTTATTTTTTAAATTTATGATTTTAAGCACAATAACCATAAAGTGAAAGTAAATCATAACATGAGTAATGATGATAAATTTAATAGATTATATTTATGCTAGAAGTATATACTTTATTATGTATTTTGTTCTTGATAAATACATTTTAATAAATGGAAATATTTTATTTTTAATGAGCAAGCTATTGGAAATAAATTCATTATATTTAAACAGGATATTTTATTACTCAAATTATGTATTTGTCATAGTTATCAAGTTCTTTTTAATATCTTTATTTAATCATAATTATACACATGTTTGTAGTTGGATTTGTCATAAGTTATGAAGTTCTTTTTAAACTCCTACTAATTTTTGTATAGTGGTATAAAGGCTTATAATTAATAATATCTGGACCAGAGAGATAGCACAGCAGTAGGGCATTTGCTTTGCATGTGGTCAACACAGGACTGCTCTGGATTCGATTCCCAGCATCCATATGGTCCCCCGAGCATGCCAGGAGCAATTTCTGAGCACAGTCAGGAGTAACCCCTAAGTGCCCAAAAACCCAAAAATAAATCTTACATAAGTAGTAAAGCTACTTGTTTAAGACTGATGAATCTCTATAAGATATTATGAAGGAATTTCAAGTTTAATTCCACAAATTCAGAAATGACATTTATCAGCAGTCAGAGAGGCAGTTCAGTAGACAGGTCATGCTTTAGATGCAGAAGACTCTGATTTAAGCCCTGTCATTGTACATACCCCCCAAGCAGCATGGGGAGCACCCATTCCCCAGCACAGAGGCAGGAGTAGCCCTGTCAGCCCTTGATAGATCAACCAGACTAAATCTCAACAAGGATATACTGGCTTTAAGGGAAGAAATGGAAGAGACTGGCTTAGTGGATATATTATATATATGTATATACATATATACTCATATATATAGGGCTCTCTATCCAAAAATGCTGAGTGCACATTCTTCTCCAATGCACCTAGGACATTCTCCAAGATAGACCATATACTAGGACACAGAACACACAAAACAAGAGAACCTGGAAGAAATGGATAAATCAAGAAGATAAAAAATGTATCAGCTATCTTTTTAGATCATCATGCACTGAAATTAGAAGTGAATTATAAATAGAAGTAAACAAACACAGAGAAAAACATTTTTTTTTTTTTTGGTTTTTGGGTCACACCCGGCAGTGCTCAGGGGTTACTCCTGGCTGTCTGCTCAGAAATAGCTCCTGGCAGGCACGGGGGGACCATATGGGACACCGGGATTCGAACCAACCACCTTTGGTCCTGGATCGGCTGCTTGCAAGGCAAACGCCGCTGTGCTATCTCTCCGGGCCCAGAAAAAAACTTTTAACAAAATTAAGCAGCTCACTACTGAACAGTCAGAGGAAATCAAAAGATTGCTGGAAACAAATGAGAATGAAGACAAATTATCAGGATTTATGAGATGCAGCAAAAGTGGTATTAAGAGGAAAATGTATAGCTTTGCAAGCACTCATAAGGAAAAAGAGCCTACATAAATAACTTAATGGCACGGCTTCAAAAAACTGAAAAATGAGGGCCTGAGAGATAGCATGGAGGTAGAGTGTTTGCCTTGCATGCATGACGATAGTGGTTCAAATCTCAGCATCCCATCTGGTCCCCTGAGCCTGCCAGGAGCGATTTCTGAGCATAGAGCCAGGAGTAACCCGAGCGCTGCCGAGTGTGACCCAAAAAAAGATAAAAAGGAAAGATCACATTTTGTGGAGCCAGAGAGATAGCATGGAGACAGGACATTTGCCTTGCATGCAGAAGGACGGTGGTTCAAATCCCGGCATCCCATCTGGTCCTTCGAGTCTGCCAGGAATAATTTCTGACCATAGAGCCAGGAGTAACTGGAGTGCTGCCGGGTGTGACCCAAAAAAAAAAAAAATTGGGAAATGAGGGGCTGGAGAGATAGCACCATAATAGAGCATTTGCCTTGCATGCAGCAGACCCAGGACAGACCCAGGTTTGATTCCTTGTATCCCATATGGTCCCCCGAGCCTGCCAAGAGTGATTTCTGAGCACAGAGACAGGAGTAACCTCTGTGTGGTGCTGGGTGTGGCCCAAAAAACCAAAACATTAAAAAAATTGGAAAATGATCAACAAAATGAACCAAAAATAGACAGAAGGAAATAACAAAACTTCAGGGCATAAATTAATGACCTAGAAGCCACAATAGCAATCCAAAAGATCAAAGAAACCAAGAGTTGGTATTTTGAAAAAATAATTAAGATCGATAAACCACTAGGCAAGTCTCACAAAGAAAGAAAATAAACCAAATTGAAGCTGAAAGGGAGGTTACTACAGATACTGCAGAAAGACTTAGAGGGAAGGCCTTTTAGTTTCCCCATGAGTATAATATTTTGCCACTAGGCTTGTGGTAAGTGGCCTTGACTATATTGAGAAAAGTTCTTTCCATTCACATCTTTTTTTTTGTTTGTTTTTGGGCCACACCTGGCGGTTGCTCAGGGGTTACTCCTGGCTGTCTGCTCAGAAATAGCTCCTGGCAGGCACGGGGGGGGGGGGGGGGGGGGGGAGGGGGGACACACGACACACCATATGGGACACCGGGATTCGAACCAACCACCTTTGGTCCTGGATCAGCTGCTTGCAAGGCAAGCGCTGCTGTGCTATCTCTCCGGGCCCTCCATTCACATCTTGTTGAGAGTTTTTATCATGAATGAGTATTGGACTTTGTCAAATGCTTTCTTTGCATCTATTGATATGGCGATATTTTTACTTTTCCTTTTGTTGATATGGTGTACCACATTGTTGACTTGTATTTGTTAAATCATCCTTGCATCTCTAGAATAAGTCCTACTTGGTTATTCTTGATGAGCCATTGAATTCTATTTGCTAGGATTTTGTTGAGGATCTTTGCATCTGAGTTCATTGAGAATATTGACCTTGGGGCCAGAGCGGTGGCCCAGCGAAAGGGCATTAAGCAGCTTTACTTTGAATTGGTAATTGAATTTTAATTCAAAGGGTAATTACTCAAAGTAATAGATTATTTTGAGAAACTTTATGCCACAAAACAAGAGAACCTGGAAGAAATGGATAAATTCTTGGTCTCATATCCTCCCAAAGTTGAACCAAGATGATCTGGAATATCTGAACAGATCTATCACTATTGGAGAAATTGAAATGCTAATCAAAAGGCTTCCCAAAGGCTCGGAGAGATTTGCCTTGCAAACAGCCGATCCAGGACCAAAGGTGGTTGGTTCGAATCCCGGTGTCCCATATGGTCCCCCGTGCCTGCCAGGAGCTATTTCTGAGCAGACAGCCAGGAGTAACCCCTGAGCATCGCCGGGTGTGGCCCAAAAACCAAAACCAAAAACAAACAACAAAAAAAAAAAAAGGCTTCCCAAAAACAAAACCCCAAGCCCAGAGAGATTCATTAATGAATTCTTTCAAACCTTTAAAAAGGACATACTGCCGATCTTTTTCAAGCTCTTCCAGGAAATTGAAGAAACAAAAACACTCCCATAAAGTATCTGGGAAGCTAACATCACCCTGATAACAAAAGCAGAACAGAGATGCCACCAAAAAAAGGGCTACAGGCCAATATTCTTTTTGTTTTTTGTTTTTGTTTTTGGGCCACATCCGGTGATGCTCAGGAATTACTCCTGGCTATGCATTCAGAAATCGCTCCCAGTTTGGGGACCATATGGGATGCTGGGGATCGAACTGCCATCCGTCTTAGGTCTGCTGCCTGCAAGGCAAACACCCTACAGCTGCGCCACCACTCTGGCCCTATGGTCAATATTCTTGATGAATACAGATACAAAGTTCCTCAACAAAATCCTAGCAAATAGAATTCAATGGCTCATCAAGAATGACCAAGTAGGATTCATTCTAGAGATGCAAAGATGATTCAACATATACAAGTCAATGTGATACATTATATCAACAAAAGGAAAAATAGAAATCATACCGCCTTATCAATAGATGCAAAGAAAGCATGTGACAAAGTCCGACACCCTTTCATGATAAAAACTCTCAACAAGATGTGAATTTGGAAAAAACTTTTCTCAATATAGTCAAGGCCATTTGCCACAAGCCCATGGCAAATAGTATACTCATGGGATAAACTAAAAGCCTTTCCTATAAGATCTGGCACAAGACAAGGATGCCCACTCTCACCACTTCTATCCAGTATTTTTTTTTTCCTTAATAGGCATCTCTCCTAGGAGAACCAGATTTCTATTATAAAGTGGCTTTTTACAGAAGCTAATGGGAGCTGGAGAGATAGTAGATGACTATGGTACTTGCCTTGCTGACCTTGCTTCTGACCTCCCAGCCCCACATAAGGTCCCCCCAGCACTACTAGGAGCCACTTTTGAGCACAGTGTTAGGAATAGCCTTTGCATACTGCAGGATTTTCATTTTTCATAAAATTATCATATACATTTTTTTAATTTTCCCTCAATGATTTCTATATCATGGTCTTATCTTGATTTCAGCAGAATTTCTCACTTGAGACACCAATAAGCTGTCATAGTCGCATTTTAGAGCACTAGTAAAATGGCCAGATGAAAGCCTTTTATATCGATTTCATCTCAGGAGTACTCAATTTTTTAAAATTCTAAGGGAAGATTTAGACAAAAAATCGAAATGATAAAATTATAGATATTAAGGGACCGAAGAGATAGCACAGCGGTAGGGCATTTGCCTTGTGCGCAGCTGATCCAGGGTGGATGGTGGTTCGAATCCCAGCATCCCATATGGTTCTCCGTGCAGGCCAGGAGCGATTTCTGAGCACAGAGCCAGGAGTGGCCCCTGAGCGCTGCCAGGTGTGACCCCCTCCCAAAAAATAGAAATTAAGCCAAAATGTGTTGAGACACAGAGCAAAGCTGCTTTTCCGCTTTCCCTGGCTGGTATGAGCCAGCTACATTCTGTGGCTCATGGCTTCTTTCTTCTGGTCTGAGTCGCAGTGATAGTTGTAGATCAAATCCTCATAAAACATCACTTTGACCTCCACTCTTTTATTTTTGCTCTTTTGGGGGATCATACCCAGTGATGCTTGGCGACCATGAGATGCCAGAGATCAAACCCTGGGCTCCTGCATACAGAGCACCTACCAGGCCTGGCGAGCTATATCCCTGGCTCCAATCTCGCCCACTGTTAAGGCTCCTTTTCAATTATGTTGGGCCCAGGCGCCTCATTGGGGATGTGTGGGGCGTTATTCTTCCTACTAGAGAGATACAAAAGCAAGGTCTAATGACTAATCATCTCATATTCCCTGTCCTTGTTTTGCTTCGGACTAAAATCTCTTTCACAGATCCCTGTCCACAAGGATAGTGGCAGCTAGTAAAGGCGATATGACTATTGGGCACTGCCCCTCTTTCCTTTTCCCTCTCACTGCTCCTTTCTCCCTGGTGGCTTCAATGCAGACTCTAGATGTATCATCACTCGGGACAGAAGTCGCCCATCACCACGGTAGAGAAGCAAGCCAGAAATAGCATGGGTCTTCGTGTCAGAGAGCAGAGTCACCACTCAGCCAAGACTTGGATGTGAGGAATGAACTTTGCTGTTTGGAACTCTGTTAAGAAAGCCTCACTTCCATCCTAATAGGATTCTCCCAAGAAGAGCAAAGTAGGTGTGACCCACTTTTTTAAGAAGCAAAAAATGAGTCTCTACTCAAAATTGGATTCCAATGTACAGACTGATGTTGCCTCACCTGTACCAAGAGGGTGTGAAGTGTTTTGTTAATTTACATAGCTGAGATCTCTGGGGAGAGCAGGTCAAGCGAAAGAGGGAACAAGAGGGAGGGAGGGAGAGAAGCACTCTTTTTTTCTTTTTTTTTTCTTTTTTTTTTTTTTTTTTTTTTGGTTTTTTGGGCCACACCCGGCAGTGCTCAGGGGTGACTCCTGGCTGTCTGCTCAGAAATAGCTCCTGGCAGGCACGGGGGACCATATGGGACACCGGGATTTGAACCAACCACCTTTGGTTTTGGATTGGCTGCTTGCAAGGCAAACGCAGCTGTGCTATCTCTCCAGGCCCGAGAGAAGCACTCTTGCGCTTTGCAGGATTCCTTCTCAAGTGTTCCAGCACTTGGCTTCCAGTTCTTTCAGTATCAGTTTCCCAGGTTCACTCTTAGAATACCAATCGAGCCAAATGTTCCTTGAAGACAAAAAGCTTCCTCTCCCTCATAATAGTAGAAAAGCATCCAGGTCCCTGATAATGAGGCATCTGTAGGAACTACAAAGGTAAGGACTTTGTGGGCATGAAATTCCTTGGGAGAATCTTGGGGTCCACAAAGTCACCCCACAAAAGTTTCTTTAGATCACAACCCCTCCTCAGACTAAAGGTGAGACTAATCAAAGTGACAAGAATCCTTTATACTTCCCCCAAAGTGTCCTAGAGAAAAAAGTGCCAAAACTTAGATGACCTCTTGAAGTTCCATTTCCCTCTCATGTCTGCAGATCCAGTGAGTCAAAAGCAGGAGCATTTCAGGGGCTCGCTTTGAGGCTAGACAATTGCAGGTCCACAGTATTTACCAACAGAGGGAAGTGTGGCAATATGGTGGAGAGATTCCATTGAATATGATGTCATGGGAGCATCCACTCACTGCACTTTCATGTCCTTATTTATTCCATATTCCACATCAGCCACATTTTGGTTTGGTTTGGGTTTGGAGTCACACCCAGTGGTACTTGGGGGGTTGGTTACTCCTAGCTTTGTGCTCATGAATCACTCCTGGCAGGCTTAGGAGACCATAAGGAATGCTAGAAATTAAACCTTGGTCAGTCATGTGCAAGGTGAATACATCCCCACTGTACTATCACTCCAGCCCACGGGCACAGTTTTAAGTACTGTGTGTCAGGTAGTCCCCCAATTGGATGAAAGAAAATGCACAATGGTGCATCTTCTGCCCAGAGCTGTTTCTCAAAGAAAGGACAGACTCCTCAGCTCTGATGCAATGACTCTCAGCCACCATGGAGCAGACTGCAAAGAGCACACATTGGCACTTTGCCCAGAAAGTCAGGATCTTGGTGCTTCAGGTGAACATTGGGGTTCATTAGGCACAGAGAAGAATAAATGATAGTCCAGGAAGTAAGAACACAGGTTCAAAGCAACTACAGGGGCCTCAACATAGCCATGGATCTGATGGTGAGTTGGAGAAATAGGACATGAGGCTGAGAGAGGCTGAGACAACGCAGTTTAGACTATCAGACTATATGGCCTGACTAGCCAGTGTCTTCTTATTCATCGCTATGTCCCCAATTCTGTGTAAGCTTCCTAGTAAACCCTTGGTAAGTCCAGTAATAGAATGGAGCCTGTCATCCACTGTAAAGATGGTTGATAGTCAGTTCCCTTTGGATTCAGTTCTTAGTTTTGATCTAAAAAGGAAAAAAAAATGAGTGTGGTATACTGCCCTCCAGTGGTTCTAGAATAGTGACTGTCACTGTCTGATCCTATAGTTTACACTTAAAAAAAAATAATAAGCACCAAACCCAAAGTCAACGACACCAGAATCGATACTCAATCTACAACAAGCTATACACAAAGGAGACCTGTTATACACTAATAGTCCATGGGGCAAAGGGGGGAGGTATGGGATTCATGCTGGGAACAGGGGTGGAGGGAGGACAACACTGGTGGTGGGTATGGCCCTAATACTTTGTCACTTTGTACCTTAAATATTACTGTGAAAGACCTGTAATTCACTTTGATCACAGTAAAAATTATTTTAAAAAAAACAGCATGGAATTCAAAAAATAAATAATAATATCAGACCTAAATACCAAACCCAAAGTCAATGACAACAGAATCAAGATGTACAATAAGTTATATAACAAAGGGGACCAGTTACACTAGTTCAGGGGGCAAAGGGGGAGAGGTATGGGATGCATGCTGGGAACAGAAACAGAGGGAGAAAAACACTAGTTTTGGGAATGGCCCTATATGTGTCACTGTATATGTACCTTAAATAGAACTGTGAAAGACATGTAATTCACATTGGTCACAATAAAAATTATTAAAATAAAAAATGCTGACTGGGCCAGAGTGAGAGTGCAACAGGGAGGGCCTGACCCTTCGGCCTCCAGGAGGAATTCCTGAACATTAATAGGTGTGGGTCTCCTTCCCTGCAAAAAGAAAAAAAGAAAACATCCTGGGGCCCTGAGCAGAGAGAGGCCCAGGAATAGCCCTGAGCATCAATGGGTGTGCTACAGGAGTATCTCAAGTGCCATGTACGCATGTCAACTCACATATCATGCATGAAACTCTGGATGGCATATGTCAACTGTAATGTTTTGTTTGGGTTCGGGTAGTTGTTGGGTTTTTTGGTTTTGGTTTTGTTTGGGGGAGTCATACCCAGCAGTGGTCTTGACTTTGCACTCAGGAATTACTCCTGGTGGTGCTCAGGAAACCATATGGAATACCAAGCATGGAACCTAAGTTGGACATATGTGAGGTAAATTACTAACTCCTTGTACTCTTTCTCTTGTTCCTCAACTGTTATCTTTAAAAATAAATCGGGGCTGGAAAGAGTGCTCAGCAGTAGGGCATTTGCCTTACATGCAGCAGACCCAGGAGGGAGCAGATTCAATTCCCAGCATTTCATATGGGTGCCCAGTCTGCCAAGGGCAATTTCAGAGTTCAGAGCCAGGAGTAACCCCTGAGCGCTCCCGAATGTGGCCCAAAAACCAATCAATCAATAAAATATTTTTTAAGAATCATTTTATATTTTGGCATGAAGAAGACGCCCAAGCTCAGAAGGCTGGGGAGTGGGGTCCTATCCATCAGTTCCCACCTTTGTATGGCAAAGGTTCAGCATCAGATCCTGAGGATGCAGTGATACCCAGAGACCTCCAAGGCTGCCCCCCAAATACTCCAGGATTATATGCTGGTAGAGACCAAACTAGGGTCAGGTGCATTCAAGGTATGATGTGCCTTACCCCCTGTACCACCTCTCCGGCCTTATAGCTCTATTTCTATTTCTAAATGCTGGTTATGAGGACAGAATTATACTCAACTGGTAAACCTCCATACTTATCACAGAGCCCTGAGTCCAAGTCTCAATACAGCAGAATAAAATAAGATATATGACTGGCTACAAGCAATAAGATAGCCACCCGTCCAGTTTAAAAATCAGTGGTCTCAGGCTAAAGAGGGAGTACAGTGGATGCAGGTGCTTACATTGCACTTGGCCAACTGGGATTCAACTCCTGGCACCACAGACAGTCTCCAGAACCCTGCAAGGTGTGATATTGATACCCTTGGGAGTGCCCTCCTAAAAAAACAATTAGGGATTAATTACTCTTTATCCTTTTTATTTTACCTACACTGTTTTGTTTCTCTAATATATATTTGTAATTTTTAATATATATATAATGACCCAGAGATTACAGTCTTGATATAATTCATTCTGGAAGGAGAAATAATATGTCTCTCCTTGTAAAAAATACCTTTCCATGTATTTAAATCTTTTTAAATATCTTCTGTTTTTTTTTTTTTATGGTTTGACTGGGGCTTTGAGGGGACCACTCCAGGTAGTGGTTAAGGGTCAGATGCAGTGGTGTTTGGGGACCATGCAATGCTAAGGATTACACCAAGCTTCCTGCATGCAAAGCCTGTGCTCGCCCACTTGAACTGTCTCTCTGGCTCTGGTATTTTATGCATTTTTCCTTAGGAAAAGCTTGCATACTAATTCTTTAAAGATTCATCAATGATATCTTTAATTGGATCATTGTTAGCTTCTTTGCACAATCCCTCAGTGGTGTCTAGTCATGACCTTTGATAACTGCACCTCCTTGAGCCAGAGGGGCCTGGTCTTTATCCAAGGACTCTCTCAGGGCATGTGTGACCCTGAATCAGGAGGCCAAGAGAATGCCTGGAGAGTGACTCAGCTGAGAGCTATCAACTGCTGTTGGAAATGTTAACAGAGTCCTGAGGGGGGTCCTGGAAAAGCTTCACAGGATAGGTAAGTGCCTCGAAGGCCTGAAGAATTTTCTCTTGTTCCTCATTCTGCTCAGCTTTCTTGCTCTACTTAGAGTAGGGGCAAATGTGTGGCCTGAGGGCACTAACGCTGCTTCCACAAACTCGGGATGATTCCTGCTCCCACCTTGTCTACACTTACATTCACAGTTTCCAGACCTGCAGTTCTTTCATAATAGTTATCATTCGTTCAATATTTCATACAAACATAAAAGATGAAAACATAAAAGATGAAAACAATGGGGCTGGAGAGATGGCATAGAGGTAGGGAGAATGCCTTGCATGCAGGAGGACGGTGGTTCGAATCCCAGCATTCTATATGCCCCCCCTCCCAGCCTGCCGGGAGCGATTTTTGAGTGTAGAGCCAGGAGTAACAACTGAGCGATGCCAGGTGTGACCCAAAAACAAAACAAAACAAAACAAAAGATTAAAAAAAAATCTCTGTTTTCTTGTCATTCCTTTTGCTCACAGTTGCAAACTACAAGAAATCCCTCCTAGGTGAAGGGAGAAATGCATAAACCAATCAGTGGGACTGAATAGGGCTGAGCCATAAACCTTTGCAGAGAGTGAGTCCTGGTCTATGGCAGAGCAGGTAGGGAAGTAGATGTGGCAGTCAAACAGCTCCCTGTCAAGAAAGGTCTGTACCAGAGGACACTCTCATGGTCTTTCACCTTTACAGAGTGGTGCCCTGTTCCTGCCATTTATCAGGAGATGGCCTTCCCTAGTGACCTTGCCTCTGCCAGGTCCTCCTTCACAGGTGTTCTTCCCCATGCATTTTTTCTCTTCCCTCTGCTTGTCCTGTGATATCTGTTCCTCACAGGAATGAATGGAACCAACAGTGCTGGGAACGGTCCAGGCAAGAAGCCTTCAGGACAGCACCTGGTCACTCATTCACTGGTGAGGGAACCCCAGAAAATACTGAGAGGTTGGCCACTGAGGGGACATGAGATTGGTCAATAAAGGGAGCACACGTACAGTGGGAGGTTTGTCTGGTGAAAAGAGCCCAGAGCACACCAGGAGGTTGGTCACAGTTCACCCCTAGCAAGACATGCTGACTCGCCTGCTGACTCTCTTCCAGATAATGATCTAAGAATAGACCTATGGGAGTCAAACATGCTGACCGACAATAGAGCCCTTCAGAGTCAGGAGAGGCAGAGGTAAATAAAGGTGAAATGAAGAGACAGGTGGGATTTTGTCTGCTGAGAGAACTAACTGGTCATTATGAATGAGCTCCCCTCTTAGATGGGGCTGTGCCTGCCCCCCAAAGCAGGTAAAGCAGAGAGCAGTTCACCTGCCACAGGCCCTGTGAAATCCAGTGAGTGCTTTGCTTTCTGCGAATCGCTGACTGGAGGATGCTTATCTCTTGACAAAGAGAAGCATCCCCAGGAGCAGAAAGGAAGAGGGGCTGAGGGCTCAATTGGGCACTAAGTATAGCACACTTCCATTCAGCTCAGAGCTCCAGACATGCTGGGCCCACATGGTGGGCAGCTCTGAGCTCCATAGGCCATTCCCTAGCCATCAGCCAGGCTAGAGAGAAGTGCTCTGTGAGGGTCATACCCCTCTACGTGCCATCCTGATGGCCCAGGTCCTGTGGTTCCCCAGCTGGACTTACCAGGGCCTAACAGTGGTACCTATGTACCCCTATACTTTGGTAAAGTTTAATTCTAAAATAATTATCCAAAACCAAGGCCAGAGGAGCAGAGTGATAGTACAGCAAGTGGTGTACTTGCCTTGTGTGCAGCCTACTGGGTTTGATTCCCTGAACCCTAAAGGATCCCCTGAGCATCACCAGATGGGCCACCCAATAAAAAGTAAAGTCACATAAAACAATTAAAAGAGACCTCCCCAAAAAAGGTAATGATAAGTATAGAGCAGAAGAAAATCAGAATTAAAACTAAACATTAAAAGAACAAGGGGAGGGGCCATAGAGATAGCATGAGGTAGGGTGTTTGCCTTGCATGCAAAAGGATGGTGGTTCAAACCCCGGCATCCCATATGGTCCCCGAACCTGCCAGGAGTGATTTCTGAGCATAGAGCCAGAAGTAACCCCTGAGCGCTGCTGGGTGTGACCCCCCCCAAAAAAGGGGGGGATTATAGTCTAAGCATGTGTTTTATGGATAAGTAAATGGTAAATAATAGAAGATCCTCTCATGGGGTGGTCACACATTGAAATTCATTTCTCAAATTTGAACATATCAAATACAAACATTATATTTCTTTTGATGTGTAATTTCTATATACAAGATATTTAACACACCAATTATTTAAAAAATAAAAGCTTAAGTAGCTCAATTGAGATTTTTATAAGGGAAAGCCTTAAAGGAAAACTAGTATACCAGAATTGAGAAGTTACATTGCTTTCTCCCTTGGCTTGAGAAAAAAAAGAAAAGAATAAAGAAAACACAACAAACTACTTAAGCCAACAGGCTTAGCAAATAGATACTACAGTTCTAAGAGTCGAATTCATCTATCCCAATGGAAGATTTAAGTTGCTTTCCAAAATGAATTTTACCTGAAGTGAGTTTTATTTTGAAAATGGCTTTCTTCCAAGTGGATTGGGAAGGAAGGCAAAAACTGCATCAAAGTCCTTGAAATAGTCTCAGAGTATTACAGGAAAAGACTTGAAAGATGTACCTGTCTGGGAAGCTAAGAATTTCTTTAATTCATATGAATCAAGAGCCAAAAGATGAGAATCAAGAGTAATGAAGATGAAAATGAAATCAGCCCTCTTGCATAAAACACCTCACTTTCCGATTTGTTTTTATGACAAGTTAGAAATTACACAGGAATTGGGGCTGGAGTGGTGGCGCAAGCAGTAAGGTAAACTGCCTTGCATGCACTATCTTAGGACGGACCATAGTTCGATCCCCGGCCTTCCCATATAGTCCCCTCAAGCCAGGAGCAATTTCTGAGTGCATAGACGAGAGTAACCCCTGAGCATCACCGGGTGTGGCCAAAAGAAAATAAAAATTACACAGGAATTAGAAGACAGAACTCAATTTTTATCCCTTTGACATAATTCAGAAAACTATCATAGGTAGACTGCCCCAGAGATATCTGCTAGTGTTTCTCCTACATGGAGCTTTTACTGACATTTATTCTGATTTCTTCTTGGGCAACTGCTGTAACTATCTTCCAGCCTACACATCTAAATAAATATCGATCAAACATACTTTGCTTTGGGGGGAAGAACACACCCAGCTGTGCTCAGAGATCTCTCCTAGCTGTGCTGGGCAACCATCAGTAGTGCCAGGGATCAAACCAGAGTCAGCCGCAGGCAACAAGTGCCTTATCACTATACTATATTCTATGGCTATGCTGTCCCCTCAAACACTTTTCCAAAGAAAATGTTAAATGTGAAAAAAGGAATCATTTAAGTTATAGTGCATTCAGGCTCAACATTTCACATATTTGGAAGGCAGGACTGTGTGTAAGCCTTCTAATTATATGAGTCCATGTTTTATTGTTATAGATCATAATTTCTAGAGTAATATTAAGGTCCTAGGGATGAAGCTCAGTGGTAAAGATGTGCCTCAAATACGTGAAGACCCAAACTTACCCTTTCTCCCTGAAAGCTTTACATATTATGACAAAATAATCTTAAAATATCTTTAAATGTTTCTTTTCGGGGCCAGAGATATAGCACAGTGGTAGAGCATTTGCCTTGCTCACAGCAGACCCAGGACAGATGGTGGTTCGAATCCCAGCATCCCATATGGTCCCCGGAGCCTGCCAGCAATTCCTGAGCACAGAACCAGGATAACCCCTAAACACCGCAGGGTATAACCCAAAAACCAAAAAATAAAATAAAATAAAAATAAATAAATAAATAAATAAATAAATAAATAAATAAACCTGGGGCCGGGCGGTGGCGCTAGAGGTAAGGTGCCTGCCTTGCCTGCGCTAGCCTAGGATGGACCGAGGTTCGATCCCCCGGCATTCCATATGGTCCCCCAAGCCAGGAGCAACTTCTGAGTGCATAGCCAGAAGTAACCCCTGAGCGTCACTGGGTGTGGCCCAAAAAACCAAAAATAAATAAATAAATAAATAAATAAATAAATAAATAAATAAATAAATAAACCTTTCTTTTCAGGTATACTATTTTGAGAATTTCTTGCTTTCAAAGAGATGGCTGTTTTGTATCCAATAGCTTCCATGATATGTTTAAGATAAAATTCAGGGGCCGGGAAGGTGGCGCTAGAGGTAAGGTGTCTGCCTTGCAAGCGCTAGCGTTGGATGGACCGCGGTTCGATCCCCCGGCGTCCCATATGGTCCCCCCAAGCCAGGAGCTACTTCTGAGTATATAGCCAGGAGTAACCCCTGAGCGTTAAACGGGTGTGGCCCAAAAAAAAAAAAGATAAAATTCAGAATAACTATCAATGAAATATTTTAGCATGTTTTTCATTAAAAAATTAAAACAATGAGGCCAGAGCAATAGCACAGCAGGAAGGGCATTAGCCTTGATTGCAGGTGACTCAAGTTCAAGTTTGATTCCCAACATCTCATATGATCCCCTAAGTGCTACAGGAATGACCTCTGAGCACAGAACCAGGAGAAACCCCTGAGGATTACCAGTGTGGTGAAGAAGGAAAAGTGGAGGAGGAGGAAGAGAAGACGGAGGAAGAGAAGGAGGAGGAGGAAGAGAAAGAGGAAAAAAAGAAAGAGAAGAAGGAAGAGGTGGAAGAGGAGAAAGAGAAGAAAAGAAGAGGAGGAGGAGGAGAAGAGAAGAAGAAGAAGAAGAAGAAGAAGAAGAAGAAGAAGAAGAAGAAGAAGAAGAAGAAGAAGAAGAAGAAGAAGAAGAAGAAGAAGAAGAAGAAGAGAGGAGGAGGAGAAGGAGGAGAAGAAGAGAGGAGGAGGAGAAGGAGAAGAAGAAGAAGAAGAAGAAGAAGAAGAAGAAGAAGAAGAAGAAGAAGAAGAAGAAGAGAGAGAGGAGAAGGAGGAGAAGGAGAAGAAGAAGAAGAAGAAGAAGAAGAAGAAGAAGAAGAAGAAGAAGAAGAAGAAGAAGAAGAAGAAGAAGAAGAAGAAGAAGAAGATGATGATGATAATGATTAAAGTAGTTACTATTTCCCAGCTACTTTTACATACATGTCTTGCAACTGCTCAGGATCCCAGCAAGTGGGTTCCGGTGAGGTGCAATTTAAAAGAGACCCCAGGCTTCCTTGCTCCTGCAAGGGGCTGGGAGGGGACTGGTGAACTTTCAACTTTCAGCAATTAGGAAGCAAACGCCTCTCCGGGAGTCAGAAGCTTCAGCAGGCAACAACGGGAGGACATGGCTCCATGCTCTCTTCGCTTGTCCAAATCACAGACCAAAATGGTGTCTCGAAAACACCCTCCTCCCTCTTGACTATTTTTAAAACATAAAATGGTCACGTGTATCTCCTTTGTATATCTCAGATGTATTCCCTTAACATCTATAACTCTTTTCAAAATCCTCATATAGTGACAATTTTGCCTACTGGATTTGTTATTTGATTGTTTGATTTTCCCCCTTTGAGATCTGTTTTATAAGCAATACTGGTAGAAGAGTATCTCTATAGATTTCAAGTTTGAACCAAGTTATGGGGAATGTTGGACTTTATTTGTTGGCCCCCAGATGCACCTACAATATCTTGTGGCATTGCTTCTCTTTTGCATAGGCACATTAAAATGGGAAAATAATACATATTCAAACAAGTTCTTATCTAATAGAGATGGGAACACAAATTTGGTAATGTAATTAGGCCTTTTACCCTGAACATTGGCATAATGATTTGGCTTAGACCTCAGAAGAATGGGCATCGCCACACACACCTGAACAATGGATACCATCTATGGAAACAACCACAATTGTCTATAACATTACCAGGATCCAGCCTCTACCAGGGAAGACCTACCACTGCTTTGGCATTGACTTACTCCAAAGACTGCTCCCAACACCCAGACGACTCAGCAACAGTCTGCATGCAGGTCAGATCGCTCCACATTTAATGGTATGCTGAAACTAGAGGATGCTCCACATCAGCCTGACATCGATGAAAGAAATGCACAGAATCCAGAGTCTTTAAATATAAGAATCTGATACCAACAATAGCTAAAGTGTGTGGCCCAGAGAGATAGCACAGTGGCATTTGCCTTGCAAGCAGGCGATCCAGGACCAAAGGTGGTTGGTTCGAATCCTGGTGTCTCATATAGTCCCCTGTGCCTGCCAGGAGTTATTTCTGAGCAGACAGCCAGGAGTAACCCCTGAGCACCGCCGGGTGTGGCCCAAAAACAAACAAACAAAAAAAAATAGCTAAAGTGTGAAAAAGTTTCACCAGGACCTTGAGAATGACTCGAATTGGATGGACTGGTATGCCACGCCTGGAACCCAGAGTCGGTCTTATGCCAATAAACTTCTGTGGTGAGGCCTTTTTGTAATCAGGTCAAGGATTTTCTTTTCCATTTTCTCCATTTTTCTGGACCTATGCAAACAATGGCGATTGCCACTATCACACCTTTACTATATTTTTTTTACTCTTATCCTTTAAGGAAAAAAATACAACTTACTGAACTTAAAAACAAATAACTGTAGTAGAATGCCTGTCTTGAATACAGGCAGGGAATGGGAAGGGGGAGGGTGTAATGTTACATTGGTGAAGGGGGGGGGGTGTTCTGGTTATGACTGTAACCCAATTATGATCATGTTACTTAAATAAAAAATATATTTAAAAAAACATACATATCTTGGCAGTATACCCCAGTATTCTGAACAATTAGGACAGTGCCAACTGAATTTTCAGGCAGTTTTATGTCAGCCCTCCTAAGTTAAGTTACCCCTGATCATTTGGGAAAGAAAACAGCAATGTTCTGATAAAGGCAGCTTTTGTAAAGTCATAGTAAAAGTAATTTGTTGGCATCATTGACTTCGATTATTAATGGCCATGTTAATGTAATGGTAATTGAGTAAACACTTACCACATTCAGGAACCCTGCTGAGCACACAACATGATCATCTTAATGCTCTCAAAGCCTTAACATAGCAGGGGACCATCTCCCCCATTTGACCGATAGGAATATTGAAGCACCAAGAGGATAGGACACTTGCCCCAAACAGAGTGTGCGGAATTGGAATTTGGAACCAAGATTAACAAACCCCTTCAGTTTGGACTATGATGTCATTTCAGGAATCTCTGTTAACATCTCTGTTTGTGTATAGGATTCAGTGTACCCAGGACCAAAAGTATCTATGGAGGGGGAGGGTGTTCTGTGTGGGTTTTGGCCAAATCTAGTAGTGTTCAGGGTCACTCCCCAAGGTGCTGGGACAGCCTTCAGGATCAGGAATCAAGCCCACACCTCCCGATGAAAGCATCACCCTGGCTCCCTAACGATCTCCTGTCCCCCAGCCTACAGTGCAGAGGAATAGGGCCTTGAAGGAATCAGTGTATTCAGAGCCTTCTTAAACATGATAAATCCAAAGTTAGATAACCTCCTGCTTGCCTTGTTAGCTTTCTAGCCCAGACTGCAGAGTGGATTGCTCACTAGCACAGGGTACACCAAAATTTAAAATACACACACACACACACACACACACACACACACACACACACACACACACACACAAGACATGTGCATTTGGGCACTCAGCAAAAACACTACAGGAAACCTGAATAAACTACAAATTAAGTGACCTTAAAACAGACAGTCAAACCACTGTAAAGAGTCATAATGAATTAAAAAAGCAACAACAACAACAAAACAGACATAGAATAACTGTTCTGAAAATTACAAAGCATATTTGGACCAAGTTTTTATTCTTTAGTTTTGTGTGTGTGTGTGTGTGTGTATAAACTGGTCCAGGTGTAGCGAACAGGCTGATGGCCAAGTTTGAAGGCCTACAGTCCGACTGACATAGCTCTGCTGGCTGGCCTCCAAGAAAGTTGTAAATCATTCCAGGCCATTCTTGAAGTGAATGCACAGGTACTTCTGTGTGATTTCTTGTCTACCCCAAGAACTCTTCCAAATATACTGTGGACTTGTGTGGGCATTCAGAGCTATCTGACCTTTTCCCACTCCACAATCTGTGCCATCCCAGACACATGTTGTGGGACAGAGGTCAGGCTTTCAGCTGACCAGGTTAAGCAAGAAGCAGACAGTCATGGCAGAGAGACTCACGAGAGCAGAAAGGCCACAGCATTAGGAAACGGTGTTTCACAATTATGGAAGACTCAGCCTCTGCTTATTAAGTTAAAGACTTTCGGCTGTCTTTGTTGTGTTTGGTTTGGGGCCACTCCTAGCAGTGCTCAGAGGATCATATGTGGTGTTCAGGGTTGAACCAGAGTTGGTTACATGCAAGGCAAGCTCTTTACCCCTGTAATATTTCTCTTGGACTCTATTTGTAATGGGAAGACAGGATGTATATGTTAGAAAAAGAGATGAAAGTGTCTTCTTTTTTGCCGAGTCTTAAGTCGTGTTCTTTTTCTATTTGTAGAAAATTTCTGGTTTTGAGAGAAATGCTTGCCATGGACAATGATTGTTTGGCTTTTGGGCCACACCAAGTGATGCTCAGGGTTACTTCTGATTCCGCACTCAGGAATCTCTCAGGTCAGCCTCATGCAAGGCAAACACCTACCTGCTGTATTATATCACTCTGGCCCCATGGAAATGTTTAAAGAAATGCCTAATAAAACTATTCATGCTCAAGAATACCAACTCTAAGTTTATTATACTGTGACCAATATGACTTAGCATTATGAGCCTGGCACCTATCCTCTGAAGAGCCAAAAAGATCCCCCAGGAATAAGCCTACTCGGGGAGATGGTAGAAAGAGATCCTGGGGGCCGGGAAGGTGGCGCTAGAGGTAAGGTGTCTGCCTTGCAAGCGCTAGCATAGGACGGACCGAGGTTCGATCCCCTGGCATCCCATATGGTTCCCCCAAGCCAGGGGCAATTTCTGAGCGCATAGCCAGGAGTAACCCCTGAGTGTCAAACGTGTTTGACCCAAAAAAAAAGAAAGAAAAAAGAAAAAGAAAGAGATCCTGGCACCAGGAGATGGGATGTTCTAGCCCAGATATGGAGTGAGGGTCAGACTTATTCCAGAAAATCTATGAGAGCCAGAGCAGTGGCATAAGCGGTAAGGTGTCTGCCTTGCCCACGCTAGCCGAGGACACACCATGGTTTGATCCCCCGGCATCCCACATGGTCCCCCAAGTCAGGAGCAAATTCTGAGCACATAGCCAGGAGTAACCCCTGAGCGTCACCGGGTGTGGCCCAAAAATCAAAAAAGGAGGGAGGGAGGGAGGGAGGGAGGGAGGGAAGGAAGGAAGGAAGGAAGGAAGGAAGGAAGGAAGGAAGGAAGGAAGGAAGGAAGGAAGGAAGGAAGGAAGGAAGGAAGGAAGGAAGGAAGGAAGGAAGGAAGGAAGGAAGAAGGAAGGAGAGAGGAGAGAGAAGAGAAGAAAGAAAGAAGAGAAGAAAGAAAGAAAGAAAGAAAGAAAGAAAGAAAGAAAGAAAGAAAGAAAGAAAGAAAGAAAGAAAAGAAAGAAAAAAGAAAGAAAGAGAAAGAAAGAAAGAAGGAAGGAAGGGAGGGAGGAAGGAGGAAGGAAGGAAGAAGAAAGGAAGAAAGAAAGAAGAAAGAGAGAAAGAAAGAAAAAGAAAGAAAGAAAGAAAGAAAGAAAGAAAGAAAGAAAGAAAGAAAGAAAGAAAGAAAGAAAGAAAGAAAGAAAGAAAGAAAGAAAGAAAGAAAGAAAGAAAGAAAGAAAGAAAGAAAGAAAGAAAGAAAGAAGAGAGAGGAGAGAGGAGAGAGGAGCGGGAGAGATAGCATGAAGGTAAGGCATTTGCCTTGCATGCAGAAGGATGGTGGTTCGAATCCCGGCATCCCATATGGTCCCCCGAGCCATCCAGGAGCGATTTCTCAGCATGGAGCCAGGAGTAACCCCTGAGCACTGCCGGGTGTGACCCAAAAACAAACAAACAAAAAAAAAAAAAAAGAAAGAAAGAAAGAAGGAAAGTCTATGAATACCATCTTAAAACTGAGTTCAGCTTTCCTTTTTTTTTTTTGATTTTTGGTTTTTGGATCACACCCAGCAGGGACCCTACAGTTCTCAGGGGTTACTCCTGGCTCCGAGCTCAGAAATCACTCCTGGCAGGTTCCGGGGACCATATGGGATTCCGGGATTCGAACCAATGACCTTCTGCATGAAAGACAAACACCTTACTTCCATGCTCTCTCTCTCAGCTTTCTAAAGTGTGGGGTGGCTTCTGTAATTGCCTACATTTCCCCCCACTCTGCCCAGTGGACTAAATGAACTGTGAGGCTTCCTGCAGGTAGAGGCCCTGCAGAGTTCATCTCTTGGAAATCAGAACAAGCTAGCAAGTCATGACCTTTAAGGTGTCCATTAAACTTAGGTGTCGTAATGGGGGCGAAAAGAGCAGTAGGGAGAGAAACCCATGAAGTCTCTTCAAGTTCGCCATTATTCAAGTAAGGACTTGAGCAAGGAACGTACAACAACAGACTCTAACCACCAGCTCTGTTTGGAAATGATTACCACAAGAGCTGGAAATGTTTACCTCAGAAAAGTTTAGAACTTTGGACTCACAGAAAAAAGTTAGACTTAAGGGCCAGAGTGATAATACAGTGGCTAGAGGGCTTGTCTTGCATACAGGGATCTCTGTCATCCCATATGTTCCCCCAAGCCTGCTGATGTGACCCCAAAATGAAACAGCAAAAGTTACAGTCTTGTCTGAAATTCAGTTCAGAGGCAGGTTATAAGCCTTGGGGTGTTAGGTTACACCTTATTTTACCCAAAACAAAGATTATCCCTGTTTGGGTGTTTTGTTTTGTATTTGTTTGTTTACAACATGATTTTATCCAAAACAAAGCTTGTCTTATATGTCATTCTGGGTGAGACAGGCTCAGAATAACCTGAGCTATCTGCCCTTACTATGTACTTAACTGCCCCAGCTGGTGGTGGTCTCTACACTCATTAGAAACAGTTCTGGGTTCAATAATTTTCAAAAATATACTTACAACTGAACTTTTTCTTCTTTCTGTTCCATCTCTTTAGTTTTTTTTTTCTGTTTTCTATTTTTTTAATAACTTTGCTTTTAGTCATCTTGAAACAAATGTATTATGATTTAGTTATGTCAACGATGTGATGCATTTTCTTTAAATAAATTATTTTTCAATAATTTCCTTTATTTTGGGGCCGAAGCAATAGCACAGCGGTAAGGTGTTTGCCTTGCATGTGACCAACACAGGACATATGGACGGTGGTTCGAATCCTGGCATCCCATATGCCAGGGGCGATTTCTGAGAACAGAGCCAGGAGTGGTCCCTGAGTGCCACCGGGTGTGACCCAGAAACTAAATAAATAAATAAATAAATAAAATTTCCTTTATTTTCCAGAAAAAATGTAAACACATGCAAAAGAATGAATCTGAAACACTATCTAACACCATTAAGAAAAATTTACTTTAGATGGATTAGGGACTATATTATAAAAAAAAAGAACTATATTATAAAATGACTATATTATAAAAGAAATCCATATTAATTCAATAGGTGTAAATAAAATTAATTAAAATGTCAATAATTGTTTAATTACAATATAATAATAATTGCTTATAAAAATTTAAAAACTCATTTCTGGGAAAGGTGGCAGCAATGCACCTTCGAGCAGAGGCCTTGGCCGAGCCTAGCGGTGCCCAGGGCCCTGTGGGGCTCACCATGCCCTGGTAGCCCTGATATGGGCGCCAGCGGCTCCAAAGCTCAGGGCCACCTGTGGCCGGCCCAGAGGAAGCTTTGATGCGTCAGCGAAGCTAAGTCGTTTATGACGTGATGGGGTTCTATGAGGAGACAATCATCACCAAGAAAGGGCAGACGCAGGCCAAGTTGAGGCGAGTGCCTAACAACTTGAATCCTCAGGGCCTGGTGAAGTTGAAGACGACCCGCATCCCTAGTGGGTGGCAGGAATGAGATTCCCCTGCCTCCACAAGAGAAACCCAGGCTCATGGGTGGCCTCCTCCGAGGATCCTACTGGGGCTACACCCTATCCAAACTCCATCGGGGTTCAGCTATGAATGGGATGGTCCCATAGTTGGATGTTGGCTTATGTGCAGACAAGAAGTGGCTGGCCTGCGCTACTGAGGGAATTACCAGCTCACCTTCCCCAGCAATCCCTGCAAGGCACATGGCAGTGCTGGTGAATTTTTTTTGGTTCCTGGGCCCTTGCCGCATCCCTAGTGGGTGGCAGGAATGAGATTCCCCTGCCTCCACAAGAGAAACCCAGGCTCATGGGTGGCCTCCTCCGAGGATCCTACTGGGGCTACACCCTATCCAAACTCCATCGGGGTTCAGCTATGAATGGGATGGTCCCATAGTTGGATGTTGGCTTATGTGCAGACAAGAAGTGGCTGGCCTGCGCTACTGAGGGAATTACCAGCTCACCTTCCCCAGCAATCCCTGCAAGGCACATGGCAGTGCTGGTGAATTTTTTTTGGTTCCTGGGCCCCTGCTTTCTTCCAAACTTGCCTAGGGAATATTCCGAACTAGTCCTGCTAGGAGCGACAGCACTTTACAAGCAAGGTTTGCTTTCTCCCAGCCTCTGGACTGTGGAAGCTGCACACAAGTGGGAACTTCCTTTTCCTTGATTTTCTTTCATACCTTTGTCAGAACATTTCAGCCATTTGCTAACTTGATTCCTCCTGTGTTGGACAAAAGCTGGAGGTAGTGTAAGTCTGATTGTGCCTGTCTGCCTGTTCCCACCTCCAGATGGACAATGAATGAACTGGCTGTAAGAGGACTAGACACTGATGTGAAAGAGATTTCCTTCCACCCAGGACAGGGCTGTGGCTGCCTGATCCTATGGAGTATTGCCCCACCCCATCTATTCTGATCCACTTTGCATCAGGTCTCTACACCCCACCCAAAAGAGGGGGTTGCCCCAATTGGCAGAAGACCTTCTACTACCCAGTGAGGAGGGAAAGCACTCTAGGGTTGATGGCAGTTACATTGAGGAGTCCACACCCTTAAGAATCTCCCCCATACCTTCAAGATCAAAGAAAAGTTCTGCAGTCTCTAAATAAGGACAGAAAGGAAAGATCAAGCATAAAAGGAATACTTAAAATGTGAAAGTTTGTAAGTAGTCTAGTCCATGATGTTGTTCGGGTAGAATTTGATTTCTACATCGAGAAAACTTTTTTAAAATTTCCTTATTGTGCAAGCTCTGTGCTTCAGGAGTGTGGGAAATGGCTTAGGAAGATTGACCCTCAATCTAGGAAAGCTGTTGTGTTTTATGTTGTTTCAATAAAATGATCTGATCTGTAGACCCTAAAAAAAAAAAAAAAAAAAAAAAACAGTTCTGGCAGGCAACTTGCTAGAGATACGAGATAGAAGACATAAAGACTATAAGTGTTTTACCCTCAGCCTGGTCTGGATTATTTCATGTATGACTCTGATTCAGACTCGTTCACCTGGGGTTGGAGATATGGTGCATGGGGTGATTTTGCATTGGGGTTTGATCCAGCCATTGCCAAAAAATAAAAATAAAAGACATTAGAGTCTTTCCTTGGTCTGCTGGAGAGAGGCTTCAAATTACAAACCCCATCTACCTGCTTGCTATAATCCACAACCGCTAGTTGGGTCTAGAACTATAAAAACCCAACTGCTAGTTACAAGAGTTTGAATGTTTGAAGCTTACTGGCTAGGATCAGATTGTTCTTTAAATAATCAATCTCACTTTGGTATATAAGTTCAGGATCTCTCACTATACTATAGGTGCTTGGGGATTGTTCTATGATTCACAAACTCCTCTCTGCAAGAGATGGCCACCATTAATCATAAAAACAACTAATATTTGAATGTTTTCTCTGTGC
The DNA here is from genome assembly GCF_024139225.1 of Suncus etruscus. Lineage (NCBI taxonomy): Eukaryota > Metazoa > Chordata > Mammalia > Eulipotyphla > Soricidae > Suncus > Suncus etruscus. The sequence goes on along the minus strand of NC_064855.1, from coordinate 6,947,284 downwards.
AGAAAATTGGTCCAAAAACATTTCATGGATAATTCATTGATCCTTACAACCTGTCAACTCAGTTGACAAACTGAATGAGGAGTCAAGGGATGCTTCTTCCTTTCGAGCACTGGGGCCTGGCCCCAACCATTACTCTATGTACATGGTAAAAGGAGAGGAAAGGAGCAGGGAATGAGAAAGAAAAAAAAATCTGAAAGACCACATGCATGGTTCCTGTGCCTTTTCACCTAATTCAAACCAAATTTTGTTCTATTTTTGTGTTGTAGGCTCAGGGCTTAACTCCTGACTGTGCTAGGGATCACTCCTGGAGGGCTCCAGTGCCAGGGATCAAACCCAGGATAGCCACATACAAGACAAGCACTTTACCCATTGTACTATCTATCTCTCTTCCTGCATCATGCCACATTTTTTTGTTTGTTAGGGAACCACACCTGGTGGCACTCAGAGGTTACTCCTGGCTCTACACTCTAAATCGCCCCTGGCAGGCTCTGGGGACCATATGGGATGTCAAGAATCGAACCTGGGTCCATCCCAGGTCAGCCGTGTGCAAACAAACACCCTACCACTGTGTTATCGCTCCCGCCCCACACCACATCATTTTAAGACACATTAACTACAAAGACAAGGAAACATGGATCTGAGAACAAAGGGACCGTAGAGCCTGGAGATACTAGGCCAAAACTTCGCACTAGGTGTTGGGAGAGGCACAATGGGAGTTCTCAGGGACTACTTCTGACTGTACACTGGGCACTGGGGTCCCATATATACCAACGATAGGAACCAGGAGCCAGAACAGGGAGGTGTGGGCAGAGCTACACACAAGACAAGCACCTAAATTCCTGTGTGTTCTTCCAATCTAGAACCCCATTTCAGGAAAAACGGGCTACCCCTCAGGCATCCTTCCCTTCAACAGCCAGAAAAGTGATTTTAGTGCATTCAGTTGGTCAAGATGATCCCTGAATATTTTGATATTTTATAATAATAATCTTGATAGCATTAATGACCTGAAAGCCACACACACAGACCTTTGGTATGTCACTTACGCACATGGTATATTTTACTGTATATATATGCAATAAAATATACATGTATATTTTATTGGACTTCTCTGGCCTTTCCATCCCTAACAGGCAAGCATGAGGGCCCCTCCCTGGGCGGCAGCTGGGGAGGCTGATTGGAGGAGGAAACTGGGACTTCGGAACATTTCATAAACTTCATTGAAGCAAAAAAAAAAAAAAAATCATAAAAAAAAGAAAAACAAGAAGCAAGTGTGAAAAAGACCAAAGCAGGGCGGGTTTGGTGCGCAGACTCCATCCGGGCGGGGGAAGCAAGTCGGGCCGCCGGCAGGGGGCGCGCTGGTTCCGCTTCCGCAGCGAGGCGCCTCGGACCAAGCGAGGCCACGCCTCTTGCGCGTCAAGCACCTGAGACCACGCCCCTCCTGGACGAGCACGCGAGGCCACGCCCACGCACGCCGGACGCTCGGCGCCACGCCCCTCGCACACTGAGCGCCCGAGGCCACGCCCCCGTGCTTGACGTCACGCCCCCTGCAGGCCTCCTGAGTGTCCGAGGCCACGCCCTCCGCACGGCCTCGCTTGGACGCCACGGCCCCAGATGCCGGCCACTTGGCGCCACGCCCCTCGCACGTCTGAGTGTCCGGGGCCACGCCCCCTCAAGCACACTCGACGCCACGGCCCCCCCGCACGGACGAGCGCCCGAGGCCACGTCCCTCCACACCTGAGTGCCCGAGACCACGCCCCTGCAGGCCTGAGTGCGAGGACACGCCCCCTGCGCGCCGGAGAACACGCCCCCTTCTCGCCCTGACACTCGACGCCACGCCCCCCCGCACGCCTGAGTGCCCGAGACCTCGCCCCCTGCACGCCTGCGTAGCCGAGGCCCCGCCCCCGCTCGGCCTCACACTCGACGGCACGCCCCCGCACGCCTGCGTGCCCGAGGCCACGCCCCCGCACGCCCGAGCGCCGAGGCCACGCCCCTTACGTCGGGGCAGTCGGGCGGCGGCGTCGGGCGGGAGAGCGCGCGTGCGTGTCCTTGGCGACGGCGACGGCGACGGCGATGGCGACGGCGTGGACGCCAGTCAGCGTGCGGCCGGTGGCGGGGGTGGCGGGGGAGCCGGGCGGCGCCAAGGGCTACTCGTTCAGGTTTCTGCCGCAGAAGCCCTTCCCGGCCCTCGGCGGCGCCCAGACGGCCGCCCGCCTCCGCCAGTGGTGAGGGCCGGCCGGGGCGGACGCAGGGGGGCAGCAGCCCGCGGAGGCCGCGCTGACGTCGGCGTCGCTCTCGTGTCTCCCCCCGCAGGTCGATGCTGGGCAGAGTGCGCGCGCAGGCCTTCGGCTTCGACCAGGCCTTCCAGGCCCATCGCGCCCACGACTTCCTGACGGTCGGTCGGTCGGTCGGTCGGTCTTCGACGCGCGGGCCGGGGGCGTGGGCGTGGGCCGAGTCCTCCGAGGTGGCCGGTGGACAAGGGCGCGGCTGGAGTCGAGGGAGAGAAAGGAGTGCTAGTGGGGGATCGTTGGAGGAGGAGGAGGAAGACTGGAAGTCGTCAAAGGTAATAGATGTATTGATAGGAGAAGGAGGAGGAGGAGGAGGAAGAAGAAGAAGAGGAAGAAGAGTAGTACTAGTAGGTAATAGTTGGAGGAGGAGGAAGAAGAAGAAGAGTAGTACTAGTAGGTAATAGTTGGAGGAGGAGGAGGACTAGAAGTCATCAAAGGTAATAGATGTATTGATAGAAGAAGGAGGAGAAGGGCAGTACTAGTAGGTAGTAGTAGTAGTAGTAGTAGTAGTAGAAGTAGTAGTAGAAGTCGTCAGAGGTAATATATGCAAGCAGAAGAAAAAGGAAGTAGTACTAGTAGGTAATAGTCGTCCTCATCAGAGGTAATAGTAGAAGATGGTAGTACCAGTGGTAATAGTAGTAGTAGAAGTCATCAGAGGTGATAGATGCAGGAGGAAGAAGAAAAAGAAAAGGAGAACAAGAAGAAAGTACTACTAGTAGGTAATAGTTGTCGCAGTAGTCGTTGTCATCGGAGGTAGTAGTTGAAGTAATAGTTGCTGAAGAAGAAGACGACGATGAAGTTGTAGGGAGTGGTAATAGGACCAGTAGGTAAGCATTGGAGTGGTAGAAGTCGTTGGAAGTAGTTGCCGAAGGTAATAGTTGTAGTAATGGAGGAGAAGGAGGAGGGGGAAACAGTAGGAGGAATAGTTGTCAGAAGTAATAGTTGGCGTAGGAAATAGTTGTAGTAATGGTTGCCGAAGAAGATGAAGTTGTAGTAGTAGTAGTACTAGTAGATAATAGTTGTAGTAGTACTAGAAGTCAGAAGTAGTAGTCGTAGGAGGTAATAGTTATAGTAATGGTTGCCGAAGATGATGATGATGATGATGATGATGATGAAGTTGTAGGGAGGAGGAGGAGGAGTGGTACTGGTAGGTAATACTTGTAATAGTAGTAGAACTCATCAGAAGTAAGCGAGGGCAGAAAAAGTCGTCAGAAGTAAGAGCACTAGGTAATAGTGGTAGTACTAGCCATCGTCATAGTTAGTAGTCGCAGTTGCTGTAGAAGTGCTGTCTCTCCTTCCCTCCCTGTCTGTCTCTCTTATTCTCTCCTTTCTCTTCTCCCTCTCCCTCCACTTTCTCTAACTCAAACCCTCAGAATCATTATTCTAACTTGCCCCCACTCTCACTTTCTTTTTTTTTTTGTTTTTTGTTTTGGGGTCACACCTCGCTGGGCTCAGGGGTTCCTCCTGGCTCTACTCCCAGAAATCACTCTTGGCAGGCTCTGGGGACCATATGGGATGCCGGGATTCGAACCACCATCCTTCTGTATGCAAGGCAAATGAGCTACCTCTGTTCTATCTCTCAGGCCCCACTCTCACTTTCACTCACTCAGTCTTCTCCTCTTTCTCCCTTTCTCTCATTCTCTGTCTCACTCTTTTCTCTCACTCTTTCCTCTTTTTGTTTTGTTTTGGGTGTTGGGCCACACTTCGGGTTTCCCAGGGCTGACTCCTGGCTCTGCACTTAGGCTCTCTCCCTGGCAGTGCAGGGACCCAGCGCCTTCTGCTGTCCTGCTCTCCTCCCCTTAGTTTTTTTTTTTGTTTTTTTGTTTTTTTTTTTTGTGGTTTTTGGGTCACACCCGGCAGTGCTCAGGGGTTATTCCTGGCTTCATGCTCAGAAATTGCTCCTGGCAGGCACGGGGGACCATATGGGACGCCGGGATTCAAACCGATGACCTTCTGCATGAAAGGCAAATGCCTTACCTCCATGCTATCTCTTCGGCCCCACTCCCCTTAGTTTTTATTGCTCTTAGCCCAGCACACTGATTTCTTAGGCCAAGCCCCACATTACTTTGGAGGTTTTTGCTTTTTTTGGTTTTCCTTCCATTAACATCAGATCCACCTCACCAGAGCAAGTTTCCGACTCTAGCTAAAAATTTCAAAATAAGAAATTCTAGGGCCCGGAGAGATAGCACAGCGGTGTTTGCCTTGCAAGCAGCCGATCCAGGACCAAAGGTGGTTGGTTCGAATCCCGGTGTCCCATATGGTCCCCCGTGCTTGCCAGGAGCTATTTCTGAGCAGACACCCAGGAGTAACCCCTGAGCATCGCCGGGTGTGGCCCAAAACCCAAACCCCCCCTCCCCCCAAAAAAAAAGAAATTCTAAAACAGGTGTGTTTTGTTTTTGGGGAGTAGTTGCTATTTTATTTGGGGGTCACACCCAGCGGCACTCAGTGCTTACTCCTGGCTCTATGCTCAGATATCACTCCTGTGGAACGGTAAAGCATCTGCCTTGCAGGCGTTAACCTAGGACAGACCATGGTTCAATCCCCAGGCATCCCATTGGGTCCCCCAAGCCAGGAGCAATTTATGAGCACATAACCAAGAGTAACCCCTGGCAGAGTCACTCCTGGCAGGCTGGGGAGGGGGGACATATGGGATGCTGGGGATCAAACCCAGGTCAGCCACTTGCAAGGCAAACAGCCTCCCCACTGTGCTATCACTTCAGCTCCCCAAAACATGTTTTTAAATGGTCACAGGCAACTACTTTGAAAAGAGAGAAACGGCCCTCAAAGGTGCAAGTCCTAGAGGAGCCATATAAAAGAAAACGTTTCTGACTGAGGTAGACCCTGAAAGATGAGTAGAAATTTTTCAGGTAGACAACAATATGGGCTTCTTCTAGAAGACAGTTTTTTAGGAAGACAGTAAAATTTAAAATATCACAAACGTATTAGCATCAGTGTGGAGGGTTTTTCTGAGTCCTAAACTAGGAAGTAATGTGACTGAATTGGAAACTAGTTACACTGTCTTCCAGACAGTGTGTGGTGTGTGGTGGTGTCCAAATTAAAAGTAGCGGGGCCGGGCGGTGGCGCTAAAGGTAAGGTGCGCCTGCCTTGCTTGCGGTAGCCTTGGACGGACCGCGGTTCGATCCCCCGGTGTCCCATATGGTCCCCCAAGCCAGGAGCAACTTCTGAGCGCATAGCCAGGAGTAACCCCTGAGCGTTACCGGGTGTGGCCCAAAAAAACAACAACAACAAAAAAATTAAAAGTAGCACCAGAGAGAGTGAGGGCCTGAGAGATAGAACGGAGGTAGCTCATTTGCCTTGCATACGGAAGGATGGTGGTTCGAATCCCGGCATCCCATATGGTCCCCCAAGCCTGCCAAGAGTGATTTCTGGGAGTAGAGCCAGGATTTATCATTTCAAGACAGATAAGGCATTGAGAGTAAGGCAGGCAATGACATACTGGATGTCAGAAGCTCTGACATTGTTGGCTGGAGTGGCAGGCGATATCCTTAGATGTATGGGAAATACACAGGAGTGAACAAGGAAATGAGGTCAGTTTTAAGAGGGATGAATTTGAGGTGTAGCCAGGAGTGATCCCTGAGCACAGAGATGGAATAAAACCTGATCACCACTAAGTGTGACCTAAATAAATTTGAAGTAGATTGGAGACTAGTTGAGAGAATTCAGAGTTTAAGGAACTTGCCTTGCATATGGATGACCCTGATTTGATCCCTGTAGCAGTCCACCATGTAGTCCTCCAAGCAAAAAGCTCTGAGTAGTCATGAACAACACTTGCTGTGGCAAAAAGGAAACAAAACAAAACAAAAATTTTGAGGTGCTTCCATTTGGCATTATCCTAGAGTTGAATATAAGGTTTCACTTTAAGTCAGGAGAAAGCTCGAGTCTTGTATCTAGTGCTGGCATCTGCACCATGAAACTAGGGTTAATGGGTGTGGGCAGGAATCTTCCACATTCATCTTCATATTTTACAAGACAAGTTTATTCAAATCTTCACATGCATTTTGTCATCGTTATTATCTTGATCAGTGGCTGATTTATGAGTCATCTAATATTTTTCTAAAGCAGATCAGCATTCCTAACAGTATTTGAAATTCAGAAAATCCCTTATAGAGGTACTAGAAATACTGTCACACACCCAAAATACCACCTACCTATATTCTCTTTCATTCATTCTTTTAGTTGTGCAATTGTAATCTCGGTAACTTAACCACTACATTGCTTTATTTGAAGTCTTTTGAAGAATTATTGGCACCAGGTCAGCTCATTGTAGCCGACTTCTGCTTATTATGGCATCTAACATGTTACATGTAAGTAGCATTGTAACATGGGTTAGTTGATACCCAGTAGGAGTAGTTAAGTCTGGTTGAACATTTCTCTTTTAGGGGGCTGACTAGATAGTACAGTAGGTTAGATGCTCGTCTTGCACATGCCCACCTGTGTTGGATCCCCAAGACCTCAGATGGGAGGACTGATGCGTAAATTTTTTGATGAGTAATTTCTGGTCCGTAAGCACAGAGCCAGGAGTAAGCTCTGAGCACCACCAAGAATAACAAAAAACAAACAAACAAACTAAAAGCAAACTTTTTCCTTTTAGTTTCTTTCAGAACTCTAAAAAGCATTCAAACTGTTCAGTACAACTTTGGTGCCCTTTTAAAGAATGTTCTTTATAGGAGTTACTTATAGGAATAGGGCTATTCGTTAGTTTAGAAGACCTAATAAAGTTATATGGCCACTTCTTTCTGAGGAATGATTTGGGGAATTGTCAGACCCTGATTTGAAATGATGTATATAGAAAGACTTGGAGACCAGAGAGATATCACATCTGCTAAAGCACTTACAGTATAGACAGCTGACCTGGTTTCAATCCTTGGAACCCTATATGGTCTCCAGAGCCCCCAACAAGTGCCCTAGTCTCTGCCAGGTGTGGCCTGAAAACTAAATTTAAAACCTCAAAATAGGGGCCGGAGAGATAGCATGGAGGTAAGGTGTTTGCCTTTCATGCAGGAGGTCATCGGTTCGGATCCCGGCGCCCCATATGGTCCCTTGAGCCTGCCAGGAGCAGTTTCTGAGCCTGGAGCCAGAAATAACCCCTGAGCACTGCTGGGTGTGACCCAAAAAAAAACCAAAAAAAAGCAAAACAAAACAAAACAAAAACCTCAAAATAACAGGGCCGGAGAGATAGCATGGAGGTAAGGTGTTTGCCTTGCATGCAGACAGTGGTTCAAAACCTGGCATCCTATATGGTCCCTCAATCCTGCCAGGAGCGATTTCTGAGCGTAGAGCCAGGAGTAATCCCTGAGCGCTGCTGGATGTAACCCAAAAAACAAAAAACAACAAAAAAAACCCTCAAAAATAACAACCAAAAATCTACAGTATTAACCTCTGCCACTGAAGTCTCCATAGGGCTAGGACTTGATCTTGCATGGCTTACTTCAATTCTTTTGTTTGTTTTTTTGTTTTGTTTTCTGGCCACGCCCAGCATCTCAGAAATCACTCCCGGCAGGCTCAGGAACAAATGGGATGCCAACAGTGAACCCAGGTCCATCCGGGGTCAGCTGCATGCAAGGCAAATGCAATGCCTTAATGCTATGCTATCTCTCCAGCCCTTTACTTCAATTCTTTTATTTTCTCAGGCTCCAGAGATGAAACCCAGGGCCATGCAGGGCAAATGCTCTGCTCATCTGTTCCCTGGTCCCGTAAAGTAGATAGTTGTAAATACTTGTCCAATATATTCATCTTCACTCCATATAGCCAACCCTCATCACTATTACCTTTACATTATATATTTATTTTACCAGTTTTTCATGCCTAATTGTGAAAGTCATCTTTACTTTTTTTTTTAATAATAATTTTATTTAAACACCTTGGTTAAAACATGATTGTGTTTGGGTTTCAGTCATATAAGAAGACACACACCCCATCACCAGTGCAACATTCCCACCACCAATGTCCCAAATCTCCCTCCTCCCCACCCCGCCCACGCCTGTACTCTAGACAGGCTTTCTATTTCCCTCATACATTCTCACTGTTAGGATAGTTCGAAATGTAGTTATTTCTCTAACTAAACTCATCACTCTTTGTGGTGAGATTCTTGAAGTGGGCTATAACTTCCAGTCCTTTTCTCTTTTGTCTCTGAAAATTATTGCAAGAATGTCATTTTTCTTAAAACCCATAGATGAGTGAGACCATTCTGCATCTTTCTCTCTCTGACTTATTTCACTCAGCATAATATAATCAAGTCATCTTTACTTTATTTGGGGAGTCACACCTACAGTGCTAAGGAGCTGCTCCCAGCCCTGGTGTTTGGGGGTCTTTGTCATGCCAAAACTTGAACCTTGGGCTCTTGCATATGCATTTGCTCTGTCTCAGATTAAAATGCTGATGAGCTAGAGAGATAGCACTGTGGGTAGTAATTTTGCCTTGCACTTGGCTGACCTGGGTTCAGTCCCTGGTATCCCATATGGTCTTCTGAGTCCTCCAGGAGTGATCCCCAAATGCACAGCCAGGAGTAAGCCCTGAACATCACCAGGTGTGCTCTCCTACAAAAAAAAAAAAAAATAATAGATCAATTTGAGTATTTTTTAATTGCTGTAATTGCATCACTGAGAACTAGAATGTGCATATATTTCTTAGGCACAAAGTTCTCCACTGATCACAAGATTCAGCTGAACTTCCCTGTCTGCTCTGATGTTGTCACATAACCTCTCTTCTTTCTCAGACGTATGCCATTCTTTTTTTTTTTTTTTTTCCTTCGGTTTTTGGGCCACACCCGGTGACGCTCAGGGGTTACTCCTGGCTGTGCTCAGAAGTCGCTCCTGGCTTGGGGGACCATATGGGACGCCGGGGGATCGAACCGCGGTCCGTCCAAGGATAGCGCAGGCAAGGCAGGCACCTTACCTCTAGTGCCACGGCCCAGCCCCACGTATGCCATTCTTTAGGCTAGACATTTTCTCCATCTTAAAAATAATCCTTTTGGGGGCTGGAGCGATAGAGCACAGTGGTAGAGCACTTACCTTGCATGCTGCCTAACCGGGATGGACCTGCGTTCGATCCCTAGCATCTCATATGGTTCTCCAAGCCTACCAGGAGCAACCCCTGAGCGCCACTGGATGTTGCCCAAAAACAAACAAACAAACAAAAATACTTCCTTTGGAGTGGTGCCAGATCCAACTCAGACTGCTAAATTTTCAGAAATCTTTTTTGTTATGTTTTTGTTGAGTGACAGAATTGGGAGTCAAATTCAGAAGAATAACTGAGAGATAGAGAACCAGAACATGGATTCCTTTTACAGAAGCTGTTTAGGAAAGGAGAGTGGTAACTTTAAAGGAATGTGGTAATAAGATAAATATTTATTGCAAAAGTTAAACAGCAAAGAACAATTTATTGTTGGTGCAGAGTCAACCATCTTTCCCTGTCTCAGTCTAATCTTCGGTCAGCTATCCTCTTTGCATAAACTTACAGTCACAACTAAAGTCACTGAGTTTAAGGTTCAGGACATCTCTCACACTTCTTTGTTATATTGAAGTTTCCTTTTGTTTTATCCTATGCATCACTGTTGTAGAGGCTGGAGAGATAGCACAGCAGTTAGGACTCCTGCCTTGTACGTAGCCAACTGGGTTTCATTCCTGGCACTATATAGAATTCCCTCAGCACCACCAGGAATGATCCCTGAGCATGGAACCAAGAGTAAGCTCAGCACACAGCAGAGCATGGCCCCACCCAAACTAACCCCCCCCCAAAAAAATAAACCTCAAGTATTTGAATTTTATTCATTTTCCCTCTTCTTTTGCCATATTGTGATGACTGGGAGCACACACATTTGGTTGTGGTGCATCAGCAGTCACACACTCTTGTTCTGCTGGGACCAGTCTCAGATTTGTGAGTGATCCTAAACTCTGGTTTTGTTAGTACTCATCATCAAATCCTGAACCTTATGTATCTGAGGTGTATTCTATGCAGGTGAACCATATTCCCAGTCTTTCACATCACTCTTTTGGGTTTTTTTTTTTGGGGGGGGGAGGCACACCTGTGGAGCTTGGGGTTGCTCCCAGTGGTCTTCAGGGGCCCATATAGTATGAGGGACTGAACCTGGGCATCCTACATGCGATTCATGCATTCCGGCATGTTGAGATTCTCTAGACCTCCACATCCTCTTAAACTACCAGGCTGTCATTTTCCTTCAAAGTTAACATAGCAGATGTTTACTGAGCAGCTGCTATGTGTCAGGGCCTGTGCTGTACCCTGAGGCTATTGCGGTGAGATAAACAAGGTCCCTACTCTTAACTCTTCCAGAGCTTTCACTCATTTGTAATACTTTCCAGTAATGGTTCACTGTCCTGTGCAGATGCACCATGTTTAGTTCATGTTCATCTGTCAATGGATGCGGGTAGTTTCCAGGTTGCGACACTGCAAATGATACTATAAAAATGGTATCTTGTACATAGGTCTTATCTGTCCATCGTTTCATTTCTGCAGAACACACACCCCATAGTGGAATTTGTTGGCTCATAGGATAGGCCTGTGTTTTTGATGACCAAGATCCTATCTGGTTACTTCCCTCAAAGACTATAAAGAGCCACACTTAGACAGCCTGTGCAAATGCATATTTTCTGGCATTCTGGTCTAACTTCTTCAACATTGTAAACTTGGTTAAATTATTAAGTAAATTATTAGTGTCATTTTATTTCTCTCACTGCTCTTGCACTTGAGTATATGCACTGGAAATGGCAGGCCTTTTTGGTTTGGTATTTTTGTTTTGTTTTGCTTTGCTTTGTTTGGGGGGTGGGGACACACCCGGCAGCGCTCAGGGGTTACTCCTGGCTTTTTGTGGGACCATATGGGATATCAGGAATCAAACTCAGGTCAGCCACGTGCAAGGCAAATGCTCTACTGTTGTGCTATCTCTCAAGCCCCTCCTTTCTCCTTTTTGAAATCTTATTTTGTTGCAGTTTTGTTTTAAGAATCCTGTTTTCTTTTATTGCATGGTTTTCTTGGATCTGGAAAGATAGTATGGAGGGGTCAAGAGACATGCCTGACATTCAGCAGACTATGTTCAATCCTTAACATTAGAGGGTCCCCCAAGAATCCCCAGGTGTAGGCAGCCCCGTTGGCCCCCTTAGCACTGTCTTTTGTGGCCCTGGAGGCTTTGAGCTCCACAGGACCCAAGCAGCACCGTGTCCTCAGGCTCTCGCATTCCACAGCTGACCAGATTGAGAACTGCCAGCAGAGTCCCTTGTCTCCTGAGCACTGTGTGGGATCCCTCAGGGTGGTGCAGATAAACAGTATGGGGTTAAGGTTCTTGCTTTGCATGCCTGTTCCTGACACCAATGGTCCCCTGATTCCTGGCAGGATCAACCCCCAAGCACTTCTGGGTGTGGCCCCAAACCTTAACAAAATTATGCCCTTTTAAAAATGGATCTTGGGGCCAGAGAGATAGCATGGAGGTAAGGCATTTGCCTTGCATGCAGAAGGTCGGTGGTTTGAATCCCGGCATCCCATATGGTCCCCCGAGTCTGTCAGGAGCGATTTCTGAGCATAGAGCCAGGAGTAACCCTTCAGTGCTGCCGGGTGTGACCCAAAACTCAAAAAAATAAAAAAGGATCTTTTCTGACTGCTCAGCACCTTCTGAGCCTACATTTGATTTGGGGGTAATTTTCACTTTTTTTTTTTGTGGAGGCTTAAAGTGAAATCCCAAAACCGAATGCCCTGATGACCAGTGAGCTTATCTGTGCAAGTGATTTAGAAAAGGAGGTGCATGTGGCTGGAGCGATAGCACAGTGGCAGGGCGTTTTCCTTGCACGAGACCAACCCAAGATGGACCTGAGTTCAATTCGTAGCATCCCATATGGTCCCCCGAGCCTACCAGGAGCAATTTCTGAGTGCAGGGCCAAGAGAAACCCCTGAACACTGCCCCCCCCAAAAAAAAAAATGGAGGTGTACACAGAATATACTGCCCTGCCATGGTACAGCCATGGTCACACTTAGCAGGGCAGAACTGACTCTATTAGATTCTCACATCTCCTGAAAATTGTGTGTTCTACCTAAGACGCTTCTAGTTTTGTGTTTTGGTTGACACCCGGCAGCACTCGGGTTACTCCTGGCTCTGCACTCAGAAATCACTCTTGGCAGCCTCGGGACCATATGAAATGCCAGGAATCAAACCAGGGTCCATCCTGTGTTGGCCGCATGCAAGAGAAACGCCCTACTGTTGTGCTATCACTCTGGCCTAGATGCTTCTAGTTTTAATTTTTTATTCAAGGGCCACTCCTGTGCTAACAGTTTCTCCTAGCAGTGCCAGGGATCAAACTGGGGTCAGTCCCACCTGCAAGGCAAGTGCTTTCTTTACTTTCTCCAACCCCCTGTGATACTTTCTAATAGTTTCTCTTCCAGGGGCCAGAGCAATACTCTATATATAGTTCTTGTCTGGCATGCAGTTCAATTACCCAGGTTCAATCTCTGATACCTCATATGGTTCCCTGAGCCCTCCAGGAGTGATCACCAGGCTAGAAGTAAGCCCTGAGCACAGCCAGGTATGACCCAAAACAAAGCAAATGACAACAAAAGTTTCTCTTCTGATCTTGTAGCCAGTCAGCTATTGGTTCTGAATTCAAACTCCATACCGTAAGTGGAAGTGACACAAGGGCATGGGTGGATGGTGTTAGGCACTTTGATGGTGGTAAAGTGATCATCAAAATAACCAAAATGATGATCATCAAACAATACAGCAATAGGGGGAGAGATGGGAGTGACCAAGTGACATGAAGGACAGTCCGGGAGCATCAGAGACACAGAAGTGGTGGTGTGTGATAATTCTACTGAATGGAAACACTGTTGTGGCCACATGACCTAAATTAGAAGAAAAAGAACTTCTAAAATTAGAAATCTCTTTTAAAAAAATCTCAAAAAAGGGCCAGAGTAGTGGCGCTAGCAGTAAGGCATCTGCCTTGCAAGTGCTAACCTAGGACAGACTGCGGTTTGGTCCCCCAGTGTCCCATATGGTCCCCCAAGCCAGGGGTGATTTCTGAGCCCATAGCCAGGAATAGCCCCTGAGCGTCATTGGGTGTGGCCCAAAAAACAAACAAAGATCTCAAACTCTGGACTACAATATTTTTTTTGCCATTTAGGAAATCTTTTTTTTTTTTTTTTTTTTGGTTTTTGGGTCACACCCTGTGACGCTCAGGGGTTAGGAAATCATATTTTTTAGGCAGTCAAATAATGCTTTTCAGGGGCCAGAGCAATAGTATAGCAGGTTGGGCGATTGCCTTGTGCACATTCAGCGCAGATTTGATCCCCAGCATCTTATGGGCTCACAAACCGGTCAAAAATTATTCCTGAGTGCAGAGCCAGGAGTAACCCCTGAGTACCTCTAAGTGTGGCCCCAAAACAAAACAAAATTTTTCTGCGTGCTCCTTGGATACAAATAGATAATTTTATATTTAGTTATGATTAGATAGTTGTGATTAGTAAGCTAATTGCAATATTTATAAAACACAAAATGTAAACATAGAACTGTTTTCACTGACTGTTGATATTTTCTAAGTTATAGCTAAAGGTCAACTGTACTTAAACATAGTGTTGTTCAACTGTTCCAAACAGAAATAGATTATAAGCATTTATTAGACATTTTACTAATTTGCTTCTCTCCAATTTGAATCCAGTGGTATTTTACTATCATTATTTATTTATTTGGGTTTTTGGGCCACACCCGGCGGTGCTCAGGGGTTCCTCCTGGCTCCATGCTCAGAAACAGCTCCCGGCAAGCACGGGGGACCCTATGGGACACCGGGATTCGAACCAACCACCTTTGGTCCTGGATCGGCTGCTGCAAGGCAAACGCCGCTGTGCTATCTCTCCGGGCCCTACTATCATTATTGTAGAAGTTAATACTGATTATTATTTAGAGCAAAGTGTCTAATCTGTTCTCTTCAATTTTGTATTTTAGGCATTTTTCAAAGACCCAAATGTCATTCCCAACTTGAAGTTACTGTCAGAGTCTTCTAGTGACTGGGTTACATTAGGTAAATAAGTAAGACTTATTTTCATTTTATCCAATGATTGAATTACTGTTTCAACAGATTTTGTCTCAGGAACATTCGGTATTGCACTAGAAGCTGATGAATGGTTCGTTTATTTGGCACATCAGGGTTGGACAGAATCAGTGGTGCATCTTCTTTTTTTTCCTCCTTGGAAGCTGTGTACCTTCCAGGTACTGTGTTTTCCGGCATATTAGACTACTTTTTAACCCATGTAAAGCTTCTTAAAAGTTGGGGGTAGGGGGCTGGAGAGATAGCATGGAGGTAAGGCATTTGCCTTGCATGCAGAAGGACGGTGATTCGATTCCCGGCATCCCATATGGTCCCCCGAGACTGCTGGGGGTGATTTCTGAACGTGGAGCCAGGAGTAACCCCTGAGTGCTGCCGGTGTGACCCCAAAACAAAAAACAAACAAACAAAATTGGCCATGTAACTGGGCATTGCAGAATATGCCTTACAGTCTGAAGGAAATGGGTGGCATTCTGCCTCCAGCTTCTGTTTTCCAGAGTGCTAGGTGTCATCACTCAGTCCTCTGCTTGTCCTGATTAATCTTTCAGGGCACACAGAGGAGCTGAGTTACTGAGTACTGCATCCCATCCAGCCTTTGGGTTTCATCACTGGAATGCGGCTTTCCAGTACTCAAACCCTGTATTTTAACAGGAAAAGTAGGGAGTCGTCTTATATGCCGGAAAATATGGTATTTATTGTTCCCTGCCCATGCAGGGAAACAGTGACTTGAATAGGAGCAAACCCACGTTTAAAAATTGATGTCTGGGTATAGACAGTCTATTCTCTAAACATAGAGATGGTTCTAAGCAGTAAGAACAAGAGGAATGAGGAGTGGCCAGGTCTGGCAAGAGAAAGGATCAGGTGAGTGTCCACTGGTGTCTGGACATCAGGCAAAGTCTCATTTGGGACAGGGGCCTAGATTTGTGACACAAGAGTAGCCACCGTGAAACTTTTTCTGGTTTGTTTTGTGGCTCACTTGGGAGTTCTCAGGACTTACTTCTGGCTCTGTACTCAGCAATCACTCCTAGGGTGGCCAGAGACATAGTTCAATGAGGAGGGTGCTTGCCTTGGATGCAGCTGATCTGGATTTGATTCCAGGCATATGGTCCTTGAACCCCATCAGGTTGATCCCTTCCCTCAAAGCCAGGAGTAAGCCCTGAGTAGAGTTAGGTGTGGCCCCTAAACCAAAGAAATAAAAAATAATTAGTCTAAAGCATTAGTCAAGAACAAGATTACCGTTGGATTTAGTAGGTCATATTTTACTGCTTTTGGCTAAAGACCACTGAAAAAATTTGTAGATAAATCTGGTACAGTATGATCTTTATTTTTTTGGTTTTGGGGCCACACCCGGCGGTGCTCAGGGGTGACTCCTGGCTGTCTGCTCAGAAATAGCTCCTGGCAGGCACGGGGACCATATGGGACACCAGGATTCGAACCAGCCACCTTTGGTCCTGGATCAGCTGCTTGCAAGGCAAATGCCGCTGTGCTATCTCTCCGGGCCACAGTATGATCTTTAAACTGTTTATGAAGTTAAGCTGAATATACTTACCAATTAAAATTTTTGAAAATAAAAAAAATTTTTTGAAAATAAAATCATCCATGTATATAAAACATGTATATTGATCAATACAAAAACAAAGCTCACCAAAACATACACTGTCTCTTCCCATATCGGCATATAGGTACAACTTTCACACACAAAAATCATTTGATTTTTCTAACATTTAAGAAAATATGCCAGAGATGATAAAATTCCACATGACAATCAGCTTAAAAAGTGAAATGAAGACTCAAATCTAGATCCTAGAATTCAAGACTGTTGTCCCACCATTGCCACTTCTACGTTGATGGGGTAACCAGAAAAGCAGCAAATAAATGTGTGACACATTATGTGTCTTCTAAAATTTAAAGATCTGGGGCCAGAGTGATAGTACAGCAAGTAGGGCCCTTGCCTTATGTGGCCGGTGTGAATCTTATCTGAACCTGGGTTCACATATAAACCTTATGTGACTTGGGTTTGATTCCCAGCATCCCATATGGTTCCTTGAGCCTGCCATGAGTGGTCTCTGAGTGCAGAACCCTGAATCAGGAGTGATCCCTGAGTGCCACCAGGTGTGTCCCCAAAACTAGCGAAACAAATTGAAATTTAGAAGCTGGAGATAATACAGCAGGTAAGGTTTTTTTTGTTTGTTTTTTTTTTTTTTTATGCATACAACTGACCCACTTTTGATCTCTGACTATAAAGTCACCCTCAAGTCCATCAGGAGTGATCTCTGAGTACAGAGCCAGGAGTAAACCCCGACCGAGCACAACTGGATATGGCCCCCAAAAAAATTAGAAAACAAATCCCTACATAACATTAGCAAGTACTGCAGACTGAATTGTGTTGCCTAATCTCCACCTAATTCTTGTGTTGGCAACTTACTCCCTAATGTTCTAGTATTTTGAGAACAGACCTTTGAGAGATACTTAGGTTTAGATGTGGTCTTGAGGGACGCTCAGGAGGTGATTAGTGCCCCTTACAAGAGGAGAAGAGAACAGAACTGTGTCCCTTGGTGGATGCAGTTAGCAAGCAGCCAGACACAGTCTTAGAAAGGAATGTTTTACCAGAAACTAAACCAGTGCCACTTTGAGCTGGATTTGCCAGCCTCCAGAACATGAGCAGGAGATATACTACTCAAACCACTTCCTCTGTGATGCTCAGTGAGAGCAACTTGAGCAGCCCTATACAGAATGCAGTTAGAACTGGAGTGCTTCTGTCTACAAGGTGGAAGAGCCCTTGAAAGTTTGCATTAATCACAGGCTGTCGGGTTCTTGCTAGAGGTAGAATTATTAAGGTTTGGCTGGAGAGATAGCATGGAGGTAGGGCGTTTGCCTTGCATGCAGAAGGTCAGTAGTTCGAATCCCAGCATCCCATATGGTCCCCCGAGCCTGACAGGGGCAATTTCTGAGCATGGAGCCAAGAGTAACCTTGAGCACTGCCGGGTGTGACCCAAAACTCCCCCTCCCCCAAAAAATGAATTATTAGGGTTATTCCTGATGACATCTTAGGTATAATTGAGAAACTGGAGGAAGGGCTGCCCTGTAATAAAATGATAGAGAACTTGGGGTCGGAGAGATAGCACAGAGGTAGAGTGTTTGCCTTGCACGGACAGTGGTTCAAATCCCTGCATTCCATGTGGTACCCATGCCTGCCAAGAGTGATTTCTTTTTCTTTTTTTTTTTTTTTTTTGGTTTTTTTGCAGGGGAGGTCACACCCAGCAGCGCTCAGGGGTTACTCCTGGCTCTATTTGCCTGGCAGACTCAGAGGATCATTTGGGATGGCGGGATTCGAACCACTGTCCTTCTGTATGCAAGGCAAATGTCCTACCTCCATGCTATCTCTCCAGCCCCGCCAAGAGCAATTTCTGAGTTCGGAGCCAGGCATAACCTCAAAACCAAAAAAAAGAGAACTTGAGGACTAGAATGTAGGTCAGTAGTAGAGCACTTTACATTCATGTGTGAGGTCTAGGTTTGGTTCCTAACACTGCTTAAAGGGGGGGGGGGGGGGAATGGCAATAGCACAGCGATAGGGCTTTTGTTTTGCATGCTGGGTTCAATCCCCAGCTTCATATGGTCCAGACTGAGCCAGGAGCAGTTTCTGAGCACATAGCCAGGAGAAACCCCTGAGAGTCACTGAGTGTGGCCCCAAAACAAAACAAACAAAAAACAGGCTGGAGATAAGAGAACAGCAGGAGTAGAGTGCTTGTCTTGCATGCAGCCAGCTTGGATTTGATTCCTAGCACTGCTTAAGATCCATTTAACCAGGGGCTGGAGCAGTGGCACAGCAGTAGGCACAAGTGGCTGACCTAGGATGGACCGCAGTTCGATCCCCCAGCCGATCCCCCAGCGTCTCATATGGTCCCCCAAGCCAGGAGAGATTCTGAGCGCCTAGCCAGGAATAATCCCTGAGCGTCACCGGGTGTGGCCCAAAAACAAAAACAAAAAACAAACACACAAAAAAAGATCCCTTCAACCAGCTGAGAGTGATCCCTGAACATCCAAAATAAAACAAAATAGTAGACAGCAAGGCTGAATTGTGTTTTAGTATTTTATTTTATGGAAGGCAGAACTTGCAAATGAAGCAATCAAGATGTAGCTAAAATGATTTCTGAGAAGGAGTATTTGTTTTCATTCTGCTTATTATAAAGTATGAAAGGAAGCAGACAGATTTAAGATGGAGTAATTAAGCAAAAAAGGAACCAGAACTTAAAGATGAGGAAATTTGTTTTTGTTTTTGTTTTTGTTTTTGGGTCTTACCCGGCATCGCTCAGGAGTTACTCCTGGCAAGTTCGGGGACCATATGAGATGCCGGGATTCGAACCCATGACCTTCTGCATGAAAGGTAAACGCCTTACCTCCATGCTATCTCTCCGGCCCCAGGAAAATTCTTAAACTATCTTTCGTTACAAAATTCTTAAACTATTTATTGTTGCAAAAAAGAATATGTGTGAGCCAGAGCTGTCTCTCAAATGGGAGAATGTGTCCTCTCCTGCTCCCCCAATGGTCCCAAGCACTTGTTCTGAAGTGATGCAACTAAGGATATATCTAATCAACCATGTGGTGAGGTCATGAATGTGACTCAGATACTGATAGGTTCGTTCTCCAGAAACCAGAGTCAAGGTGGGATGGTTCCAACCAAGATGCTGCCAGTTTGAACTAAGGAAAGAAATGAAACAAAATGAAGGAAGCTTCTCAAGACCAGGCAGACCAAAGAGAGAGCCAGTCATTCAGCTGCAGATGAGCACTGAGCACAATTCAAGAACAAAGGTTGGGGAGACAGTTCCCCACACACTTCACCATGACGAACTCCCTAAAAGCCCCTTTCCAAATACCATCACTTTGGGTTAAAGACATCTGTGTGTACATTTAGAGACCAGATTCTATCCATAGCAGGGTCTGTTGCCATACCTCAGATTATGATTTGGATTTAACTGCTTTCACTTGCAAGGCAAGTCTCTGGCACTGCCCATGTCAGCTAGGTGAGAGAGGTATTAAAATAGCCTGTCACCCAGGATCCGGCTCATCTTGGGGCCACACTCCCATCTTTGAATACTGCCTAGCTCTTCACTGATCTTGTTCTTTGATCTTCCTCTATTGCTGGACTACTCTATCATTTTCCATGATCTTCTTTTCACCTTAATCCCTTAAAGGATTTTGCTTCTGAAACAAAAGGGACTTTTCTTACAGCATAGTTTTTGAAATTACTGAAGCATTCATCATTTATGGCTCCAGGCATCTTTTTGCCTCTGCTCTAGCATGGTCAGCCAGAGTAAAGAAGTGCACCAAAAAAAAAGAAAGAAAGAAAAGAAAAGAAACTCAAGTATTAATTTTCTCAGGTCTCCTCCCTGAACAGGGGGCAGGGAGGACCTGGTTGTGTATGGAGCTTATTGCTGGTTCTGTGCACAGGGTTTACTTCTGGTGGAGTTCTGAACTATGTGTACTCTCTCTCCAGCCCCAGAGAGACAAATATTTTGAAGATTTGCTAAAGAACTTTAGAAACACCTATTACTAGGTTTAGAGAGATGATACAGAGGGTAAGAAACTTGCATGCAGCCAACCCTGGTTTGATTCCCATCATCCATGTAGTCCTCTGAACCCACCAGGTTCTGATGCATAGTTCCTGAGTGCAGAGCCAAGGGTAACCCTTGAGCACTACCAGTGTAGCCCCAAAACAAAATAAAACAAAACAATGAAAGAAATACCTATTGCTAATAACTGAAGTTTTTGTGGGGCTAGAGAAATAATATGGGAGTTAAGGCAATACCTTGCATGTGATGTGGTAGGTCATTCCTGATATTATTCCCTGAATACTACTGTTTAAGGCCCCAAAATCAAAAAGTAAAATATTCTTTGTGATATAACTTTAAACATAGTACAAATCTAAAACCATGTAAAGCAATCCCTGCACATTGAAAGTCATATAATTAAAAAATGTTTAGGACCCAGAGCAATAGCACAATGGGTAGGGTGTTTGCCTTGCACATAACTCACCCAGGTTTGATCCCATATGGTCCCTTGCACCTGCCAGGAGTGATTCCTGAGTGCAGAGCCAGAAGAACCCCTGAGCACAGCAGGGTGTGGCTCCAAAACCAAAAATAAAAAGTCTTTTTCAATGTAGACATTATAATTTGCAATACTATTTATAATAGAGCTTCAGACATACCATGTTCCAGCACCACACCCAGCACAAACTCAGTGCTGTAGGTCACTTCTCTGTTGCCCCTGGCCATTAGATATTCCCTTACAGTGTTTATTTTTAATAAACTGCTATATTCACTAAAACTGACTTAAGACAGGGACACTGCTTTTGTGATACAGTACATTCATATGGATATAAGGCCCTGAAGATGATCTCAAGTGCCTCAACCCTCCAGTACCCATTCTAGAATAGTGATGTGTGTGACTACTATTAAAAAAAAAAAAAAAAAAGAAAGAAAAGAAAGCAAACCTGATCTAGTACGCAATGTATTTAATCTTCAAAAAGAATTCTCATTTACATAAGGGGGCTGGAGAGATAGCATGGAGGTAGGGCTTTTGCCTTGCATGCAGAAGAATGGTGGTTCGAATCCCGGCATCCCAATGGTCTCCCGAGCCTGCCAGGAGTGATTTCTGAGCAGAGCCAGAGTAACCCCTGAGCGCTGCCGGGTGTGACACAAAAACAAACAAAAATTCTCATTTACACATCCTAAATCTAAAAACAGTGAGGGTTTTGTTTTGTTCTTACAGTACCAGGATATGAGCCCTAGGACTCCCACATGCAGACAAACTCAGGGCTATAACACTGAGATACATTCCTACTCCTGAAATAATAGAGTGTTATAAATTTTTATGCTTAATAAGTATGAATAAGTAGTAAAATTTTAAAAGTTTTGTTTTGGTTTTGGTTTTTGGGCCACACCCGGTGGCGCTCAGGGGTTACTCCTGGCTGTGCTCAGAAATAGCTCCTGGCAGGCACAGGGGATCATATGGGACACCGGGATTCGAACCAACCACCTTTGGTCCTGGATCGGCTGCTTGCAAGGCAAACGCCGCTGTGCTATCTCTCTGGGCCCAAATTTTAAAAGATTTTAATTTTTATTTAAGTATATGTTATAATTAGTAGTATACTTCTTAGGATTTATGTAATAGTATTTATTTTAGAATAATAGAATGCTATTTTTTTATATTTATAAAATCTTTCCCACAGGAACTGAAGTGAAAAAAATTGAAGCTATAAATGTTCCTTGTACACAGATATCAATGGCATTTTTTAATCGATTATATGCTGAAAATATTGTGAGAGAAAATGGACATATTGTGAAATGCTTAGATTCTTTTTGTGATCCTTTTCTTGTTTCTGATGAGTTACGAAAGGTAAGTACAGTATTAAAATATTTTCACACTAGAATTTGTAGGCAAAATTTTACCAACCAGAAAACCATCGAATGTCTCTTCTTGGAAAGTAATAATTAGTTATAATCATGGCATTGGTGGGTTTCTTCTGGGCTGGCAGGCCCGCCATCCTCCTAGTTATTTGCAAGTTTCATAGTTCTCAGCATTACAGCCAGCAGGGGATTAATGGACATGAGCCCTGAACAGCCTGTGACGCTTTCAGAACAGGGCTATTGGGCTGGAGAAATAGCACAGTGGTAGGGCGTTTGCCTTGCACACAGCCTACCCAGGACTGACAGTGGTCAAATCCCTGCATCTCATATGGTCCCCTTTGCCCACCAGGAGCCATTTCTGAGCACAGAGCCCAGAGCAATCCCTCAGCGCTGCCAGGTGTAACCCAAAAACAAAACAAAGAATTAATAATAACATGGTTGTTGAACTTCTCTGTATTTCTCTGACTATATCCGTGAAGTAAGTGTTAGAATTATGTGAGCTAGGGCCCAGAACCATAGTATGGTAGGTGGAGTATTTGTCTTGCACGTGGCCAACCTGGATTTAAGTCCTCGATGTCTCACATTGAGGTCATCCCTCAAATACTGTTAGGAGTGATCCCTGAGTGCCAAAATGTGTGGCCCTAAAAACAAAAACAAAGATCTATGTGAGTTAATACATTTGAAATGTCTAGAAGCGGTAGGGCATTTGACTTGTCTGCAAACGGACAGTGATTTGAATCCTGGCATTCCATATGATCCCCCTAGCCTGCCAGGAGCAACTTCTGAGTGCAGAGCGCAGAGCGAGGAGTAACCCCTGGTTGCTGCCAGGTGTGACCCAAAAACAAACAAACAAAAAGAAAAGAAAAGAAACACCTAGAACAATTATTGGCACTTAGGAAGCTTCTAATATTGATTGCTACTGCTTTTTTTTTTTACTATTCTAAAAGTAAGAAAGAAAGGAGACAGGACATCTCTATCCCTGACATATTGTAAGCCAGAGAGGAATGACTTAGGGAAACTGCTCAGGCCACTGACCACTGAATTCTGGTCTGTAGGATACAGGTGGCATCCATAGCCTGCAGTGATCTACAGGACATGGGTATTCATTTAAGGAGAAAGGAAAGCACTAATTGGGAATCACAAAGTACACAGTGGAATGAGAATGGCTTGTTCCTTAGTTACCAGCACATGTTTCTGACATGAGGTCATAAAAGTATCTACAAAGGAGACAGTGACACTCCTTTCTGAGGTTAGAAATCAACATTCAGAAACTTCTGGTCTGCGCTGGGGCCCTTTTCTGTAGTGCTGCTGATCTCAGCTATGTTCCCTTGGATCTCAGTCACACACCTTTGTGTTTCTAGGACCTTTCCATTTTAGAGCCTTCACAGTACATGTGTTTGGAACCATACGTGTCAGTGCTCAGGCCATACTCCTGGCTCTGTGCTCAGGGAGCATTCCTAAGGGGGACCAGGGCATCAGATATGGAGTGCTGGGGATTTTGTCAGATAATCTAGGTAGGTTAGCCTCCTGCAAGTCCAGAATCTTAACGACTCTGCTATCACTCTGGCTCATCAGTGGACTTTGTAAGGGAGGCTTTGCTTCCAACTCAGTATTCTATAGCAGTGAGGTCTGGGTCAGCTTGCTAGCCTGAAGAGATGGACCAATACTTTGAGGGTCTCCAGGACTAAGCTTGATCATTCTTTGGGGGTACTAATCCCTGTATTAACTTCCCAGCCCCTCCGGTCGTCTTGTCAGATAATTCCTGTGTGCAGGAAGTCTTGGGTGTCTGTTATCCAGCTCGTTGCTTGCTAGTTTCTCTGATTGTCTTTGCCACTTTGTGAGAACAAGGTCTTTAGCTTTGCTTCTTTCTGACTGACTGAAATAAATAACTTCCTGAATTAAAGGTACAGTCCTCTGCCTCTTAAGATCCTGCTGCTCTGTAAGGGTAGGCTCTGGTGCTGACCTTCCTGGCTGGCTGGTAGCCATCACAGTCATGCTAGTGCTGGCCTGCACAGGTAAAAAAAATTTGTATGCAGACAGGAGGAGGAGGAATAGGTCCCAGGTCACTCTTAATTTGGGAGGGGGGGAGGGACCATACCCAGTGGCTCTCAGGGGTTACTCCTGGTTCTGTGCTCAGGAATCGTTCCTGGTGGGCTTGGGGAACCATATGGGATGCTTGAGAGCGAAGCAGGTTGGCTTTGTGCAAGGCAAACACCTCACCTGCTGTGCTATTGCTCTGGGTCCAACTCTTAATTTTGATTTTCGGTTCTATTTTGAAACCAGGGCCTCATACCTTTGGGGGGTATTTTGGGCCACACCCGGTGAAGCTCAGGGGTCACTCCTGGCTATGTGCTCAGAAGTCGCTCCTGACTCAGGATGGAAGCCAGGTTCATGCTGAGTAAGCCACGTGCAAGGCAAATGCCCACCGCTGTGCTATTGCTCCAGCCCTGGCCTCATACATTTAAAGCATGCATTTGAACCACTGAGTGACATCCTAGCTTGACTTTGATTTTTAAATTGTGCAGCTTAATCAGTTCAGTAGAAGAGAGTGCTAATCCGACTGTGTAAACTGTTCCTTCATAAGAACTTTGGTTCAGAAGATATTTGTGGGGAGGCATGCCCGGTGCTGTTCAGGGGCTACTTTATGGGATGTTAGCTTACGGTTTCGCACAAGAAATCAGACAGTCGTGGAAAAAGTGTGTTTTCGGCTTGAGGTTGTTGAGCAGCTCCTTGGATCTTACTGAGCCAGCCCAGCTTCTCCTTTCTGCTGCTTTTTCTGCCACTTTTATTAGCCAGCGTTTAACATAAGTCACTTGAGGGTCAGGGTTGACATATTTAAGGGTACTTGTACCAATTAACTCAGAAAAGGTGGAAGGAAAAGGCAAAGTGATTTTGCATGTGTGTGTGCACACTGCTTGACATGCTCTTTGATTGCTGTAGGCTGTGCTCTGGAAACTGCAGTGCTGGGGCCTTCCCTGCCTGCAAAGCACATGTTCCAGACCTTTATGTGCTCTCCCTGGCCCCTCATTGTTTTTGTTTGCGGGCCACACTGGCAGTGTGTGGGGTTACTACTGGCTCTGTGCTCATAGATCAATTCCCTTTTGGGCTCGCAGGACCTGAGGGTGCCTGGATCGAACTTCCATTGGCCACGCACAAAGCAAGTGCCCTATGTGCTGTTCTATTGCTCCGACCCCAATAATTGTTAGTGATTTTAAATGTCTGGTGTATCAGAAGTCCTGTGGCTACCAAGAAAAAAAAAAAAAGAAGTCCTGTGGCTAAGTCAGCTTGAGAGACCTTAAAAAAAAAAAAGAAAGGAAGGAAGGAAGGAAGGAAGGAAGGAAGGAAGGAAGGAAGGAAGGAAGGAAGGAAAGGAGGAAGGAAAGGAGGAAAGAAAGGAGGAAGGAAAGGAAGGAAGGAAAGGAGGAAGGAAAGGAAGGAAGGGAAGGAAGGAAGGAAGGAAGGAAGGAAGGAAGGAAGGAAGGAAGGAAGGAAGGAAGAAGGAAGGAAGGAAGGAAGGAAGGAAGGAAGGAAGGAAGGAAGGAAGGAAGGAAGGAAGGAAGGAAGGAAGGAAGGAAGGAGGAGGAAGGGAAAAAAGGACCGGAGAGATAGCATGCAGGTAGGGTGTTTGTCTTGCATGAAGGATGATGGTTCGAATCCTGGCATCCCATAGGGTCCCCCCTTGAGCCTGCCAGGAGCAATTGCTGAGCGTAGAGCTAGGAGTAATCCCTGAGTGTTGCGGGGTGTGACCCAAAAAAAACAAAAAATAAAATTAAAAAAAAAAAAGCTAGGGGCCGGAGCGGTGGCGCAAGTGGTAGGACATTTACCTTACATGCCCTAACCTAGGACTGTGGTTTGATTCCCCAGCATCCCATATGATTCCCCCAAGCCAGGAGCAATTTCTGAGCGCATAGCCAGGAGTAACGCTTGAGCATCCCTGGGTGTGGGCCCCCCTCAAAAAAAAATGTTTCTTATGTATTGACCTTATGATGGATTTTCAGTTGAGATTTAGAAAATTAAATATAGGGGCCGGGTAGGTGGCGCTGGAGGTAAGGTGTCTGCCTTGCAAGCGCTAGCCAAGGAAGGACCGCGGTTCGATCCCCCGGCGTCCCATATGGTCCCCCCCAAGCCAGGGGCGATTTCTGAGCACATAGCCAGGAGTAACCCCTGAGCGTCAAACGGGTGTGGCCCAAAAACCAAAAAAAAAAAAAAAAAAAAAAAAAGAAAATTAAATATAGAGCTTGAAACTGAAGGGATAGTGCAGGTGTTAAGATGCTTGTCTTGAGGGGCCGGAGAGATAGCACAGTGGTAAGGCGTTTGCCTTACATGCGGAAGGTCACTGGTTCAAATCCCGGCATCCCATATGGTCCCCCAAGCCTGCCAGGGGTGATTTCTGAGCGTAGAGCCAGGAATAACCCCTGAGCATTGCTGGGTGTGACCCAAAAACCAAAAAAAAAAAAAAAAAAAAAAAAAAAAGATGCTTGTCTTGGGGCTAGAGTACAGTAGTAAGGCATTGCCTTAGACGCAGAAGGACGGTGGTTCGAATCCCGGCATCCCATATGGTCCCCGAGTGCCTGCCAGGAGCGATTTCTGAGCATAGAGCCTGGAGTAACCCCTGAGCGCTGCCGGGTGTGACCCAAAAACCAAAAAAAAAGATGCTTGTCTTACATATGAGCAACCCTAATATGATCCCCAACACTGCATGGCCCTCTGGAGAGACCTTTCTTCCAGCACCTCAGTATCCCTCAAACTCCAGATTAAAAAACTTTGAGCCTGGGGCCAGAGAGATAGCATGGAGGTAGGGCATTTGCCTTGCATGCAGAAGGACGGGGGAGGGGGTTCAAATTCCGGCATCCCATATGGTCCCCTGAGCCTGCCAGGAGCGATTTCTGAGCGTAGAGCCAAACCCCTGAGCGCAGCCGCTGGGTGTGACCCAAACAAAACCTTTGAACTTAATCTATTCCTAATTAAGTATAAGTTCTTTATATGACTGAAACCTTATCACAACCATTTATGTAATCAAGATAATCAAATAAAGAGAAAAAATTTTAAAAAAAGTATAAGTCTAAAATAAAACGTACTTAATCTGTGCTCCTAATTAAATGTAGATTTTGCTTTTAGACTGATGGTGGTATAACGCATTGATGCATATTCCCCCTTCTTTACCACAATCACAATTGGCTTGTAATATGTTATGCAAAATTGGTTTTGCTGTCTTTCATCTGAAACTCCTTAGGTATATTTTCTCTTCCCATTTTATTTTTTTATTTTTGTCCGTTTTTTTTATCTGTTTATTTGTTGTTGTTGTTGTTGTTGTTCTTTTATGGTTTGGGGTTTACTCCTGGCTCTGTCCTTAAAAATTATTCCTGGCAGGCTCAGGGGACCAAATGGGATGCCTGGGAGCGAAACCATGTCTACTTTCTGCAAAGTATCCACTGTGTTATTGCCCTGCCTATTATTATTTTAATCTTGCAGTGTTCATATTGTTTATTGGGTTGTTGCTTTTTTGTCTTTGTCTTTGTTTTTTGTTTTGTTTTGTTTTTTGGGTCATACCCGGCAGTGCTCAGGGGCTACTTCTGGCTCTACGCTCAGAAATCGCTCCTGGCAGGCTTGGGAGACCATGGGATGCCGGGATTCGAACCGCTGTCCCTCTGCATGCAAGGCAAATGCCTTACCTCCATGCTATCTCTCCACTCCCCAGTGTTCATATTGTTAAGTATTTCACATTTCTTTTTTTTGTTTTTGTTTTTTTGTTTTTTTGTTTTTGGGCCACACCCGGCGGTGCTCAGGGTTACTCCTGGCTGTCTGCTCAGAAATAGCTCCTGGCAGGCATGGGGGACCGTATGGGACACCAGGATTCGAACCAACCACCTTTGATTCTGGATCGGCTGCTTGCAAGGCAAACGCCGCTGTGCTATCTCTCCGGGCCCTATCTCACATTTCTTTAAAGAGGAATACAAGGGGCCAGAGAGAGATAGCTTGGAGGTAAGGCGCTCGCCTTGCATGCAGAAGGACAGTGGTTTGAATCCCAGCATCCCATATGGTCCCCCGAGCCTGCCAGGAGCGATTTCTGAATGTAGAGCCAGGAGTAGCCCCAGAGCACCGCCAGGTGTAACCCAAAAACCAAACAAACAAACAAACAAAAATAAAGAGGAAGACAAATAATTTTTCAGATGTGGTAGTGTAAATTCACCATCTGTTTGTTTCAACCCTAGGCAACACATTAATCAATTATCTGTAAATTTCAATGGTACAAGAACTGTTTTTGTTTTTTTTTTTTTTTATTCCACAAGAACTGTTTCAAAGAAGTAGTAAGCTTCCAAGACACTGAGAACCAGGCTGGAGAGATAGTATTGGCTTAAGACCCTTGTTCAGTCCGCAGCGCAGCATTATGATCTGTAATCACAGGCAGGGGTGACCCCCCCTCAGCACTGCTTCCGAGTGCAGCCCAAACCACCCCACCTGCACAAACAGGAAAGAAACCAACAATCCCTGAAGACTAGTGATCTGGAAGGTAGTACCAGAGGGAGAGCAGGAAAAGCAGAGGTCAGTAAAAGGTGCTGCTGCAGCGACTAAAGTCAAAATAACTAAGGGACAGAGGAAAGAATAGGTTCAGGCCCTGTGAAGCTGGATGAAGTAAGTCTTTAAAAGTGACCCTTTGTGTTTAGCTAATCTCCGAGAGAAGCACAGACTCAAAATCTTATTCATTATATATCTCTGTTTATGTGCCTATTGTTTGCAAACAAGACTTGCAGTAACTCAACACTGAAGTTGCGGTAGAACTAAAAATATTACTAAAAAGAGATAGAAAGGAAAGAAAACAACACAAAAAAGACTTCAGGGGGTTGGAGCGATAGTACAGCCAGTAGGGCGTTTGGCTTGCACACGGCTGACCCAGGTTTGGTCCCCAGCATTCTATACGATTCTCCGAGCCTGACTGGAGTAACTTCTGAATGCGGAGCCAGAGTAACCCCTGAGCGCTGCTGGGTGTGGCCCCCAAACCTGCGACAAACAAGCTTAGGTCCTACAGTCACTCTCCGTTGCTTCAGATTTTTTTTTCTTTTTCTTGGGGGGGGGGGGTGGAGTAGGGGGCACACTTAGTGATATTTAAATTGGGAGTTTTGAAAATATAAAAATTAGAGCCCCAAATTGTATGTTTCTGATGATCGTTTTCCTTCCCCCACCCCCCTAGGTTTTGCTAGAGGAAGACTCAGAAAAATATGAAGTGTTCAGCCAGGCAGATAGAGAAGAATTCCTGTTTCGTCTTTTCAAACATCTTTGTCTTGGTGGAGCTCTTTGTCAATATGAAGATATGCTTAAACCCTACCTGGAAACAACAAGGCTTATCTATAAGGATCTTTTGAGGTATAGTTGCTGGAGGACCGTATGGAAATATCTGGATTTTGGAGTGCTTTGTTTAACTGTGGTGGAATTACATTGCATCTGTTTGTGGCCATGTTACCAAGCAAAGCCTGTGAAAACAGCACTGCCCTAAATCCCTTCCCATAGCCTCCTGACATCTCTCTTAAGCAGAAAAACTTGTAAGTCTTCCTGACCTTTCCTCTTTCTTTCCTTGTTGATTAAAATAAAACACAGATAGTAAAGCATAAAGTCCACATGTTGGGTGAGGCTGCCCCAGCACAGCCAGCACTTCTAGCCCCTTCAGCCAGTGGGTCTGAAGATGCAGGATAACACCGGAGGAATAATTCACAAACTGTTAAAGTTTCATTGGAGTCAGCTTGCTTTTATTCTTTTTTTTTTTTTTTTTGGTTTTTGGGCCACACCCAGTAACGCTCAGGGGTTACTCCTGGCTATGTGCTCAGAAGTTGCTCCTGGCTTGGGGGACCATATGGGACACCGGGGGATCGAACCTCGGTCCGTCCAAGGCTAGCGCAGGCAAGGCAGGCACCTTACCTTTAGCGCCACCGCCCGGCCCCAGCTTGCTTTTATTCTATAGCTCTGTCTGCCATATTCCTTTCCTCGCATGTGCTTCTCTGCTAAACTCTTTGCTGCCCCTCTCTCAGCTTTTGCTGCTTCCTCCTTCATGTGTCTCTTTCCTCTCCTCCTCCCTCCAAGCCAGCACCTTTTATTCTTTATTCAAAATAGCCCACCCATCCCAGATGTGGATGGGACTGACTATCTGATGGGATTAACATCTTAAAAGGAAGCTTAGATAAGGGCACTGGGGGAAAGGATACTCCACATTAGGGAATAAGATATTCCCTATCTAAAGTGAGGGGGATGGAGCACTTTCTCCTGATAAAGTGAAGAGGAGGGGTATAATCTCAGACATAGACATTATTTTGGATATGTACATTATTTTGGATGTTTGTGGAGGGTTGAGGTTGATTGTGTAGGTAAAGGCTACCAACAGGTGAGGGCTCAAGAAAGAGAACTAGAGGGGCCAGATCAGTGGTACAGGGGGTAGGGTATTTGCCTTGCACACTAGGACAGACCACAGTTTGATCCCCCAGCATTCCATATGTTCCCCCAAGCCAAGAGTGATTGTTTCTTTGTTTTGCTTTTTGGGCCACGCCTGGTGACGCTCAGAGGTTACTCCTGGATAGGTGCTCAGAAATTACTCTTGGTTTGGGGGACCATATGGGACGCTGGGGAATCGAACCACGATATGTCATAGGTTATTCCATGCAAGGCAAACACCCTACCACTTATATCACCGCTCCGGCCCCCAGGAGCGATTTCTGAATGCATAGCGAGGAGTAACCCCTGAGCATCACCAGGTGTGGCCCAAAAAAACAAAATAAAAAAAATGAACATAAGAATAGCCATATCCTTTTTAAATTATTCTAGTTGGCTATTACAAGTTTTCCCATGTTATATAATGAACTATATAGAATTCCTGAATACTTAAAAGAGATCAGTATTTTATTTATTATTATTACCTCTTTGGGTTAAGACCACGCATGGTAGTCCTCAGAAACCACTGTTGGCTTTCTCCTTGGTAGAGTCACTTCCAGGAATATTCAGGTTTTGTGTTTTGTTTTTATTGGTTTGAGGACCATACCTGGAAGTGCTCAGGGGTTACTCCTGGCTCTGCATTCAGTAATCACTCCTGGTAGGCTTGGGAGACCATATGGGATGCCAAGGATTGAACCCTGGGATGGCCACATGCAAGGCATTGCTATAGCTTTACCTGTTGTTTTTTTAAATATAAATTTATATTTTTTATAAATATTTTATATTTATTTTTATAATTATATACATATATATATATATATATATTTTTTTTTTTTTTTGGTTTTTGGGTCACTCCAGCAGCGCTCAGGTGTTACTCCTGGCGCTATGCTCAGAAATAGCTCCTGGCAGGCTCAGGGGACCATATGGGATACCAGGATTTGAACCACCAATCTTCTGCATG
This sequence comes from Suncus etruscus, assembly GCF_024139225.1. Taxonomy (NCBI): domain Eukaryota; kingdom Metazoa; phylum Chordata; class Mammalia; order Eulipotyphla; family Soricidae; genus Suncus; species Suncus etruscus. Next base: position 6,916,158 of record NC_064855.1, on the reverse strand, counting down.
CAAAGTAACGGCCTTACCTCCATGCTATCTCTCTGACCCCTATAATTATATATTTTAAATATAAATTTACCTGCTTATGCTATTTCTCTGCCCCCCCCCCCCAGCAGTGTTCAGCAGATGCCAGGGATCAAACCTCAGCTCCCGGATGCACAATCACAATTACCACTTTGAACATTCACTTGAGCCTGAGATCAGTATTTTTTGTTTTGTTTTATTTGTGGGAGACCATACCTGGCGACAGTCAGGGTTGCTCACGGCTCTTCACTTGGGTGCCATTCTTGGCAGTACTTCGGGGACCATATGGGATGCCAGGGATCCAACTTGAGTTGGTCATGTGCCACTGTACTATCCCTGTACTACCCCTCCCCACTGTACTGTTGTTCCAGACCTTGATATCAGTGTTGTATGTGTTTTATGCCAATGCTTGTTATATTTAAAATGTACCTTTCCCCTCATTATTTTAGTGTTCGAAAGATTCCTCAAACACAGAAAATACAAATCACTTCTTATATCTTCAAAGTTACTGCTTATGTGAGTATTGAGGAAAATTTTATAACCAGTCTAATTGCTTTTCTAATTGGGTTGTTAGGTGTTATTAGCAGCTACAACGATTTTATGCCTAGACTAATTGATGATTAATTAATCTTCTGTTAACAGAAAAATGGGTAATGTATGCTTTTATTAGGAGAGCAATATGAACTACCTCCCTTTTTGTTTTATGGGTCTGATAAGAGTTCTCACTGATCTGCAGCTAAATCTATGAGTCAGAGCAGATCACTGTCCTCAGCTGAGGAAATCAGAACTTTGTAGCACAGAGAAGTAAGCAAGTCTTACAAATGTCTTCGCCTCGAGATGATACTTGATTTTTAATGCCACATAAAAGCTTACTAATGCATATTGAGTCTTTTCTAAGTGTATTTATACAAGCTCTCAACAACCAGTTCTTGACCATCATTGTATCAGCAACTGAACTGTGGCAAGGTTACAGTGATTACAAGCAGAAATAAGTCCTGCCCTCCTAATACCCATACACCATGTTCTATAAGAAAGAAAAATAGAAGTAAACTGTAAAGTAGAACATTTGCAATATTAACATTTTAATTTAAAAGCAGCTTTTCAAAACGTAACTTTTACCCTTGATTATACATTCCTAAAAGTTCTTCCTATTTGCCTAGTATGCATGTCTACGTACCGTTTTAGTAGCGTAGGTGACAGCTACCCATAAAGTACAGTCAATCATTGTTGGAGATTTGTGTGTTTAATGTCTACATAGACTATCACCAAGTGGATAGTTATTTAGGAGTCGCTGTCTGCTAAACAGTCGCTCTTTTTCAGGATTCCAACGGTATGTGCTATCCCTCTACAAAGAACCACGAGCAGACGTTCGCTTACTTTATTGTGGATCCTTTCAAGCGGCACCTTCATATTTTCTACCACTGCTATGGTGTGGGGGAAATGTCCTAACCATGTCTTTCTTTTCTTTGACTTTTTTTTAATCCTATTTTTTTCTTTTCCAACCTCCCCAGTTACTATTTTTTAAATGTATCAATGTGACTAGCTGAAGCACATTTACTTTGAAAACTAATTCAAGTGAAAATATAAAGAACCTTCTTAAGCAAAGAAAACAAATAACCAAGATACCTGCCTTTAAATCTGTTTGAATTGCTGACCCAGGAACCAAATTCTGTCCTAGCAGAATTCAGTTTTATTTGTATCTTAGTTTAGAAGCTAATCAATTCTGCATTGAAATTGTGGCAGAAGGGGATGGAACGATAGCACAGCGGTAGGACATTTGCCTTGTATGCAGCCAACCTGGGACAGACCCGAGTTCAATTCCTGGCAACCAATATGGTCCCCCCAGCCTGACAGGAGCAGTTTTTGAGCACAGAGCCAGGAGAAACCCCTGAGCACAGTCAGGTTTGCCCCCCCCCAAAAAAAAAAGAAATTGTGGCAGGAAGCTACATGTTTTTTATACTGACCACTAATCTGAATTACTGTCTTGGGGGGGGTCACACCGGCAGTACCCAGGGGCTATTCTTGGCTCTGTGCTCGCTCAGAAGTCACTCCTGGCAGGCATGGGGGACCAATGGGATGCTGGGGTTCGAAACAACCCTCTGTCATGGTTCTGCTGCTGCTGCATGCAAGGCAAACGCCCTACCACTGTGCTCTCTCTCCAGTCCTGAATTACTGGCTTTTAAATTTTGAGTTTTGTTTAACCAAGGCTCTTCATTGCCTAAAGATTTACTTCTCTAGGGCTGTGAAGAATAACTCCTTTGTTTCATTCCTTCCACTTAAATCTCAATTAAGACAGTGTTCTGAAAGTAATTGTAGTCTTTTATCATTTGTTAAAGTTGCAGTTGCTGGGCTGAGAGAACTCATGAACAGTGGGGGTGGGGAGGGTGTGTGTGTGTGTGTGTGTGCGTGCGCGCGTGCGTGCGTGCGTGTGTGCGTGCGTGTGTGTGTGTGTGTATGTGTGTGTGTGTGTGTGTGTGTGTGTGTGTGTGTGTGTGTGTGTAAGTTTTACACCTGGGTTCATTCAGGACTTTGAAAGATCCATTTAGAACTGCTGGAGTAGCAAGGACCCTTCCCCAAATACTGCCAGAGATGATACTAAGATCAATGACAATGACAATGAAGAAAAGAATTGTTACCTCAGAGCTCATCCAGGAGCTCCTTATAAGGAGGGTCTGCCCTGGTGGCACCGAATTAGAAAAAGTGGGGGGCTGGGAAGGATAGTGCACTGGGAAGGCACTTGAACTACACACAGCTGAGCTGGGTTCAGTCCTCTGTATCGGGGCCTGGAGAGATAGCACAGCGGCGTTTGCCTTGCAAGCAGCCGATCCAGGACCAAAGGTGGTTGGTTCGAATCTGGGTTTCCCACATGGTCCCCCGTGCCTGCCAGGAGCTATTTCTGAGCAGACAGCCAGGAGTAACCCCTGAGCACCGCCGGGTGTGGCCCAAAAACAAAACAAAAAACAAAACAAAAAACAATCCTCTGTATCCCACATGGTTCCCTGAACACTTCCAGGAGTGATCCCTGAGTACAGAGCCAGGAGTAAATATTACGGAGTGTGTCCCCCCAAAAAAGAAAAAAAGAGAAGAGCCCTGAGGGGAATTTTTCTGTCCTTTGGGCTCATGAACAAATAGCATACTCTTCTCTTTACTAATAACATTGTGTATTTTATTTATTCCTTTGTCTTTTGATAGGGGTCACAAGTGCTCCAGGGACTATGTGGTATCAGGGACCAGACTTTGAGCTGTCTTGTGTCAAGTGTGTGTGCCAGTCCTTTGAGCCATTATCCAGACCCCTTTTACTTTCTTTGGGTTTTATGGATGTTTTGTTTTGTTTTGGGGCCACACCCAAAGGTGCTCAATGTTGCTGCCATACTATCAGTGTACCATCTGCGTACCTACCATTAAAGCCCTGGAATGAAATTAAGCTCTCCCATTCAAAGCATGGACTCAAGCCTTGTGAGCTAACATCTTTGTCTCTAGTTTAGTTTAGTTTTGTTTTGTGTTGTTGGTTAGAGGAAGGGAGGACCACTGTAGTTGAAGCCTAATGCCTGGGTCTAGAAGCAAATGCTGATGCAGGAAATAATCTACACGTGGGTGAGTAACAAGCATATCCTGAATAGGATGGATCCCATTTAACCCAGCATCTCCCCCTTTATGACTTTATAAAAAAATATAGAAATGTGAGGTAAGGGCCCGGAGAGATAGCACAGCGGCGTTTGCCTTGCAAGCAGCTGATCCAGGACCAAAGGTGGTTGGTTCGAATCCAGGTGTCCCATATGGTCCCCCATGCCTGCCAGGAGCTATTTCTGAGCAGACAGCCAGGAGTAACCCCTGAGCACTGCCGGGTGTGACCCCAAAACCAAAAAAAAAAAAAAAAGAAATGTGAGGTAAAACAGAATAATATGCATCCAATGTTCTAAGAAAAAGCTGGATGCCTTTAAAATAAAAGATAAAAAGGGTGACAATATTTTGTATTGGCGCAGCAAAAGTTGGAAAGTAGAAAAAAAGCCTTTGGCCTAAAAACAGGGTGTCCCCACCCACAAAGCATCCTGCCATAGAGCAACTACAGACTCCAGGCATACTAATTTGTCTAACCCCAAAGTCTTCATGGTCCCAGGAAAGTTTTTCCTTAATCAGATTGTCTCCATTAGGCATCCATAATTGGAGATCTTGGTGTTACCACATATCCTATGTTGAAGTCAGGATGTCTTGAGGCATCTCCTGGTTTCATCTCACCATTAGGTGGCAAGGTAAGGAAATCTGCCTTCATAGCATGTTGTTGATGATTTCCAAGTATAGGGTAGCATATGAGCACACCCTGGGGCAAGTAGGTGCCAAGTCAGTGCCAGAGCCTGTCCTGGTAGATGGTTGGTTCCTGGTGTGTGGGCAGAAAACCATGCTAGATCCAAATGTGGGACATAAGGTCCAGGAATGATCAGCCATTGTCCGAGCAACAGAAGCCTAAGTCAAGTCACTATGAAATTGTGCAGGATGGAAGGCTCCCTATAACAAAAAGTTTTGGAGTTTCTACCCCTAATTGATAATAACTCCTCTTTGTATCTAAACTGCAATGCCCAGTTACATGGCCAATATTTTTTTTGTTTTTATTTTTGGGTCATACCTGGCAGCTTTCATGGGTTACTCCTGGCTCTATACTCTCAGCTCCTGGCAGGCTCAGGGGACCATATGGAATGCCGGGATTCTAACCACTGTCCTTCTGCATGCAAGGCAAATGCCCTCCCTCCAGGCTATCTCTCCGGGCCCACATGGCCAATTTTTTTTTTTTTGGTTTTTGGGTCACACCCAGCTGTGCTCAGGGGTTACTCCTGGCTGTCTGCTCAGAAATAGCTCCTGGCAGGCACGGGGGACTATATGGGACACCAGGATTCGAACCAACCACCTTAGTTTCTGGATCGGCTGCTTGCAAGGCAAGCACCGCTGTGCTATCTCTCCGGGCCCATGGCCAGTATTTTAAAACAAAACAGAGACTTCTGTGCTAGAGTCAAACATTCTTTCAAATTTTCTGCCTCGAATTTTAAGGATTAACATTGAATTTTCCACTTTAAGCATAGCAGTAAAAGCTATTAATGAATCAGCAGAAGCCTCCGGGTTTGTACTTCTGAAACTCTTTCGCTGATGAGTTCTGATTTATCAGGCATAATGAAGTAACAAAACTTAAGCTATGTTTTTACCTTTTTTAAAAGTCCTAACTGTGGGTATGGAAACAAGAACCATTACTTCTCTACCATGGTCAGAATCTATAATTTCCATATAAAAAAGATACCTTTAAGTGTCAAACTTCTCCCAAAAATGAGTCCCAAAATACCTGAGGAAATTGGCCTTGCTCTGCCAGATATTATTTTATAAGGGCACTAAACTGGTATTATAATTAAATCTTCAGGGCAGGGTATATAGAAGGCACAGCTTCCTGAAGTGATAGTCTTTAATGAGCTTATGCTGAAGAATTCTCTTGGTCTGGGTTGGGAAGCTGAATCATTGACAAAAATGTTCCCTGGTTTTATGGGACCTGGGATGGCTGCTGACTCAGTTTCCCTAGACAGATTGATTAAGTCTTAGCCTCGAGGGTATGGGTCCATAAGCCGGAGCAGAAAAGAATTGCATTCTGTGTCTCTACATAAATATCCCGTTTTGCTTCAGTTAAAGCCTCTGATCTGAATTCCTGGGGCAAATTTTGGATCCCTCCCCCTTTGCCAGAGATGCAATAAGATGATGAAAGATGATCGTTTGCCCAATGAAATATCCTTTCCCACACCTTGGCAAACTCTGGTGGTCTGCTTGGGCAGAAGCCACCATTACTATTAACTGGATAAGTGTATCCGAGCCTTCCCCGAAGTTTGCATCTGAATAGTGTATGTTGTTAAAGCTCCAGCAGTGGGGGTATAGGATAATTATACGTTTCAAAATTTCTGCAAGAATGTAGAAATCCAATGGGACATAACATAGAAATGACAATTTTCATTGGCATTATCAAAGGCTAAGGTTTGCATCAGGAATTGTTGAACACCCATGATGTCATCAGTCTGCCTCTGACTAGCCTCTTCCTGTCAATTTCCCCCAGAAAGTCTGCATATGGCTCTGTAGCTCCCTGAAAAATTTTTGTATTTATAATCTTACATTTAGTCTCTCGGAACTGTAGCTGTAGCACGGTGGCAGGGCGTTTGCCTTGCATGTGGCCAACTTAGGACGAACCCTGCTTCAATTTCTGGCATCCCATATGGTCCTTGGAGCCTGCCAGGAGTGATTTATGAGTGTGGAGTCAATAGTAACCACCAGGTGTGACCCAAATACCAAAAAAAAAAAAAGTTTTGTGATAGATCATCATTTCTAGAGTAATAGTAAAGTCCCAGGAATGTAATTCAGTGGCAAAGCATGTGCCTCAGATATGGGAAGACCCAGACTTAGCTTTCTCCCTGAAAGCTTTACATATTACATTTACATACATGTAAAGGAAACAAAAATATTTTTTGTTTTTTGGGCCACACCCGGCTGCACTCAGGGATTACTCCTGGCTCTATGCTCAGAAATCGCTCCTGGCAGGCTCAGGGGACCATATGGGATGCCGGGATTCGAACCACGTCCTTCTGCATGCAAGGCAAACACCTTACCTCCATGCTATCTTTCTGGCCCAAAATATTTTTAAATGATTCCAGGTATACTATTTTGAGAATTTCTTGCTTTCAAAGAGATGACCATTTTTGTATCCAGTGGCTTCCATGATATGTTAAAGATAAAATTCAGGGGGCTGGAGAGATAGCACAGCAGCAGGGCATTTGCCTTGCACACAGCTGATCCAGGACCAACGATGATGGTTCGAATCCCGGCATCCCATATGGTCCCCTGAGCCTGCCAGGAGCGATTTCTGAACACAGAACTAGGAGTAGCTCCTGAACACTGCCAATTGTGACCCCCCAAAACAAACAAAAAAGATAAAATTTAGAATATCTATCAATGAGATATTTTGGCATGTTTTTAATTTAAAAAAATTCAGCAATGGGGCCAGAGCAATAGCATAGCAGGTAGAGAATGTGCCTTGCATGTAGCTGACTTAAGTTCAATTCCTAACATCCCATATGGTCCCCGAGCACTGCCAGGAAAGACCCCTGAGTATAGAACCAGGAGTCCCTAAGCACTGCCAGTGTGGAAAAAAAGAAAGGAAAAGATTGAAGTGGGTTACTCAAAACAATTTCCCAGTTAGCTTAACATACATGTATACATGTCTTGGCAGGATACCCCAGTACTGTGAAAAATTAGGACAGTGCCAACTGAATTTTCAGGCAGTTTTTACTAAGGACTTGGTTTATGTCAGCCCTCCTGATCATTTGGCAAAGAAAACAACAATGTCCTGATAAAGGCGGCTTTTGTAAAGTCATATGAAAAAATAATTTGTTGGCATCATTGACTTTGATTGTTACTGACAATGTTAATGTAATGGTAATTGAGTAAATACTACATTCAGGAACCCTGCTAAGCACACATGATCATCTTTTTTTTTGGGGGGGGGGCTCACACCCGGCAGCGCTCAGGGGTTACTCCTGGCTCTATGCTAAGAAATCACCCCTGGCAGGCACGGGGGACCATATGGGATGCCAGGATTCGAACCATCATCCTTCCGCATGAAAGGCAAATGCCTTACCTCCACGCTATCTCTCCGGCGCCCAACATGATCATCTTAATGCTCTCAAAGCCTTAAAGTAGCAGGGGACCATCTCCCCCATTTGACCGATAGGAATATTGAAGCACCAAGAGGTTAGGACACTTGCCCCAAACAGTGTGTGGAGTTGGAATTTGGAACCAAGATTAACAAACCCCTTCAGTTTGGACTATGATGTCATTTCAGGAATCTCTGTTAACATCTCTGCATGTGTATAGAATCTAGGGTGGCCAGAGTGATAGCACAGCAGTAGGGTGTTTGACTTGTACGTGGCCAACACAGGACAAATCCCAGTTCAATATCCAGCATTCCATATGGTCCCTGAGCCTATTTGGAGTGATTTGGAGTGATTTCTTAGTGCAGAGCCGGGAGTAACCCTTGAGTGCTGCCAGGTGTGACACACACACACACACACACACACACACACACACACACACACACACACAATTTGATTTTTGAGTAATTTTTCCCCAAATTTTTATTGCGAAGTTCCTGGCAAGACCCAAAACAGCACAGGGTAATCTTGCCTGCTTATTTTTGAGAACTCCCCTACTCATATCAGGATCTCAGAAGACAACAGGACTCCTACAACCATCCTTCCAGAATGATCTAGGGCAGTGGTCGGCAAGCTGCACCTCCCGCCAGATGATTGAACCACTGTCCTTCCTTGGCTAGCACTTGCAAGGCAGACACCTTACCTCTAGCGCCACCTCACTGGCCCCATCTCTTTCCACTTTTTAATGCGGCTCTTCTGTGTGCCGGGCGGCCGCTCCAGGAGTCAGGACTCTGCTCCTAGCCTCTGTCAGTGCGCGCCCTGTGTGGCTCTCAAAATACATTTCAATCGTGGTTTTGGCAAGATGTGGCTCAGTTGAATAAAAAGGTTGCCCACCACTGATAGGGGCTATTAATTTTACTTTTAGCTCTTTCAGAAAAACCACATTCTCCACTATAAATATTGGGAAGCACTCAAACAGGTCTTCACCACAGTCTTAAAGTCCTGATTGGTTCAACACACACCACCCCTTCAGGTACTAAGGCATTCAACACAAATTGAGAAAGAGGATCATACTCCAAGTATTCTTTCCTAAACCCACTGAGGTATCCCATATTTAAACCCACGTAGGTTCAAGTTTGATTGTTTTCCTGGTGGGGAGGGTTTGTTTCTGATTCTGTGATAATGCCAGTTTCCCTTAGAATTAGCCATTGTGATGGGGGTGAATCTTCTTCACACTCTAAAGAGTTGTGGTGGGCCAGGGTGCAGTTTGTCCGAGTTTTTCTACATAGTTGTGATGGAGTCGGGGTGGGTGTCAATCTTACGGATCTGCTTCCTGGGTTAGTATCTGATTGGCTATCATGATCTCATTTTCAGCATTTATTTCCTTTAGTAAGTCAGTATCAGCTAGTGAAGCATATAGAAGCTCTTCTGGCCTAGCACCAGTGGGGATTGGTCAGATATGTGGCTTGACCACATATGATTATCAGAAATGCCTTCCTATTTCCCAGCTTTAGGGGCTTTTCTAATTTTTTAAAGAAACAATAAAAGGTACTTCAGAAACAGTTGAAAGTGTTTCAGGAATATTTGGTGTGGTTTCAGAGTATTCAGCTTGCATTTTTTGCATTTCACGTTATATACAAACTATAGTAACAAGGAGTACCACTACCAAAGCTACCAATGCATAAATTACTATGTAGTATGTTTTATCTTTTTTTTGTTTTATTTGTTTGTTTTGGGCCACACGCAGTGACACTCAGGGGTTACTCCTGGCTATGCGCTCAGAAATCACTCCTGGATTGAGGGACCATCTGGGATGCAGCGGGATCAAATCACTGTCTGTCCTAGGCTTGCACCAACAAGGCAGACACCTTACCGCTCTGCACAACCACTCTGGTCCCAATATATTTTATCTTGACTGTTAGAATAAAAAAGGCAGCAATATGCATGAGGAGAAGCCAGTCTGAACCAAAAACCAAGCCATTATCACAACATTGAACCAAATAAAAGCTAACTTAAAAATCCATAATGGAGAAATCCACTTGTGCAAAAACTGAATTACCCCAGGGATAATATGACTCCACCAGTCATAGGTGGAGTCCCTGCTCCAGGCGCCAGATGTAGCAGAAGGCTTATGCCCCAATCACAGGGGATTGAAGTAACTTGGGTCTGGAAGCAAACAATGATGCAGGAAATAATCCACACATGGTTATGGGGATAAAACATATTCAGGAACTGCTATACACAAGCCTTCCACTCCTCAGAAGCAGAGAGCTCAGTGGTAGAAAACCTAATTTGCAAGCAGTTTTTGCCTAAGACCTGAGGTCTTTCTTAGGAAATGCCAGACCAGACCCTGGGGGAGAAAACAGGTGGTCTAAAGCACCAATCCAAAGGATGCTTCCATCCAAAGTTGCTTCCAACCATTGAGTAACCAGCATATCCTGAATAGGATGGAACCCAGTCCACAGCTGACCACAGAGACCATATCAGGATCTTTGTCCTTTGCTCACTCCTGGAGATACTTTGAGGACTAATTGCATTGCCGTGCTGTGGTTTCAACTGGGGTTGGCCACATGCAGGGCACGTGCCTATCCCATGCATTATCTGTCTGGCCTGAGATTCTGTGTTTTGAGAGGGAGCATCCCTTGCTTTGTTGAGAGCTTATTCCATGCTCCATGCTCAGGCATCACTCCTAGTGGGAGTTCTTGGAAATATGTAGGGCTCAAGGGATCGAAAGTGCCTGGTCTGCTGTACTATCTCTTCAGCCCATCTATATTCTTTAGTTTTTATTTATTTATTTATTTATTTATTTATTTATTTATTTATTTATTTATTTATTTTTGGTTTTTGGGCCACACCCGGCAGCGCTCAGGGGTTACTCCTGGCTATCTGCTCAGAAATAGCTCCCGGCAGGCACGGGGGACCATACAGGACACCGGGATTCTTATTTTTTATTTTTTAATTTTTGTTTTGTTTTTTTTTTTTGGTCACACTCGGCAGTGCTTAGGGGTTACTCCTAGCTCTACGCTCAGAAATTGCTCCTGGCAGGCTCAGGGGACCATATGGGATGCTGGGATCTGAACTACCGTTCTTCTGCATGCAAGGCAAATGCCCTACCTTCATGCTATCTCTCTGGCCTCGATATTCTTTGTTTTTAATGGAAAAAAGTGATCAAAATGCATTGCATAGGTGATGGGGAGTCTTCCAGAAATTTTGAGGCTTTGAAAAAGAGTTGTTAGGAATATGCATTATATATGTTCTATATAGGGTTAGGGTTATAGATGATAATTTTATATTTGAATCTGTGTATGTTTGGAAGGCTACTGGCAGTTTGGAGATAGAATTCAGAGACTTTTAGTTCAGACACCTAACACAGTGCCTCGTGTAATTAAATGTTCATTTATTTACCACTTTGGTTTTTGGCCACACCCAGTGATGCTCGGGGGTTATTCCTGGCTATACGCTCAGAAATTGCTTCTGGGTTGGGGGACCACATGGGACACAGGGGGATCGAACCTTTGCCTGTCCTAGGTAAGCCGCTTGCAAGGCAAACGCCCTACCACTGCACCCACCGCTCTGGCCCCAATTAAATGTTTATTATTGAATTTTGGGGGGGGGTCACACCCGGCAGCGCTCGGGTTACTCCTGGCTCTATGCTCAGAAATCGCTCCTGGCAGGCTCAGGGGACCATATGGGATGCCGGGGTTTGAAACACCAACCTTCTGCATGCAAGGCTAACGCCTTACCTCCATGCCATCTCTCCGGCATATTATTGAATATTTTATTCTATCTCTCTGGAGCCATCTCTTAGCAGCTTTCAAACATATAGTGTTATTAATAATAATATGTTGTAATTACATCGCATTCCATAAGTGACTTGATAACTGCAAGTTTGTACCTTTGTTTTTGGTTCATACCTGCTGAAGCTCGGTGCTCAGGGCTCTCTCCTGAGGGTACTGGTCTACTATATAAACCTGTGCCTCCTGCATGCAAAGTATGCTTCAGCCCATTGAGCTATCACCCTGGCCCCACGAGTTCATACTTTACTATCTCTTGTATCTAACCTTTTCTGATTGGGCTACTTCCCATGTTTTGCCTCTGGAAACCACCAATCAGTTCTCTGTACGTATGAGAAGAGAGTGGAATTTGCATGCAGAAGGTTGGTGGTTCAAATCCCAGCATCCCATATGGTCCCCTGAGCCTGCCAGGAGCGATTTCTGTTGACCTATAAGAAAGATCATCTCTCTCTCTCTCACTTAACTTTATATAGCACAATGTCCTTAGGGTCCATCCATGTTGTTACAACTGGCAAGTCTCATTTTTATGGCTGAAAAATATCTAATGGTATATATGTATCAGAATATTTTTTAAAATCCACTGATGAACATTGCTTGTTTCTATATTTTTGTATTTTGCAAACAATGCCACAGTGAACATGAAGATTCATATTCACAGATCTTTTTAATTCTCACATAACTTAGCCCATTTCTTTGGGTCAGAATTGGTTTTCTACAGATTCTGTCATGAGTACTTTGACCAGTAGAATAAGAGAATTGGGAACACTATTTTCCCCCTTTTTCTTTGGTCCCTAGAGAATGTGAGGGCCCAAGTTTGACTTCCAGATTGTTCCTTGGCAGCATTTTGCATACAGGGAATTGTGTGCTCATATATTCACAGTGGTTCATCTGACATTGGTCATTAAAATGGACACTCTGTCCACGAAGTTCACCTTTGGAACCCCACCGCTTAGCAGGTGCCTCTCACTGTCTGCCGAGGACACATGGATGTGGTGAGAGGAAGAAGCTGCTCAGTGGCCTGGCTGAAGGGAAGGGGTCTCACAGTGCAGTAGCTCCTCTGCAGTCCTGAATCCTGGGAAGCATTACTGGACTTGACTGTGTTTTGTGGGTTCAACCACACAGCTACATGTAGAAGCCATCTTTGAAGGAGCAAGTCACCAGCTGAGAGTGGTGGATTTTTCTGGGGTAACACAAGCTGACTTTAGTGACAAATGGAGTATAGAATGATTCTGTGGGAATTGAGAGCCTTCTTCAGAAATTTGGGAGGTTATTTAGGCAAAGAAACTTGCAGCAGTTTGGACATTTAGGTCACATGTTGGTTTAGTCATTCAATACAAGGGGAGTTTGAGCAAATTGAATAGATCTATCTAGAAGTTCTGGGGAGAGACCCAGGGTCTAAATTGATGAAGGTACTGGTCACCAGACTATGAGTACAGAGCAAATAAATGGACATTTTTGAAGTGTGTATACATTGCACTCACCCAAGAGGAGGGTAGTAGAATTGTGAAAGTGATATTCTGGGTGAATTGGTCTAGCAGTGTCAGATTAGGTGAAGAAACTTAAGGTTCTGAGCTCAAGTAGAAGATTATGATCACTGTCAAAGTTCAGAATTGACTGCTAAATAGAGTTAAGAGCTGTGGATATCTGGACATCATGCAGTGGGTGACAAAGGGAAGACCTTAAGAAGAAATTCAGCTATTTCTCTGCCAATGCTGGTGACACAGCGCAGGATATTTGCGGTCTAAAGATAGAAGTGGGCCCTGTGGGAGGAAGTTGTGGTCAGAGGGGAAGTCCCTGGTGTGTGTCACAATCTGTCCCAAACCACAATCACTCATAGCTTTGGTTCTCACAACTCTGAAAAGTTTGACCAAAAGTTCTGGAAAAGAACCAGAGATACCTATTTTTCTAATAAGTCTTTTTGTTTTGTTTGTTTTATTTTGCTATTTTTCTAATAAGTCTTTTTGTTTTGTTTTGTTTGTTTTATTTTGCTTTGTTTTTGTTTTTCAGCCACACACGGTGATGCTCAGAGGTTACTCCTGGCTATGTGTTCAGAAATAGCTCCTGGCTTGGGGGACCATATGGGATGTAGGGGGATTGAACCTTGGTCTTTCCTAGGCTAGCATGCACAAGGCAAACGCCTTAAACCCTGCACCACTGCTCCAGCCCCATAGAACCAGATATTTCTTAGGAAAAACATCTATACTGGAATTTCTCCATTACATATTTATTAACTTATTTTGTTTTGTTTAGACTGGAGGGCCACTCATGGTGAGATAATTAGGGTTCAATTTAATGGGGCGATAAAACCTGTGGCTCCTGTATGCAGATCTGTGCCCCAATCCTTAGCAAAATCCCTCTGGTCTTAATTGGCAGTTAGAAAAATTCTTCTTGGGGCCAGAGCGGTGGCACAGTGGTAGGGCATTTGCCTTCCCGGTGGCTGGCCTAGGAAGGACCAAGGTTCAATTCTCTGGCATCCCATTACAGTATCCCAAGCCAGGAGTGATTTCTGAGTACATAGTAAGGAGTAACCCCTGGACATTACTGGGTATGGCGCAAAATAAAAAACAAAAACAAACAAAAAAAAAAACATTTATTTTTTTATTGGACTGGGGAGCATACCTGGTAGTACTTGGGGGCTGGCACAATGCTGAGAGTTGTTGTCCTGGTGCCCAGGTGACAAGCTAGTACCAGGGATGACCTCGGAGGAGCTTTCGTGCCAAGTATGTCCTCTTGCCTTTGAGTTATCTCCCAAGCATACTTCGATCTTTAAAAGAATTCAGTTCCTTTTGTGCCAGAGAAATGATACAGGGTTAAGCACCTCCTCTATTGTCACATTCATCTGAATCACCAACTGAAGGGCTCCCCAGACCTCTTGGCACTGCCTAGGACACCCTTCTGAAACCATAGATTGGGGCTAAGAGATAGAGATAGTACAGGGTCCTTCTGGCACTACCGGGAGTCACTACTGAGCTCAGAGCCAGGAATATTCCAACGTATAGCCCAAACCATTCCTGGTTCCCACTCCATCCCCCAGCAAAAGAAAGCAACAGCCAGCCAAGCAAAAGAATATTAGTCATGTGTGAAGACTAGTGTGATTCATTGATAAACATCTGTCCCCTACTATGTGTCAGATACTTTCCTGGCACTTACATTCCAGTGCCCATAACAGTGTTAGGAGCCATTAGAAAAAGCAACGTTCAGCAGCTCTCCAGACACTTGAAGATTTGGTTTCATGGGGGGGGGGGGGGGGATCAGGGTGGACCAAACCTGACAGTGTTGGGGAGCAACTTCTATCTCCATGCTCACGGTCCATTCCCAGCAGTACATGGCGGGAGGGGTCTTTGTGGTAGCAGGAATTGAACCGGAGGGAACCACATGCAGGACAAGCTCCTTAACCTTGGCCCATTGCTCCAGCCTCAACCTTGAAGTTTTATTAGACACACACAAATAATTGCTTCTCAGGACTGAGGCTGTGGCTCAGTGGGAAAGCACATGCCTTGTATGCCAGATCAGACCTGGTTTGAACCCTGATTCCAAGGGGGGAAAATGTTGTTTTCAATTTGTCATGTATGAAATGGTCCCATGATCATAATTGTCCTGACTTTTGTTTTAGTAAGAAAGAACATTAGTTTGCATGTGTTCTTTGAGAACATTTGTGTGTGTGTATGTGTGTGTGTATGTGTGTGTGTATGTGTGTGTGTGTGTGTGTGTGTGTGTGTGTGTGTGTGTGTGCGCGCGCGAGCGTGCACCACATCCAGCAGTGTTCAGGGGTTACTCCTGGCTTTGCACTCAAAAATTGCTCCTGGCAGGCTCAAGGGACCATATGGGATGCTGGGAATCGAACTTGGGTCGGTCTCGTGCAAGACAAACTCCCTACCACTGTGCTGTCACTCTGACAATGTTTGTTGATGTCAGTGGGCAGCAGCCTGGCTCAACTCTCCATTTGTCTTCCTTCAAGAAGGGAGACACACGGGCCCGGAAAGATAGCACAGAGGTGTTTGCCTTGCAAGCAGCCAATCCAGGACCAAAGGTGGTTGGTTCAAATCCCGGTGTCCCATATGGTCCCCCGTGCCTGCCAGGAGCTATTTCTGAGCAGACAGCCAGGAGTAACCCCTGAGCACCGCCGGGTGTTGCCCAAAAACCAAAAAAAAAAAAAAAAAGGGAGACACAGGGCCAGAGCGGTGGCATAAGCAGTAGGGCATCAGCCTTGCATGTGCTAACCTAGGATGGGAACCCAGTTCAATTCCCCAGTGTCCCATATGGTCCCCCAAGCCAAGAGCAATTTCTGAATACATAGCCAGGAGTAACTCCTGAGTGTCACCAGGTGTGGCCCCAAAACAAAACAAAAAAAGAAGGGAGACAAGAGGAGGGAAAGGCAAAGAGACCCCAGAAAGGGAAAAATGCAGGTTCTGATTGGTTACAGCCAGAGCCACAGTCATTAGGTGCATTTGGTGCCATATGTGGGGTGCCCAGCTGGCAGCACAGGCAGGGGTGCACCTGATAGTCTCTGGGTGAGTCCCAATCTCCTGACTTGGCACTGTGGAAGCTCATGGGACAGGCAGACTGACCGAGGTAAGTGTACCAGGCCCATTGGCCTCCCCTTATCTGCTGCTTTTGTATGGAGATCAGTGACACTGGCTTTCACAAGCACTAAGAATCTCTCTTATTTTTCTTATCTCTGTTGTGTTGTTACTAGAGAGACTTGTCATGGTAAATAGTAAAATGAAGTAGATAAACATTACTGTTTTGTTTTTATTTTATTATTTCAGAAATAGTAAAGTGGAAATGACTTGTTACAATATAGACGAGCCTTTACTCAGCTAATTTTTTTTATTTTAAGGTCCCAGCCAGTATGCTTTATTGACCAGGCTCTGTCAGAGCCCCCTACAAGCATAGTATTCAGTCAAGTTTTTGATCCCTTGTTACCATTTTATTCTTTAACATGTTGTAGAAAAAGCACTTACTTTACTTACCTCAGGAGTGGGGAAATGTTCAAGGGGCTTGTGCGCATACATTTTATTGCACTCTGGGTTCAATTATATTCAATCTGGGGCACCGGAAAACCCCCTGAGCACCACTTGGTTTGTGCATCCATCTGGGTGTGGTCCCCTGAACAAATAACAGCAACAAAAACAAATGCCTATTCTATACCTATCACAGGTTGTTGCATTACTGAGTTGCAGAGGGAACTGAGAGCAATCAGGGTCAAAGATGTTCTGTAATCATAGGGAGGGGATTGAGGCATAGATTTAAAGAAATTGTGTTATTCCCTGTGTACAGAGCTAGGAGCAAGCTTTGAGTACCTATGAGTACCCCCCTAAAAAAAAAACAGCTAAGCTTCAGTATTTAAGAATGGGACTGTATTTTATTTTGGTTTGTTTTTTGTTCTGGAACCATACCTTGTGGTGCTTAGGACTTACTTCTGACTCTGTGCTCAGGAATCACTCCTGTATCCTCAGGATCATATGGAGAGCCAGGAATCAAACTTGGCTGCATGCAAGGCAAGAGCCCTACCTGCTGTACTATTGCTCCGGACACTATATTTGGAAAGGACATTAACGAGATAACTGATGCAAAAACGTCTTGTGGTAGGTCCTAGTCCAATACATATGGTATTGTGATGAGAGGAGAGGTTAAAGCACAGACACTGGGGCCAGAGCCATAGCACAGTGTTAGGGCATTTGCCTTGCATATGGCCAATCTGGGACAGACATGGGTTCGATCCCCAGCACCCCATTTGGTCCCCTGAGCCTGCCAGAAGTGATTTCTGGTTATTCTTCTGCCAGGAGTTGTAAGTTTCTTTTTTTTCTTTTTTTGGGGTCACACCCGGCAGTGCTCAGGGGTTACTCCTGGCTCTACGCTCAGAAATCACTCCTGGCAGGCTCGGGGGACCATATGGGATGCCGAGATTCGAACCATCGTCCTTCTGCGTCTAAGGCAAACGCCTTACTGCTGTGCTATCTCTCCGGCCCCTAATTTCTGATCACAGAGCCAGGAGTAACCCTTGAGCGCTGCCAGGTGTGGCCCCAAAACCAAAAAACCAAAAACAATAAAGCACAGACACTGAGGGGACACAGTCATCCACAAGTAAAGAGAAGAGAGCCTAGAAGGCTGCGGCCCCAGGGATACTCCAGTGTCAGGCTCTAGGGCTCAGGACTGTGGAAAAATAAATTTCTGTTGTCTAAGCTCCACATACCATGCTTCTTTGCTATGGCAGTTGCTGCAAACAAATAGATCAAGGGAACTAAATGTGTTCCAGATGTATTTTCTACCCAGAGTCAACATTACTGGTTGATTGTGGGGTGGTGAGGATCAAAGAACTCATGGGCGACTCTCAGGTTCACCGTTTTAGGATAAATCCACTTAAGATATTTAACAAGAAACAATCTTATGCAGAAGGGCACCAAGTGACTGAAGACTATGAAATCTGGGGAGGGGGTAGGAACTGGGAATGAAGTAAAGTAGAAAACACTTGTGAAAGCAAGTGGAAGCAAAGGGAAGTCACTGCTGTGGACTTTTCGTCATTGTTAGTTTATGATGTACAATGGGAATGGCTCGGCTCCAGCTCCAGATGGGGAGCCAGGGTGAAAGTGGCCCTGGAAAGAAAGGAGGGCAAAACCATCCAAGATTGATGGCGGCAGGAAAGGCTGGATGGAGCCAGGAACTGGCTGTCGGAATTGAGGTGTGAGTTGAGGAGTGTCTGAAGTTTCTGGGAAAATTGAGGAAACTCGAGACATTTCTCTACACATGCCCACAGGCAGGCATATACATGCTTGCATGCACACACACACATACACACACACACACACACACACACACACACACACACTTCCACACGTAGTGAGTGAGAGTTCAGCAGGAAGATGTAGCTGAGTCACCTGTAATTTTCTGTGTAGGCTGTAATCCCAACTAAGGTTGGGATTTTTTTCAGTTTGGGGCTGGAGTGAAGCGCAGCAGCAGGACATTTGCCTTGCATGCTGCTAACCCAGGACGGACCTGGGTTCAATCCTCATATGTTTGAGTCCCATATGATCCCCCTAGCTAGGAGCTATTTCTGAGTGTATAGCCAGGAATAACCCCTGAGCATCACCACGTGTGGTCCAAAAAATGTGTTTTTTTTTTTTTTCAGAGTTAGAATTCAGGTCCACTACAATGCTTTTGTTGACAATTTTCCTATTTGTAGACTAAATAATGTCTGATACCTTGTCTTTTTAAAGAAAAGTAGGGTGCCAGAGAAATCACGCAGTGGTAGGGCATTTGTGTTGCATGTGGCCAACACAGAACAGAGGGTGGTTCGATTCCCGGTTTCCCTGAGTCTGCCAGGAGCGATTTCTGAGTGCAGAGCAAGGAGTAATGCCTGATCACCACTGAGTGTGACTCAAGAAAAACCAAAAAAACCCAAAAAAAGTAGTAAGTTGGGCTGAAGAAATAGCACAGCAGGTAGAACATTTACCTTGCATGCAGGCCACCCAGGTTTGATTCCCAGCACCCCATATGGTCCCCAAGCATTACCAGGAGAGAATTCTTGAACTCAGAGCCAGTAGTACACTAACCATCACCAGGTGTGACCCCCAAACCAACCAAACACACAAAATGCAGGTAGTAAGTCACACATGGTGGACCATCTCTGCACCAGGAACTGGAAGTTCTGGCTCAGTCACTGAAGAGCCAGCTGCATGCGTGGCTTTGGGCAAGTCTTGTAGTCAGTGTTACCCAATAGGACTTTCTGCGTTGAGGTCATTGGTGCTCGTCTCTATGCAAACACTCGCGCAAAGGGGCCAGAAAGCATGGCTGATGTGAGGCAGAAGATGCCTTTTCTGTACCATACGAGGCTCATGACTGCCTGACTGAGCATTGTGGATAGCTGCTGAGCCCTGAGGGGGCTCCTCCCTCTCTGTAAGGACAGTTCAGCTCAGTGCTCTTCATCATTTAATCCTAACACTCAGCACAAACCCCTCACATCCACAAGAGAAGTTCAAACTTGGGCATCCTCTAATAGTATATTTTGAAAGAAACTATGCAGATTTATGCATAATATATTATCTTTTTGAATCCTAGTCAGTTATAGATAAATAAATACTGCTTGAGGCCTTCTAGTGTTCATATTGTGACACCAACAACTGAACACACACAACAACTGAAGCACAGAGAGTACTTGGAGAAGATACAGAAGATGGAAGAATTGAGGGCCGGGACATTGAGGAAAGGTTAAGGGTTTAGAAATGTTTAGAAAAATAGAAGATGGAATAATTATATTAAAATATATGATGGGCTGTTAGCAGAGATGGTATCCAGATGTTCTCCTCTTATTAGAACATGAGAAATTCAGGTTGAAGAGGAAATAAGTCCGATATTAGGAAGGATTTAAAAAGAATCTGGTATATTAAATTTTCAAAAGAAATTTGGTTTTTAATTTAGTGATGCTTAAGACATTTTTGTTCCATGTCCTATTGAAGACATGCCTATGTCAAAATAGTCACAGATGTTAAAACTACAAACAGATAGGAATCATGGCTTAGAGAATCTATCATCAATATTCAGGGAAGATTTAAAACACAGCTTTCTGGTCTACTTTATAATATGCAATTTGAGGAGTTGGAGAGATAATACAGAGGCCGACCTGGGATCCATTCCCCACACCACACATGGTCGAGTAGGCCCCTTATTATTTTTTGGGGGGAGGGGGTCACACTCAGCAGCGCTCAGGGGTTACTCCTGGCTCCATGCTCAGAAATCACTCCTGGCATGCTCGAGGGACCATATGGGATGCCGGGATTCGAACCAATGACCTTCTGCATGAAAGGCAAACGCCTTACCTCCATGCTATCTCTCTGGCCCCAAGCCCCTTATTAATTGAGCCTAGAGCACTGTAGGGTCTGGCCCTAAAACAAACATAATATGCAGGTTGTCTACTAACTTTCTGGTTGTCAATGTGTATATTCTAGACATATAGGACATGAGATAAAAGCAATAGTTTAAGTTGTTTAGTAGTAAAGGAATGAAATCCCTTGGTGCATTATGTTGATAACATCTGATACTGAAGATAAAAAGAGACATGGTGGAATCAGACAGAAGAGTGGCTCCACTGGCTGCAAGCATCGGTCCTCCTGGAAGGCTTGTGACAACCTGGACTTCTGGGACCACCTCCAGGCTTTGTGATTTTGCAGGTCTGCACTGTGGCCTGAGCATTTACATTCCTTTAATTCTGGGGAACCAGAGTATTGTGGTCACATTTGGCTGTGCTCAGGGTTTACTCCTTCCTCTGTACTCAAAGATAACTCCTGGTGAAATTCAGGGACCACATGAGGTGCTGTGTATGGAACTTGGGTTAGTTGTGTCCAAGGCAAGCTCCTGTACTATCTCTTTGGCCCTGAGAACTTACGTTTCTAATATTTTCAGTGATGCTGATGCTGTAGATTTATGCACAAAACCTTGAGAATCACTCACAGAGAAAACAATCTGTTTCAGAGATTTTTTTACCCCACACTCTGTGGTACTCGGGGATCATATGTGGCATGGCTTGGGGAAATGATATTAAGGACTCAATCTGACTTGGCAGTGTAAAGACTCTTCCTGCTGTCCTAACACTCCAGCTCCTCAAAGATAATTTTTGTGTGTGTTTTTTTGGGCCACACTTAGTGACGCTCAGGGGTTCTTCCTGGCTATGTGCTCAGAAATTGCTTCTGGCTTGGGGAACCATATGGGACCAAACCAAGGATCAAACCCAGGTCTGTCCTGGGTCAGCCATGTGCAAGGCAATCACCGTACTGCTGTGCTATCTCTATGGCCTCTGCAAGCAGAAATATTGAGGAGACTGAAGTCTCCTGATGTCATAAGGAAAAGCAGAAAGGCTAGAGGTCCCCATATTGAAGAATGAGGTTGTGACTTAGGAGTGAGCCCTGACAGTGCCAAGGGGCCATTGAGCCAGGACCACCATTAGGGCTGGAGTAATAGTACAGGCAGGAGGAAACTTGCCATGTATGCGGCAGTTTGATTTCATTCACCCCACCGTAGAGTCCCACTAGGAGTGAATAATGAGTGCAAGTCCAGGAATAACCTTGAACACTGCTGGGTGTGACCCCCAAACAAACAAACAAACAAACCCAGGGCTACTATCATCACAGCTATGCAACACAAGAGATGTGCTATTTTCCAGCCTCAGAGCTCCTCACTTGAAACAAAGGAAACTGGTTCCCAGAATGCGTAGCTGAAAGTGGCTGAGGGCATTTTCAGTTAGGAACTGGGAGGCTTGTGAGTTGCACACACAGACAGGTGGGCGAAGCTCCAGCAAGTCTTGTTCCTGTTATCAGAACTGGCTTTTTTTTTTTTTTTTTTTTTTTTGGTTTTTGGGTCACACCTGGTGGCGCTCAG
This sequence comes from Suncus etruscus, assembly GCF_024139225.1. Lineage (NCBI taxonomy): Eukaryota > Metazoa > Chordata > Mammalia > Eulipotyphla > Soricidae > Suncus > Suncus etruscus. The sequence goes on along the minus strand of NC_064855.1, from coordinate 6,894,311 downwards.
GGGTTACTTCTGACTCTGTGCTCAGAAATCGTTCCTGGCAGGCACGGGGGACCCTATGGGATGCCGGAATTCGAACCACCATCCATCGTGGATTGGCTGTTTGCAAGGCATATGCCCTACCACTGTGTTATCTTTGTTCATTTCTGTGAATTCTTTTGTTCATTAAACCTTTAGTAACTTTGGTTACCATTTCACTACTATGAAAACCCCCATAAGTATATTGTCTGGGCTGGGTAGATAGCTGAGAGGCTAGTAGGCTTGCATGTTGGAGAACTATGTTTATTTTCTGGTTTTGCGTGAACCATCCAGTGTGCTGTGTCTAGCCCCTAATCACCACCTCATATGGCCCCCAAACATAATGTTTATCACTTGTAATTTTTCTCTAAACAATTCTTCATGGCATGAAAGAGTGTCTTTTCATACTTCAATTTGACTTCCAAGGATCGACCCATCTTTGCCCTGGGTTAACGTTTAGTGTTAAGGGCCAGAGAATACAGTGCCTTGTGCTCAGCCAACCTGTGTTCTATCCCTGGTCCCCATATGGTCCCCATATGGTCCCCCAAGCTTTTCCCTGAACACAGAGTGAGGAGTAACCCCCAAGCACTGCTGGGCATGCCCCAAACCCAAACCAAAACATTTAGTGTTAAAAGTACATAACCCTAAATCATCACTCATTGGTCAATAGAAATGAAACAGTCCTCTATTAGTTCTTCCCTCTCTTCCTTCTGTTGCTTTAATATGAAATATAAAGACTAGGTCCTAGTGTTGGGTGAGGCCTTCCTTGGCATGGCGCCTCTAGGCCCTTTGGCCAGTGGGTTTGAAGATGCAGGATAACAGTGGAGAAATAATTTCACAGGCAGACAGTTAAAGTTTCACAGGAGTCAGCCAGCTTTAGTTCACGGCCCTAACCGCCATGTGCATTTCCTCACATGGCTTCTATGCTAAACTTTTCAAGCAGTCTCTCTCTGCTGCTTCTCCTCTGGCTATCTGCCTGTTCTCCCTGCTGCTCTCAAGCCATGTCTCTCTCTCTCTCTCTCATCTTTTTCTCCAGAGCTCTCTCTGTCTCCTTTTTTTTCTGCTCTACGTACTTCCATGCTGAGTTCCAGCCCCCTGGCAGCTTCTGTTTAATAATCTCCAAGCCTCTTCCTTTCTCTGGCTCTCTCTCTCTCTCTCATCCCCTTTCCCCTACAGGCAGACTCCTCTACCTGCCCATTCCAGGTGTGGGCTGTTCTGATCATTCATGTGGGATAAACAGGAAGTTGGGGGAGGGGATAACCACACCTTCTATGTGGTCAGTTGCCCCTTGGATAGTCTGAAATATGAATATGAACAGGAATATGAATTCACGATGGAGTTCCTGAGCTCTGGAGTCAGAAATGTAGATATGAAATTAGCTTCACTAGCTTAAAATTTTGAATAAGTTTTTTTTGGGGGGGAGAGGGGCACACCTAGTGGCGCTCACGGGTTACTCCTAGCTCTGTGCTCAGAAATTGCTCCTGGCAGACTTGAGGGACCATAGTGATGATGTTGGGATTTGAACCGCCATCAATCTTGGGTCGGCTGAATGCAAGACAAATGCCTTACCACTGTGCTATCACACTGGCCCCAAATTTGAGTAAGTTTATTTAGCCTCTTTGTACCTCCGTTTCTTCTACTGTAAATCTTTTTTTCGTTTTGTTTTTAATTTTTTGTTGTTTTTTTTGGCTACACCTGGCTCTGCACTCAGAAATCACTCCTGACAGGCTCGTGGACCAAATGGGATGCCAGGGATCAAACCCGGTCAGCTATGCAAGACAACCACCTACACACTGTGCTGTCGCTCTGGCTCCATGTGGTTGCTTTTTTTTTTTTTTTTTTTTTTTGGTCACACCCTGCAGTGCTCAGGGGTTACTCCTGGCTCTGCACTTAGAAATTGCTCCTGGCAGGCACGGGGCACCATATGGGATGCTGGAAATCGAACCACTGTCTGTCCTGGGTTGGCTGAGTGCAAGGCAAATGCCCTACCACTGTGCTATCTCTCCAGCCCCCTCTTTTTTTTTTTAATAGAATTGTTAGAGATATTCAAAGAGGTGCCCCATTTAAAATACCCAGCACGTGGCATAATTTGGTTATCACCTTTATTTAATCAAGAACATTTGAAAATTCTGTCAGATTCCTTTGTGCTTATTAAAAAGTGTGACATGTCAGACTGTCTGTTTCCATCGGCAGGAACGAGAAATCCATTTCCTGGCAACATTGAGAGTCAGATGGTCTCAGAGAGTCAGCGGGTGTGGACCCCTGCTTCTGTGCTTAGGAGCCCCATTCCCTCACTCTCCTGTTTCTGTATTTACTGTATGCTGCAACCACTGCTGGCCTAGGAGGTTGAGGGCTCCCCAAGACATTGTCACAACATGCAGGGTCTTGTCGGAACAATGACGACAAACTGGTTGGGGTTCTGATGGAGAAGGTGGTGGCACATAGAAGAGCCGCTGTGTGGCGGGGCCCAGTGAGAGGTGGGGAGCCAGGGAAGGTTTCCAGTTAGGGGCCCAGGCCCAGTGAATTAAGACTGGGAGATTGGGGACCTAGAGAAACCAGGGACCAAGGAACACTCAAGTTCCTAAAAGCAGAAATTCCATCTGCATGACACCAAAGGTGAGAGCACAAATGGTGAGTGTTCCTGGAAAAGAACATTGGACAAGGGCAGGGAAGGGGCTGAGGAGAGGGGCATGGAGCAGGGGGGGTTAAGATGGGAAGGTCCAGGTTTGTCCTGGTTGATATTGGACCTGAATGACTGATACACAGCAGAGCTCTAGTTTGGTCGTCATAAACTGGAACCAGGATGTGATTTCAATCTGGCAAGGAGAAGTAGACAAGGTCTGAAATTGCACTGACTGAGAGACATGAAAGAAAAGAGGCTGGTTGAGTGCAAGTCTCCGGAGCGGAGGCCAGTCTGAGGACGCTTGGACAAGTGGGTGTCTCTTGATCCCAGGAACTCAAGTGGTGAATCAGAAGGAGGATGTGGCGAGGGAGGGTGTGTGTGTGTGTGTGTGTGGTTGGAGGTAGAGGTAAAGAGTTCAACGTGTTGAGTCAAAGGGAGAACAACAAAAGATGAACCAAAGGCTCTTTCGGAAAACAGGCGATGGAAGGAAGGGCTCCTTGAAGATCAAACTTGTTTCTGTGGTTTTAGGCAGGCTTTTGGGGTTTCCTGCCTGAGGTCCTCTGTTCTGCTGTGATTTGAAGTGTTGGGAGTATGATGAATATTCATGAGGAGAAGAAGGTTTAAAGCAGTCAACACTTCAGGGAGGGCTCACTGGACACAGGAACTCTGCTGAGAGAACTGACATTGGAACACTGTTTAGACTCCGGACTCTCAAACTCAATTTACCTGGGGGCCGCAGGAGGCAAAGTCGGGGTGATCCTTGAGTGCAGAGTCAGTAGTAAGCCTTGAGCATAAGGGGGTGTGACCCAAACAACTAAAACAAAACAAAACAGATTCCTCCAGGGCAGGGCCACAAAATGTTGTACGGAGGGCCGTTTGCGGCCTGTGGGCCTCGAGTTTGAGACCCCTGAGAGTTCTCTAGTGTTCTAAGTTTTTTTTTTATGTTTTTTTTTTTTTTTTATTTAAACACCTTGATTACATACATGGTTGTGTTTGGGTTTCATTCATGTAAAGAACACCACCCATCACCAGTGCAACATTCCCGTCACCAATGTCCCAAGTCTCCCTCCTCCCCACCCGACCCCCGCCTGTACTCTAAACAGGCTCTCCATTTCCCTCATACATTCTCATTATTAGGACAGTTCAAAATGTAGTTATTTCTCTAACTGAACTCATCACTCTTTGTGGCGAGCTTCCTGAGGTGAGCTGGAACTTCCAGCTCTTTTCTCTTTTGTGTCTGAAAATTATTATTGCAAGAATGTCTTTCATTTTTCTTAAAACCCATAGATGAGTGAGACCATTCTGCGTTTTTCTCTCTCTGACTTATTTCACTCAGCATAATAGATTCCGTGTACATCCATGTATAGAAAAATTTCATGACTTCATCTCTCCTGACAGCTGCATAATATTCCATTGTGTATATGTACCACAGTTTCTTTAGCCATTCCTCTGTTGAAGGGCATCTTGGTTGTTTCCAGAGTCTTGCTATGGTAAATAGTGCTGCAATGAATATAGGTGTAAGGAAGGGGTTTTTGTATTGTATTTTTGTGTTCCTAGGATATATTCCTAGGAGTGGTATAGCTGGATCATATGGGAGCTCGATTTCAAGTTTTTGGAGGAATCTCCATATCGCTTTCCATAAAGACCTGAGATTCCCTCTGGTTGGTCTCTAGAAAGCCAGCAGCCAAGTTTACCAAAGGCTGGAGAAGGACTGGACATGTTCTCTTTGCATTCCCTAATATATTGTAAAAAAGTAGGTGGTGTTTTATTGTCTACATAGCAAGTGAATAATATTTTTTAAATTTTATAGATTGATTGATTGGTTTCTAGGCCACACCCAGCGGCACTCAGGGATTACTCCTTGCTCTGCACTCAGAAATCACCCCTGGCAGGCTGGGGGACCATATGGAATGCCAGGAATCAACCCGGGTCCCCCGGGTCGGCTGCATGTGCAAGGCAAATGCCCTACCTCTGTGCTCTGACCCCGCAAGTGAATAATTTTAACATCATGCACAATGCAATCTAATCATGCTTTCACCAGGTCATTATCGAATACTTATAATACAGCAAATACATTCTTTGGTAATAGGACAGTTTAAAGTCCTTTAATAAGTGCCTTTTTATAATTTTGTAGCTATAACACTGGGATGATCCTTGAAAAAAATATCAAAAGCCCTGATGAAAGAGTTGATTAACAAGGAGTTAATTTGGTTATAGGCCTCACCCCTGCTGTTTTTAGGGCTTACCTGGTTCTCTGCCCAGGAGTGACTTATGTGCGGTGCTTATGATATCACATTTGGTGCCAGAGACTGAACTGGGATCAGCCATTTGCGAAGTAAGTGCCTTACCTCCTGTTCTACCTCTGTGGCCCTGAGTAAAGACATTTATTCATTTTTTGGTTTTTGGGCCACATCCGGCGTTACTCAGGAGTTACTCCTGGCTGTCTGCTCAGAAATAGCTCTTGGCAGGCATGGGGGACCATATGGGACACCGGGATTCGAACCAACCACCTTAGGTTCTGGATTGGCTGCTTGCAAGGCAAACGCCGCTGTGCTATCTCTCAGGGCCCGAGTAAAGCCTTTTATTTCTGGTCTTCTGGCTACAGCTAGTGATGCTTAGGGGTTGCTCCTGGTGGTGGTGAGGGAATCACATGGGATGCCAGAGCTAGAACCAGGGTCAGCTTTGTGCAAAGCACCTTACTTGTACTGTCTCTCTGGACCCTGATTAAAACATTTCAGGGGGATCTGGGACCCCATAATGCATGGGTGATGGAAATGATAGATGACTAAATACAATTTTAATAGGTCCAACTTGTGTGGTTATTTTGTTTGGGGACCACACCTGATAGTACTCCTGGTTTACTCCTGGTTTTGTGCCCAGAAATCACTCTTGGCAGTGTTCAGGGGATCCTATAAGGTGCTGGGGATTGAACCTAGGTTGGTCGCATGCAAGGTAAGTACCTTACCAGCTGTACTATCTTTGTGGCCCAATATGTCCAACTTGTTGACGTACATGGGGTAATAGAATTGAGGCCAAATGTTAAGGAGGTTGAGAAAATAATGATTTTCGAACTTGGGAAAGTAAGGATAGGAAGGAGTAATAGGTCAGTCAGTGGAAGAGAAAGGTTAATAATAAATGAGGTGTGAGAATGAAATCAGAGAAACAAACACTCTTGAGAGAATAGTACAACATAGTTGTTGTTTTTTTTTTTTCAAAGTGAAGCAAGATAGTTTTTATTTAAAAAACTTCCTAGAAGGGCAGGTGTGACAGCACAGCTATCACATCAAACATTTGCATGCGGCTGACTCAGGTTCGATCCCCTCACATCACATATGGTCCCAGAGCCTGCCAGAGTGATTTCTGAGCTCAGAGTCAGGAGTATCCCGAATGTCTCTGGGTGTGGCCCCCAAACCTATATATATATATGTGTGTGTGTGTGTGTGTGTGTGTGTATATACTTAGATGGGAGAGAAACAGAGAAAATACATCTTCAAGAGAGAACACTGGCAGGACAGAAATCAAAAATCAAAGTACAGTGGGGAAGGCACTTGCCTTGCATGCATCCAATCCCGTGTCAGTCTCTCACATCCCATATAGATATCCCCTGAGTGCAAAGCCAGGAATAAGTCCCAAGCTCTGCCATGTGTGGCCCAAAAACGAGAGACAGAGACAAAACAGAGAGAACAGAGAGAGCTTCTTCAGAATGGCAAAAGCACGCAAGCAAAGAAACAGAAAAATAGGGGCTGGTGAGGTGGCGCTAGAGGTAAGGTGTCTGCCTTGCAAGCGCTAGCCAAGGAAGGACCGCGGTTCGATCCCCCAGCGTCCCATATGGTCCCCCCAAGCCAGGGGCAATTTCTGAGCACTTAGCCAGGAGTAACCCCTGAGCATCAAACGGGTGTGGCCGAAAAACAAACCAAAACAAAAACAAACAAAACAAAAACGAGACAGAAAAATAGCTGTTCAAGGAAGAACACAGAAAGAGGAGCCAGTCCTTCTGGATGAGGACAGGGTGTAGACCAAGGATCAGGTGGCTGGAGTGCAGAGGTGAGGAGGGTGAAGTGGAGAGGCCAAGTCTTTGTAAGTTCAGTGCTTTCAGATAGTGACCCCTGTGGACATCAAAAGGATCAAGAATGGTGGGTCTTTGTGTGAGGAAGGCAACCCCCACCCTCTCAAGGAAGCTGATAATGGCCCACCTTGGGCTGGAGAGGAAGGGAGAGGCTGAGGTTTGAATGTTATCTTCACTTCTCATTAACCTGAGATTGACTTTTCAAGTGAGGAAGAGCAATTTGCAAAACCTTCATTGATGCCAGAGGTGCCGGGAGAACATAAAATTGCTCCAGACTGACTTTCAACCTATTTATCATCCTAATCCTGTTCTCGATTCAATGGCAGGTGAAACACTATTGAACAAAGCAACCTCTGCTGTACCTTAAGCCGTTTAATGACAGTGAAAGAGTAATGACAGTGAAAATGAAGGAGTAGCTTTCATTAGTTTTAAGATCACCTTGAGACTTTTTTTCCCGATTTTTTGGGGGAGTGGGTAAGGAATATTAGGTTGAGGGGAAGCTACCATGGCTGAAGCTGGAGGTACTGTAATAATTCCGGGGATCTCAGAACTGGGTCTGAGCAAGCCACACCTGTCTGTATTCCAGTCTTTTGTGTTAACTTCAATGGAAGGTTATATATATATAATTTACTTTTTTATTGATTTATTTTGGATTGGGGACCATGCCCAAGGGTGCTCAGGGAATCATATGGGATCAAACCTAGGCTGGTGGTCTGCATGGCAACACTCTAGCTTTCCAGCCCTCAGCAGGTTTGACCGTAGCCTCTACCCCAAAGCAGTTTATTTGTGTGAATTGAGCATTGGCTGTGAGAGGAAGTGTTTGCATGTGCAAGTGGTGTTTCTGCGTGTGTGTGGGGTTGGTTTGTGTATCTCGTGTGTCGTGTACGTGTGTGTGCTGCGAAGGCAGACCACGTGGTGCGTGGTGTGTGCGGAGTCATCTTTGATGGAGGGACGGACGGCCCACCGCAGGGCCCAGCCCGGACTAAGCACTTCCTTTCCGTCCCGGGATCTGCCTAATTCCTCCCGGAGTCGGAAGCAGGGGTTGGGTGGTTGGGTGACCGCCCAAGAGCGCCTGGGGGAGGTCAGGTCTCTCTCTGGGACCGACCCGACCACCGGCACCTGGTGTGTCTGTGTGACCCAACTACTGGCACCTGGTGTGTGTGTGTGTGTGTGTGTGTGTGTGTGTGTGTATATCTTGCATCCCATCATCCCGGCACCTGGGGTGTGTGTGTGTCTTGTGTGTGTGTGTGTGTGTGTGTGTGTGTGTGTGTATCTTGCATCCCATCATCCCGGCACCTGGGGTGTGTGTGTGTCTTGCATCCCATCCCAGCCATCCAGGGACTGCCGGCTGCTGGTGTGTGTGTGTGTGTGTGTGTGTGTGTGTTTCTTGCTTCCCATCCCGGCTCTTGTGTGTTTGTTTCTTGCACCCCATCCTGATCGTGTGTCTTGTATCCCATCCTGTGTGTGTGTGTATGTGTGTGTGTGTTTCTTGCTTCCCATCCCGACCATGTGTGTGTTTCTTGCACCCCATCCTGATCGTGTGTGTCTGTTTTGCATCCCATCCCGGCTGTGTGTGTGTGTGTGTGTCTTGCGGGACACCTGGTCCGGGACTCCCAGCGGCGGAGCCTCCGCCCTGTTCCGCTCCGAGGGACCCAGCTCCCGCCGCCGGTCGCCCCGCAAGTCCCGGCGGGCGCGAGGCTCGACCTGCTCGGGCCCTGCTCCGGCCCACCGGGCCCCGACGCTCGCTCGCAGTCCCGGCCCGGCGGCGACATTTCCTCCCGGGAAGGGGCCGCCCTCGGGGGCGGGCGTTCCAGGGGCCCCGCGCTGGGCGGGATTCCGAGCGGCCGAGGGGGAAGCGGGGTGCCCGCCCGGCTGCCCACCCCAGCGCGGGGGGAGGCGAGGGCCGGGCTCAAGGCACCCCGATGTGCAGCCCCCTCCCTCAGGAGACGCTCGCCGCCTCCCCTGCACTCCCCTTCCCAGCACTGGCTTTCCGGGGCTTCGCAAGTGGGAACCCTGGAGAAAGTTTTCGCTGTTTGGAAACAAAACAGAACAAGAAGCAAACTTTTTGTTTTCTAGTTATGTGCGTGGAAAACGTTTAAAAAGGAAATGCGGCGGACAGAGAGACAGACAGACGGGTCTCCGCCTTGGGCCTTCGGGTTCCAGGAGCTTTGTTTCTGGCTCGCCAAGTGGGCTGTTTTGATTTCTTTCTAAAACAGTTAAAAAGCTTAAGAAAGTTCAGAAGGAAAATCTGGCAGACAGACAGACAGACAGACCTCCGTCTCGAGTCTTGGGGTTCTAGGAGCCTCATTTCTGGCTGGCCAAGTGGGGTGTTTTGATTTCTTTCTAAAAAATTTAAAAAGCTTAAGAAAGTTCAGAAGGAAAATCTGGCAGACAGACAGACCTCCTCCTCAGGGCATGGGGTTCTAGGAGCCTCATTTCTGATTTGCCAAGTGGGTGCTTTGCTTTCTTTCTAAAAAAAAAGAAAGTAAGTAAAAACGTTTAAAAACGTTGCAAAGGAGGTCTGGCAGACAGACAGACCGACCGACCTCCGTCTCGGGTCTTGGGGTTCCAGGAGCGTCGTTTGGTGTCTGGCTCGCCCAGTGGGGTGCTTTGATTTGCTTCTAAAAATAAAAGTGAAAAGGCTCGAAAAGGAAATCTGGCAGGTGAAAAATAAAGTTAAAAGGTCTAAAGCAACTTCCCAAAGAAGAAGTCTGGTCGGTATTTAAGAAGCAAAGCAAGCCCAGGAGCCCCTCGTCCGGAGCCTGGAGGCGGTGTCGGTGGTCGGTGGCGCAGAGCTGCCGACACACCTGCCCTCCCTCCGCCTCTCCCCGCCGTGCCAGGCCTCGGCTTCCCTTCGCTTCCCGGCCCGGGTCTCGTTGTCCCCGGGAGGGGCTAGAGAGGCCCCGTCTCGGTCTCCGGCTCGGGCCGGTCCGGGGCGGCGCGCGGTCACGTGCGGCGGGGCGGGGCGGGGCTCGGCGAGGCGGCGCGCGCTCAGGAATGTGGGAAACTTGAGGCGAAAGTTTGCGCGGCGTGGGCGTGGCCGCGGGAGTGGGCGTGACCTCAAATAGAGGGGGCGTGGCTTAAGTTTCGGCGTCGGGTCGAGCCGGCGCCTCAGTCGGGCGGGCGCGAGGCCGCGCGCGGGGCACGGAGAGCCGGAGCCGGAGCCGGAGCGCGGGGAGGCCGGGAGGGAGGAAGGGAGGAAGGAAGGCGGGAGGGCGAGGACGAGGGCGGAGGCGAGGCGAGGCGGGAGGAAGCCAGCGCCGGAGAAAGAAGAGCCGAAGCCGGGAGCCGAGTTTGGGGCCCGGCGGGGGCGGGGGGCGCGCGCCCCCTGCCCTGAGGCGCCTCGCGTCCTCAGCCTCCTCCTCAGCCGCGTCTCCTCAGGGAGCCCGTCGAGCCGCCGCCACCGCCATGGACGCCGGGCCGCCGCCGCCGCCTCCGGCCGGACCCGCGGGGCCGCCGCCGCCTCAGCAGCCGCAGCCTCCGCCTCAGGCCGCGTCGCAGGCCGCGGGGTCGGGTCCGGGTCCGGGCGCCGCGCCCCCGCAGGCGCAGGCGCAGACCCCGGCCCCGACGCCGCCGCCGCCCGCCGGCCACCAGGTCGTGCACGTGCGCGGCGACTCGGAGACGGACCTGGAGGCGCTCTTCAACGCCGTCATGAACCCCAAGTCGGCCAACGTGCCGCACACCGTGCCCATGCGGCTGCGCAAGCTGCCCGACTCCTTCTTCCGCCCGCCCGAGCCCAAGGCCGCGCACGCGCACGCGCACTCGCGCCAGGTGAGCCGCCGGCCGGACCGAGCCGCTCCGCGCCGCGACGGAGCCCGGGGCCGGGCCGGGACGGGACGCACGGGACGGGGCGGGACGGGCGCGCGCGGATGGAGCGGACGGAGCGAGGCGGCGAGGGCTGGGGGAGTGGGCTCGCACAATGCGCGCGCCCCCGACGCCCGCCCGCCCGCCCGCACTTCGAGAGTTGCGCGGGGCGACTTCGGGGGCGCTCCAGGGCTCCCCCTCGCCCCCCACCCGCACGCGCACACACACTCGGGGATCCACAGGCTTCCCGCACCCCGCACAGGGCAGACCACTGCAACCCGGGCACACACCCATTCGGGGGCCCAGAGGTGCCCCCTCAGCACACTCTCGGGGACCCAGAGGCTCTCCACGCACTCTCGGGGGCGCAGGGGCCCCCCGTCACCCGACACACATTTGGGGGTCCAGAGGTGCCCCCTCGGCACACATTGTCGGGGGCTCAGAGACTCCCCATCACGCACACACACTCGGGGCGCAGAGACCCCTCGTTACCCGACACACACACACATTCAGGGACTCAGAGGCTCCCCGTCACACACACACTCGGGGGCGCAGAGGTCCCCATCACCCGACACACACACACACACACACACACACACTCGGGGACCCAGAGGCTCCCCATCACGCGCACTCGTTCGGGGGCGCGGAGGCCCCCCGTCACCCGACACACAGGCACGCACACGGCGCGCGCTCCCGCCCGTCGAGCCGGCCCGGGCCTCCCCGCCTGGGCGGCCTCGGCCACTGCGCGCGCCCGGCCCGGCCCGGGCAGGTCGTGACTCATCGGCGGCCCGCCCGGGACGGGACTCGGAGGCGCTGCTGGGGAAGCGGTGACTAAGCCCGGCCCGCCCGGCCGCCTCCCCGAGCTGCGAGCGGCGCCTCGGCTTCGCGCTCGCCGGGGGAAGCCGGCCGGCCGGGCTCCCCGCACTGGACGCCACTCTGGGGCGCACTCGCGCGACGCCCCGGGATCGCCTCGCCTCGCCCCGCGCACCCCGCGAGGAGGAGGAGGAGGAGAGCTGCGGCCGTTCCCGCTGCTTGATGCGGGGCGACCTCCTCCCGCCCTCTTAACTTTGCTTCTCCCTCCTCCACCCCCCAAAAGAAAACTTGTTCGCTTCGGGCCAAACCAGCGCAGGAACTCTGCCCGGAAAGTTAATTGGTTTTCCAAACAGCGCTGCGCTGCGGGTTGGTCCACTCGGCGGCCTGTAACTGGAGTGGACGCGGGGAGGGAGGGAGGGAGGGAGGGAGGGACGCGGGGCGCTCGCCCACCCCGCCCCGCCGCTCCCGCCTCCTCCCCGCTCCGGCCCCGGGCGGGGCTCGGGGCTTAGAGCTTCGAGCTCGGAAACCCGCCGGCCGAACCCCGACTTTCGGGAGGAAGGAGGAAGGAAAAACAGTCCCGCTGTCTGTCGGCTGGCTCAGCGCTTCGCTTCCTGCCGACGACTACGCTTTGCCCCCTAGTCGTGGAAACGCGTTTCAGGCACTTCTTTTTCTCTCCCCTCACTGGCCATTGCGTTGGCGAGGCAAGCCTTGGAAACAGCAAAAAGAAAGCTCCTCAATGTGTTCGAAACTGTAAACCCTGGACGGGGTTGAATTCTCCACCCGATTGGCATCGACCCGTCAACAACAATCGCACCTCAAAAGTAGTCATTGCAAAAAAAAAAAATCCCGCCCTGCAGTTTGTGGGTGCTTGCTGCTCGTGATCCGCTCTACTTGACTTTTTTGTCCATTGCTTTTTTTTTTGTTTGTTTGTTTAAATGAAGTTTCTTGCGCGGCTCAGTGTTGAGTGGCAAATTTGATGTTTCTGTTCATGGCTTTTGTTAACTTTTGGGGCCACACCTGACCCTACCTACCATTGGCTAGGGAGAAGTCTGCTTGGACTTTCATTTGTGTGATAGCATTTTCGGGGGGACCACACCTGGCTGCGTTCAGGGCTTACTCCTGGCTCTGCGCTCGCTCGGCGGAGCCATATGGGATGCTGGGGTTTGAACCTGGATTCCTCCTGGGTCAGCCGCCTACTGTAAGGCCTACCTACTACCTACTACCTACGGCTGCTGCTGTGCTATCACTCCGGCCCGTGGGTGATAGCTTTTTAAGAACATTTGGATGGTGCTGTCCCTGGGTTCATTAGAGGTTCTGTCACTTTTGATGGTGGCTTTTATTGATGGTGTTTAGTCCACCGTGAGGTAAAATGCCACTTGTCATGTATTTTACAGCTTGACTTGAAAAAAGACTTAAAAGCCTAGTTAAAAAAAGTTAGAGTTCACAGGTTGCATCTGTACTTGGAACAATTTTATTTTGTTCCATTTTTATTTATATAATAATTTTGTGCTCTGGGCCTCATACGTAACATGGCCCTGAACTATATAGCTCCAATCTATACTTGGAATGCTTTAGAACTTGGGCAAATCCCCTTCCAGCCTTTACCTTTTCACAAGTTAGAGACCTGAATTGATGAGATTCTTGGGGATATATGTCAGCTGTAGAGCATGTGCCTTACTTGTGTGAGGTCCTCGAAACAAAACACCTCCTTGGATTTTTTGTTTTCTTTCCCTTCACCAGAAAGAAGAAAAAAGAAAAATTAATACAAGTCTATAAATTGATATGTTTAAAAGTATGTAAATCTTTCATGGGCCAGAGAGTATAGTGGGCAGAGTGCTTGCCTTGGATGGCTCAGACCTGGGTTCAAGCTCTGACCTCTTATATGATCCCCTGAGCACCACCAGGAGTCATTTCTGAGTCAGAAGTAACCCATGACAATCATGAGGTGTGCCACATCCCCCCTCCCAAAATCTTTGTAAAGACTCCAAGTAGAAACAAATTACTCTATTAAATAGTCAGTGTTGACGTTTGTCATTAATACGCAGTGAAACCCTGCCTAGGCACTTTAATAAAGCCCAGTTTAAGACGTTATTTTTTTATTTCTGCTAGGCCAGCACAGATGCCGGCACTGCAGGAGCACTGACCCCGCAGCATGTCCGCGCTCACTCATCCCCAGCTTCCCTGCAGCTGGGCGCCGTGTCTCCAGGGACCCTTACCCCCTCTGGAGTGGTCTCGGGACCCGGAGCTGCACCTGGTGCCCAGCACCTCCGGCAGTCTTCTTTTGAGATACCTGATGATGTTCCTCTGCCTGCTGGCTGGGAGATGGCCAAGACATCATCCGGACAGAGATACTTCTTAAAGTAAGTGCGGACAATGGAGGAGAGTCACTTGATCAGTCTTCTCTTCTCCATTCTTACCCTTCCTTCCTTCCTTCCTTCCTTCCTTCCTTCCTTCCTTCCTTCCTTCCTTCCTTCCTTCCTTCCTTCCTTCCTCTTTCCCTTCCATTTCTTCCCTTTCCTCCCTTCCTCCCTTCCTCCCTTCCTCCCTTCCTTTCTTCCTTCCTTCCTTCCTCCCTTCCTCCCTTCCTTTCTTCCTTCCTCCCTCCCTCCCTCCCTCCCTCCCTCCCTCCCTCCCTCCCTCCCTCCCTCCCTCCCTCCCTCCCTTCCTTCCTTCCTTCCTTCCTTCCTTCCTTCCTTCCTTCCTTCCTTCCTTCCTTCCTTCCTTCCTTCCTTCCTTCCTTCCTTCCATTTTTGGGCCACACCTGAATTGCTCAGGGCTTATCCTAGTTCTGCACTCAGGAATCACTCCTGGTGGGATTTGGGGGACTATATGGGGTTCCAGGGATAAAACCTGGGGTCAGTCGTGTGAAGGCAAAATGCCCTTCCTGTTTGCTGTTTCAGCTATTACTTCAGCTCTGGGAAAGATGTGTGTGTTTTTTTAATACACAAATGACTATAAGGGATATCAAGATACCGAATGTTACTTTTATCTTACCTCAGGTCAAGTTTAGTCTTGTGTAGGCCCTAATTTTTTTCTGTTTGGAGTGACTTAGATACCATCTTTGGCTTGTTTAATAATTTGAAAGCTCCATTGATATTGGGTCAGAGATCTTTAATGATCTTTCGTTGACAGTTTGTATATTCTTATTTTGAATTTGTATTAAACGTATTAATTAGCCTAGTGCAAAATTGAAAGAATATCATGCAGTTTGCGGGGGGAGCGGAGGATGTTTGGGCCACTCAGCTGTGTTCAGGGCTTGTGAAGCCTTATAAAGTGCCAAGGATGAGTCTGCTAGGTCACGAGCAAGGCAAGCCTCTTAACTGCTGTCCTGTCTCTCCAGCTCCTTCCAGGTTAAAACTTGAGAATTAATAGGATAGTCATAGTTTTTTTTTTTGTTGTTGTTGTTTGTTTGTTTGTTTTTGGGCCACACCCGGCAGCGCTCAGGGGTTACTCCTGGCAGGCTCGGGGAACCATATGGGATGCCCGGGTTCAAACCACTGTCCTTCTGCATGCAAGGCAAATGCCCTACCTTCACGCTATCTCTCCGGCCCCGGGACTGGCATAGTCTAAAGAAATAAGACTTTTGGGGCCGGAGAGATGGCATGGAGGTAAGGCATTTGCCTTGCATGCAGAAGGACGGTGGTTCGAATCCCGGCATCCCGTATGGTCCCCGGAGCCTGCCAGGAGCGATTTCTGAGCATAGAGCCAGGAGTAACCCCTGAGCGCTGCCGGGTGTGACCCAAAAACCAAAAATAAAGAAATAAGATTTTTTATTGGAAGAGCAGAACTAAAAAGGAAGTAGGATTTCTTTGGGAATCTGATCTCACAGTGAAATTAATATGCAGAAGGAAACAAGAACTGTAGTTTGTTGTGATTTATCTATTAATTTCTTTTGGTATAATAGCCTGTTGATTTATGGCAATGGCTTTCAACCTAGTGGGTCTTTAAAACAGACCTATTCTTTGGGAAACCTAAAACAAGGCCTTTTGGGGTACTTATTATCAGTCTTTTTGTGTCCTCCTTAGGGATCACTCCTGGATCCCTGCCACTGCTGGGGACTGATCTGACGTGCTGGCGATTGATTTTAGGTAGATTTGATGCATGGAAAGCATTTTTTCCACTGTTGTTTCACCCCTTTACTCTATCACCTGTTTTATCTCTAACACAGTGGTAACATTTCATTAAAGCATAAAAGAGTTTTATTACATCTAATTTTGAAATGATAGCTAAGATATTGATCATTTTTAATCTGGCCTTTAAAGGTCATTGTTGTCTTTCCCATTTGACTACCACATTTTCTCATACTAATAGACTTTAGTGGTTATGCTTATGGGGTAGAATAAAATTGCCATGATCTGAAGGGGGAAGATTTCTTGTGTCCACCTCCTATATGAAATGGCTGAACAGAAAAAACAAAGTAATTATTGTAAACGGAAAGTAAATGTTTTTAAAACAGTGCTTCCATAGTAATATTTAACCAGGTTGAGATAACAAAGTGGAAAACAATCCAAGTTCAGATTGGGCTCCATCAGGGTGATCTCGTGAGGGCAGATGTCTCATCATCATTTCCGTATTAGATAATTCCATCAGTGCTTTCCACTGTATGTGACTTAATAAATATTTTATACTGATTGACTTTCACAGTTGCTTTCTGCCGTGGCAAGTACACCTTGATGACTATATTTAGAAGAAAAGTAGAGAAAATTTTTTTTTTTTTTTTTTTTGGTTTCTGGGCCACACCCGGTAACGCTCAGGGGTTACTCCTGGCTATGCGCTCAGAAGTTGCTCCTGGCTTGGGGGACCATATGGGACACCGGGGGATCAAACCTCGGTCCGTCCAAGGCTAGCGCAGGCAAGGCAGGCACCTTACCTTTAGCACCACCGCCCGGCCCCCGAGAAAAAATTTTTATCTTGGACATTTTCTGATTTTTTTATTTTTTATTTTTTTTTGATTTTTGGGTCACACCCGGCAGCGCTCAGGGGTTACTCCTGGCTCTATGCTCAGAAATCGCTCCTGGCAGGCTCGGGGGACCATATGGGATGCAGTATTCGAACCACTGTCCTTCTGTATGCAAGGCAAAATGCCCTACCTCCATGCTATCCCTCCCGCCTTTTCTTTTTCTTTTTCCTTTCCTTTTCCTTTCCTTTCCTTTCCTTTCCTTTCCTTTCCTTTCCTTTCCTTTCCTTTCCTTTCCTTTCCTTTCCTTTCCTTTCCTTTCCTTTCCTTTCCTTTCCTTTCTTTTCCTTTCCTTTTTTCTTTTTTCTTTTCTTTTCCTGGTGTCCTGGTATCCATTTCAAAGGGTCAGGTTTTAACTTGAACAATAAAAGGACCAAGACTGCAAAGTACACATGAGTCTGGCAAACTCATCTGCATGAACGTGATCATTTGTTCTCCAACAGACACCCAGAGTAAATGATTGAAAGAGCTGCTAGCTGTGAGGAATGTGTCTTGAAGGGGAAAGGGTGGTAACAAACCAGGTTGTTAGGAAGAAAGGCTGTGCTTCTCTGAACCTCGCTCTCCCTGCTAGTTCACTACCTGACTGGGCTTTTCACACAGTTGAAGAGCCATGTTAAGAACTCATTTTCTTGGTTGATGCTGTAGTTAAATGTAAATGATATTGCTTAGCCCTTGATTATCTTGCAGATAATTATGTATAGGTATATACTGATCTCCTACTTTTCCATTAATGTAAATGATTAAAATTTGGGGGGGGGGGGCGGAGCGATGGTGCAATGGTAGGGCGTTTGCCTTGCACGTTGCTGACCCAGGATGGACCCGAGGTTCTATCCTCCAGCGTTGCATATGATCCCCCAAGCCAGGAGTGATTTCTGAGCCTATAGCCAGGACTAACCCCTGAGTGTCACCGGGTGTGGTTCAAAAAAAAATAACAAAAATAAAAAAATTTTTTTGAACTTACATATTCCATACAACTATTTAAAATTTTTCTAAGTTCTTTCTCTGAAAAGAAATAATAATTATCTTAAAGATATTGCTACAGGGGCCGGAGAGATAGCATGGACATAAGGTGTTTGCCTTACATGGTTTGAATCCGGGCATCCCATATAGTCCCCCGAGCTTGCCAGGGGCGATTTCTGAGGTAGAGCCAGGAGTGGCCCCTGAGTGCTGCCGGGTGTGATCCAAACACACAGAAACAAAAAGATATTGCTCTAGATGGATGAATCAAGGTCCACACCCACCTCAGTTTCCCCCTGTACAGATGGATGGGTGAAGGATTCAGACCCACCTCAGTTTCGCCTTGTCCAGGTGGATGAAAGGCCGCACTCAACCCAGAGTGTCCTCTCTCTCTAGATGGATAGAGGAAGGGTCCAGACCAAGTCCCACCCCATGTATAGGTGCATGGATGATGGTTCCAGACCAAATTTCACAACTCTGGTTGCAGGATTTTAGAGAAAGATTTCCTGAAGGGCAAGTCCTTGGATCAAGAATGAAACAAGATTGGTTTTTCAGGATGTTTGAGGGTCGTTCAGGTGGGAGTAAAATCAAACTTACTGTATGATAAGAAACATGAAGATTTTTGACTTCATACGATGATTTTCTCAGATCAGGACCTTTCAGAAATAGAAGATGGATCAACATGGTTAAATCTTGAGCTAGTGGGTCTGTATCAGGAATTCTGGAGAGCGTCCTGAAGCTGTGGTCCAAGACAGATGCCTGAGACTGATAAAATTTTATATCCTTTGAAGTAAATCAACAGCAGTACACTGTTGGAGAAATTATAAAATTACCAGTTCACGGACATTTCTGTGACCATTTCGGCTGTGAGTTTGTACAGGTAAAAGATGAATATCTATCCTGACTGAGGCAAAGATGATAAGACCATACTTTTAGAGACAGATGGCTATTGTCAGACTTTCTTACCTAGTTCTGATGTTTAAAGTCAGGCACTCTTTGCCATCAGAACTTCTTGACCTGAACAAGAAGATTCTTGGGTTATTTTTTTGTTCTTTTTTTTTTTTTGTGTGTGTGTGTGTGTTTTAGTTTTTAGGGTACACTAGGCAGCTCTTGGGTTATTCCTGACTCTGCACTCAGAAATCACTCCTGGCAGATGGGGGGTGGGGGGTCATATGGGATGTCGGGGATTGAACCTGGGTCAGCTGCATACAAGGCAAACACCCTACCCACTGTGTTACTACTCTGGCCCCAGATTCTTGTTATTAGCTATCACCGTCTTGTAGAATGTTGGTTTTATTTTAAACTAGTTGCATACTTTATATTAATTTCAGCAGTGGAAACATTTTTCATTGTTTGATACTCATAGAAACTGTCAAGTTACAAAGTATAGCGTATTGATAGTCACACTTGGTGTGAAGATTTGAGCATCTATGGTCCAAATATGCAAGGTACTGTAATTTGATTGAAAACCTAAACATACTGATTTTAGAAACAGCTGTTTGTAGTTGCGTGACCCATGAGGAACGAGTTTTGGAAGTTTATTGGGCCAGCTCCCAGTTTCCAGGCAACATAATTACTACAGGATTATAGGCCAGCTATCTCTTTGGTATCTATAAAGTCTACCGTCGGCCAATTAGTTCTTCTGGAGAGACTTGTGTCCTTGCCTGGTAAGGGATGCGCTAGAACATATATGCCTAGCTACATCAATTACCAGTGACATATTTCCCTCTAAAGCTCTGGCTTAGTTGTGAAGTCTGCATAAAAGACTTGCTCTCTGTGTCCTAGTATAGTTTGCCTCCTACTGAATTTACTCTTTGAAATGGATTTCTTCAAGACAGCATATGGAACTTTACAGAACATTCTCTGTTCATTTGAGAATTGCTGCCTTCTTCAGTTTCTTAGTTTTCCTTCAGGAAGTGGCTCTTCAAGTAGTTGGTCAACAACTTCCTATTTCTTATAAGCTGCTGAATAACTTCCTGAGTTAGTGTTCTGTGATATCTCTGGTTACAAGGAGTCTTTTTTTTTTCTTCCCACATTTATTGAATCTGATACCTCGTAACTATTTCTGCATACAAAGAACTTCTTGTATGCAGTGTACCATATAGGACCTTATAATTTGATTCATGAATTCTGTTCCAATGATTGTAAAAGTTTGCATATTTACATAATACATAGAAGATAATTTAGTTTCATTTCTGTCATCCTTTTCAAATAGGCTACTGTTTTCATTGATGGTGTGAGTAAGGTTTCAGTGTTTGATCCAGTTTTATTGTATATCTTGATCCACAGTTTTTATTTTTGATTTTGTTTTGGGGCTTTGGTGATACTCGGGTTACTCCTGGCTCTGCACTCAGAGGTCTTTATTTGAAATCATATGTAATGCTGGGGATAAAGCCTGGATTGGCCTACTCTTCCTGCTTTTACCATCATTTTGGTGCCTTATTTCACAGTTTTAAAAGATATATATATATATATATATATATATATATATATATATAAAATATATATATTATAGATATATTAAAGCTTTTCAACAGTTCCACAGCATATACTTTAACCAGTCACTGGCATTAAGCAAGTTTGTCTTGCAGATCACTGTCGTTTATTTTTTGCTACACTTTCAGAAATGAATGCTTTAGTATCCTCCCTCCCTCCTCCCTCCCTCCCTTCCCTCTTTCCCCTCCTTCCCATATCCAGTGGTGCTCAGGGGTTACTCCAGGCTCTGCACTCAGATATTACTCCTAGCAGGCTCGGGATACCATATGGGATGCCAGGGACTGAACCCAGGTCAACTGCAAGAAAGGCAAACTACCGTCTGTGCTATCACTCTGCCCTCTTCCTTTTTTTTTTTTTTTTTTTTTTTTTATAGTAATTGTCTTTAAAAATTAACCTTCAAGGGACTGGAATGATAACACAGCGGTAGGGCATATGCCTTGCAAGCCACCGACCCAGGACAGACCTGGGTTTGACACCGGTATCGCATATGGTCCCCCAAGCCAGGAGGAACCCAAGTGTCGCCAGGTGTGGGCCCCCCACCAAACAATTCTTTCTCCAAAGTTTGCTATTTCAAATAGTTGAATAGTTGAAGCTTTTTGAAACTGAGGTGATTACTCATTTATAAGGGGGAGAAATGGATTTTACTTGATCACTAGGAACATACTGTAAATTAGTGTCCTCAAATAGTCCAGCCAGCGTGGCTCTGAATTGCCTCTTAAGGCTTTGGGGAAGAGGGAAAAACTCTACATTTGACTTTTTAGTTGTACTAAAAAGTGTACTCAAGTGTAGGCTTAGGGCAGATCAAAGTGGAGTCAGGTGAAATATCAGTTGCTGCGATTTAAGATTATTTACATTTAATTTGTTCCCTGTCGTAATAGCATGATTTATTAATTATGACTTGAAAGTCTAATGAGAGTTGAGTGGCATTAGATAAAGAGACCGTAAGGAGGTGTGGAATGCCATATGAGGTTACTAAGTGGTGCAGCTCCAAGAGAACTGCTTTGTGATTCTGGTTGACAAGTACAGTAGCACCAAGTTTTCTGCGAGCAAGTACATCTGACTTAGGCACATTTTTATTTGTGTTGGGGCTGTCTCCTAAAGAACAAAGAAGACGGGGCTGAGAGAGCATGGAGGTAAGGCGTTTGCCTCGCAAGCAGAAGGACGGTGGTTCAAATCCCAGCATCCCATATGGTCTCCCCGAGCCTGCCGGGGTCGATTTCTGAGCTTAGAGCCAGGAGGAACCCCTGAGCGCTGCCAGGTGTGACCCAAAAACCAAAATCCAAAAAAAACCAAACAAGACATGTGGTATAAATCACATGACCTTTTTTTCCTCTTTTCCTTTATAATATTTTAGTCTTGATAAAGGGATCAGTGGGGCTGGAGAGGTAGCATGGAGGTAAAGCATTTGCCTTTCATGCAGAAGGTCATTGGTTCGAATTCCGGCATCCCATATGGTCCCCCGAGCTTGCCAGGAGTAACCCTTAAGTACTGCCAGGTGTGACCAAAAAAAAGGGGGCTCAGTAGTGTAATCCTCCCTTGTTTGTCTCTTGGCACAAGAAGACAGCCTTTCCATCAGATAATATGATTTTTCTCTGAATAATGATGCAAATTAAGAAAGTAAGGCAAGCGTGTTGTCAGTATTAAGTACCAACATTTCCTTTTCCCAGATACATTTATTTATTTATTTATTTATTTTAGTTTTTGTTTTTTGGGCCACACCTAGTGATGCTCGGGTTACTCCTGGCTATGCGCTCAGAAATCGCTCCTGGGGGCTACCATATGGGACGTGGGGGGAGGGGCTGTTTGAACTGCAGTCCATCCTAGATTAGCATGTATAAGAAGATGCCCCACCACTTGTACACCACTCCAGCCCCCCAGACAACATTTTTTTTTTTTTTTTGATCTTTGGGTTACACCCGGCAGCACTCAGGGGGTACTCCTGGCTCTATGCTCAGAAATCGCTCCTGCCAGGCTCAGGGACCATATGGGATGCTGGGATTCTAACCACCGTCCTTCTGCATGCAAGGCAAATGCCTTAGCTTCATGCAATCTCTCCGGCAACCCCCCACCCCGATACATTTTTTATTTTATTTTTATTTTGAGCACTGGGCAGTGCTCAAGGTTTACTTAACTCCTAGCTCTGCACTATTGGTTGGTTTGGGGGAACCATCTTGGGTGCTGGGGATTGAAACTAAATCAACTCTGGCATGCACGCCCTCTATATGTTCAGTCCTTTATTTGTGGTGAGTGCTGCTCACATCAGTGTATTTCTGGCTTTCTGTGGACAAGTGTGGCCACTAAACTATGCTGCCTCTCTGTCTTTATATTGGGGTGACAAGGCTACCTTTTGTGTTGAGTGGTGCTTTTTATTTTAAAGGGAAGGTCTGTCTTTGACAAGTAAGTACATTTAGGGTGAAGTGTCTTTTCCGATTATCTATGCCTAGATTTCTTTGAGACGTTTAGAGTGAAGACCACTTTCTTTTCTTTTAGACCTGGAATTGACTGTGGGGGTCATACCTAGTGATACTCCAGTATTCTGGCTTTGTACTCAGGGGTCTCTCCTGGAAATGACCAGAGAGAGGACCCTGTGTAGTATGAGGATCAGCAGTATGCTTACTTAGTATCTACTTTTTCCCCCTGGTTTTGGGTCATAACCAGCATTGTTCAGAATTACTCCAGGGTCCAGAGAGATAGCACAGCAGTAGGGGATTTGCCTTGCATGCAGCCAACCCAGGATGGACTGTGGTTCAATCCCCGCATCCCATATGGTCCCCTGAGCCTGCCAGGAGTGATTTCTGAGTGCAGAGCCAGGAAATATCCCTGAGCACCACTGGGTGTGACCCAAAGAGTTAGTGATGAAATCTGGGTTGCCTTACTTGCTATACTATCACACTGGCCTCTGTTTATCACTTCTAATTCCAGAAACTTTTTTTGAGCTCATTGTGACTTTATTATCTGTTCTTAATTTTCATAGGGTAGTAATGTAGTCTCTGGGCAAATGGTTGTGTGTGTGTGTGTGTTTGTGTCCCTTTGCTCTCAGTATCTTCACTGTGTGTGTGTGTGTGTGTGTGTGTGTGTGTGTGTGTGTGTTTGCTCTCAGTGTGTTCACCAAGCATCACTGGGAGTGTTTGAACAGGCATTAGCCACACTTTGAGCTGTGTTGGGATGGCTGTCAGTCCAGTATCTTTGTTATTTTTTGGCAACAGCCCATTTCTTCCCCCAAAAGTGTGTGTCACTGCCCTCTCTAGAGACTTGCAGTAGGTGTTAAGATGGTGCCAGAGTCTGGGGTTGAGTACTGTGGGCATCATCTGCTCTGGCCAATATTAGTAATCAAACCCAGAGCTTCTTCCTTTGTTTCTGTAGAGGACAAATTTCTCATCTGCTTGAGTCAGGGAGGGGAGTATTATTAAAAAAATATTTTTACCCCACCCCACAGTGGTGGACACAGAGGAGGGACACTTGGGACATTGGTGATGGGAGTCTTTTTTTTATATATAAAATGCTAAACAATAATAAAAATAAAAGAAATCACTCCTGGCAGGCTCGGGACCATAAGGGAAAAATTTTTTTGTGTTTTGTTAATAATGTATGTTTTTGGTGAATAAAAATTGTAATTATGAGGCTGACACAGGTATTCTGGTATTCAAAGCACATTTAGTATCTAGTAGCATTTTCGCTTGATTTGACTATACAATGTAAGATCACTTATTTTTTCCTCCTCCTGTAAGGTCACTTTTTAATGAATACTTAAATATTTGCTTAGATTAGATAAGTTATTAATTAATTTACATTTATTCTGTCAGTTTTGTGATCTTCCATTTTCATTTTTTAAGGTATGACAGAAAAAAATTCATTTGAGGCAGCATGATTGCAATACTACGAGTGCTAAGGTTTCATGCATACTTCGATCCACGACCACCTGCTCGTTTTCTGCCTCCCCACCTCCTTTCACTGTCAGGTAGTAAGCTCAGTTTTGCAGACCAGTTTTCATGTTCTTTCACCTATGGTCATATGTTTCTTTATATCCCACATATGAGCAATCATTCTTTATATCTCTCCTTCTGACTAACTTCACTAAACATGATGCTCTCCGCATCCATCTATACATATAGTAACTAATTGCATGATTTCATCTTTGCTTATAGCCAAGTAATATTCCATTGTGTATAAATCCCAGTTTTTCTTTTCTTTTTTTTTTTTTTTTTTTTTGGTTTTTTTGGGCCACACCCGTTTAATGCTCAGGAGTTACTTCTGGCTAAGCGCTCAGAAATTGCCCCTGGCTTGGGGGGACCATATGGGACGTGGGGGGGGGGGGGATCGAACCGTGGTCCTTCCTTGGCTTGCGCTTGCAAGGCAGACACCCTACCTCTCTAGTGCCACCTTGCCGGCCCCAAATCCCAGTTTCTTTAACCACTTCTTTGTTCTTGAACTCTTGCTTTGTTTACAGATTTTGACAATTATGACTAGTACTGCAATGAACATAAGAGTACCTATGTCTTTTCTGAGTTTTTTGTTTGTTTGTTTGTTTGTTTATTTTTTGGGCCACACTGGGCTGCAGTCTTACTCCTGGCTCTGAGCTTAGTACTATGGGTTGAACATGGGTTCACCAACCATGTGCAAGGTATATGCTCTACCCACAGTTGTCATTCAGGCCCCATCAGAATATTTTTGAGCCCTTTGAGTAGATACTAAGAATTGCTGAGTCATATTAATAAGCTTTTTTTTTTTTTTTTTTTTTTTTGGTTTTTGGGCCACACCCGGCGGTGCTCAGGGGTGACTCCTGGCTGTCTGCTCAGAAATAGCTCCTGGCAGACACGGGGGACCCTATGGGACACCGGGATTCGAACCAACCACCTTTGGTCCTGGATCGGCTGCTTGCAAGGCAAACGCTGCTGTGCTATCTCTCCGGGCCCATTAATAAGCTTTTTAATTGAGTCACCATGAGATAGAGCTGCAAAGTTGTTAATGATTTCATTTCATTCATACGGTAGTCTCACACCCGTCCCTTCATCAGTGGGCATTTCCGGTCACCAGTATCCCAGTTTCCCTCCAGATCCCCCCTCAGACCCCCCAACCTGCCTTATGGCAGGGTTTTTTCTTCTCCTTTTTTCCTTGAAGGCGCTGTGATTTGCAATATTGTTACTGAAGGAGAATCATGTGTATCATTTTCCCTCCTTTCAGCATCTAGTTCTTGTGTCTAGTGGTCATTCCTTAACTAACTTAACATTTTCATGTGTTATTTCTTTTTTCTTTTAATTATTTTTAAAATTTTTTTTTTGTTTTTGGGTCACTCAGGGGTTACTCCTGGCTCAATGCTCAGAAATCGCTCCTGGCAGGCTCAGGGGACCATATGGGATGCCAGGATTTGAACCAATGACCTATGCATGAAAGTCAAACGCCTCACCTCCATGCTATCTCTCTGGCCCCTCATGTGTTATTTCTTATAGGAGGATCACCAGGGTAGTTGGCATGGAGCTGCTTATGAATTTTGTTTAGAGGATTTGGCTTTTGAAAAAGTGAAGGTTCAGAGATAGGTGGCTTGACTCCTATTGTATTCATTTACTTATGAAAAATATTTTTTTGTGGGGAGCACATTCAAAGTAGGGCTCGGGGGATCCAGCGGCCCTTCCCGATGAGATTTCGGCTGAGTAGGCTTGAGGATCTGGTGCTCCCATTTCTGCTGTGTTGGTGCTGGGGATCAAACTGGGGTTGGGGGCAGGCACTCAATGTGCTTAAACCCCATTCTTTCTCTCCCTCTTCCCCCGCCCCCCATATGGTAGGTAAGTGGTCAGAAAGACAGATTTCATTGGGACCAACATCTGAGCACTGTCAGATGTTGTACCAAATCCTGAAAAACATACCGTATTTTCCGGCATATAAGTCGACTTTTGAAACAAAAAAAAGTCAACCGAAAATCGGGGGTCGTCTTATATGCCGAGTATATCCCGAAAAAAAAATCAGGCAGCAGAGTTTCCAAATCTTTCTTGGGGGCTCCCAAACAGGACTCAGGAGATCTGGGGGCCACTTCTGGCAAAACCCAGCTAACCGTGTTGGTGGTTCAGTGCTAGGGTCCGAGGATGGGGTGTTGTTTGGTTCATGTAGTGGGGGAGATTAACTGACCCACCAGGAAATTGCCAGAAAAGGTGCCTATGATAAGGGACCAATCACTGCAAGGCTGCTCGCATCGCCTCTCTGACTCAGCCAATCCAAGCAGGCTTTTGATGCATGCAAATTAGACACTGTCTGGACCCGAATCTACACTTGTCAAAAGCCTGCTCAGATTGGCCAGAGTCAGAGAGGGAGTCTATGACAGTATAACCTTTGAACCTTTGCTTGCTGTGATTGGCTCACTGTGGTACATGAGCACAGGAATACATGCAGCACATACAGCACAGGATCGTTCTGTCGGATACAGCGAATATAGGCCTAAACCTATGTTTTAACTGCAAAATTAGGGGGTCGTCTTATACGCCAGCAAATACGGTAAGTTAAAAATAAAATGTTGGGGGGCCGGAGAGATAGCAAGGAGGTAAGGCGTTTGCGTTTCATGCAGAAGGTCATCGGTTCGAATCCCAGCTTCCCATATGGTTCCCCTTGCCTGCCAGGAGCAATTTCTGAGCATGGAGCCAGGAGTAACCCCTGAGCACTGCCGGGTGTGACCCCAAAACCACAAAATAAATAAATAAATAAATAAATAAATAAAATGTTGGGACTGGAGTGATAAGACATGGCAAAGGGAAAATAAATGCCTTGCATGTGGTCAGCCCAGGTTGGTCCTCTAAGTCTGTTGGGAGTGATCTCTGAGAACAATCAGGAGTAAGCTCTTAAGCGCTACCCTGTATGGCCCCCAAATATGTGGTAGTGGAGATAATCTTTTCTGTGTAAATTTTGCCACATCCCACTCAGGAGGGGCACATACCCAAAAGGTATAGTGCTCTCCTGAAAAGGAATTAATTGCCAAAAAGGCCCGCTTAGAGCAGTCAAAATCACTTGACCCTTTGCGTGGATTGTTTGGCCATAATTCCAATAGTGGCTGTAACTATCTCTCTCTTTATTTTTAACCAATATTAAAAATCAGGCCTTAGTAAATTCTTTCTAACAAAGGAGGACAGTACAAATCCCGCCAAAAGTCTCCCACTTAACAGCTCCCTGTAATTTTTGCTACTTTGGCGCCAAGATCAGGTTTTTCCCAAAACTTAGCTCATAGTAAAACAATTTTCAGTTTTCCCCCAAAACTCTAATACATTTCTCTCTCTTCCCACTTCCCTGAAAATTACCTGTTTCCCTTCTGCTTACCCAAAACAAAACTAACCCAAAACAAACTGCCTTTTCACCTTCAGTATCGGTTCTTTAATATGCTAATTTAAGCCAGGGTCCTCCATTCTTTTCCCAGTTCCTTTGATGTCAAGAATTTGCACCCTGCTTTCCCTGCCTCAACCTTTTAAAAGCAGCCAGCTCAAAAAATAAATTTGTCTTCGTCTTTTCAGACGTAAGTCCCCATACATTCTGTGTGGTCTCATATTCATTTCTACAATATTGTTCCGTCATTCGCCATTCCGTGTGCCCACTCTCTCCCCGTGGAATTTTTTCCCGAACTCCACGAAGGATCTGTTTGCAGGCGCTGAGAACTGCAACGGAATTGGCTCAGCAAAATTTTTTGGGTACATTATCTCTTATTATATATAGATTTTCAAAGTAGAGTTTTAAAATACAACTCTGAGATTAGCAATGTCTTCCCTCCTCAAAACATTCCTTACACCTTTTTTATTTTGGGGCCACACCCATTGGTGTTCAGGGCTTGCTTCTAGCTCTGAACTCAAGATTTACTTCTAGAGGGCTCGGGGCCATATGGGTTGCCAGGGATCAAATCTGGCTTGGCCATGTGCAAGGCAATGTCCTACAGCTTTACTACTACTCTGGCCCTGTTGTTCTTAGCTTAGATTGTTGATTTTTCTGCAAATGTTCTTATAGCAACTCAGAAAAGTAGCCTATTCTGTCTTCACAAGACAGAGACTAACTAAAGCCATTGTATAGGTATTACAAGGTAGAGAGTGGTATTTGGAATTTCATATGCTTTGGATTTAGATTAAGATAAAAATGGTCAGTTTTTTTTCTGTCTTTAAGTTTTTCTTTGGTGCTGGGGTTGAACAAGGGCCTCACACATGCAAAGCAAGATGTACTGTGATTGAGCTGCATGTCCAGTTATGGTTGCTTTGGGGTGGTGCAGGGGTGGTCTTAGCTCTGCACTCAGGAAGCACTTCTGGTGGGCTTAAAGGACCTTAAGGGTTACTGGGGATTGTACCCAGATTAGCCATGATGTAATAAAGTCACATTTTATAATTTGGCCTCCTAAGGATTGCAGAAGGATGTTGGGGCCACTGCTATGGAACTAGGCTAACTAGGTTGATGCTTCCATAGTTGTGCTTGTGGTATAGTGCACCTCAGCCCGAGGATCCAAACCATTGATGCTGCAAGTAGGGGCATGTGGTGGTAGGGACAGAGCACAGGCCTTGCACATGCATTACAGCTTTATGGTCTTATCTTCCTGGTCCCCATTTATTTTCATGTTTTGGTTTGGGTACCATATCTGGCTATGCACACAATCACTCCTGGCTCTGTGCTCAAGGGACCATATATGCTGCTGGGGATTGAACCCAGGCCTGTTGCACTGTTATATCTTTACAGTTTGTGAATCTTAAAGGAGGGACAATGATACATCCAAGTGATAACATCTGTTAGAACCTTAAATTATTGGTCCTACATCAGTTTTTCTCCAGACCTGCTTTGTCAGCAATTTCTTTCTTTTTTTTTTTTTTTTTTGGGGGGGGGGGTCACACCCAGCAGCACTCAGGGGTTACTCCTGGCTCCATGCTCAGAAATCGCCCCTGGCAGGCACAGGGAACCATATGGGATGTGGGGATTCGAACCACCATCCTTCTGCATGAAAGGCAAACGCCTTACCTCCATGCTATCTCTACGGCCCCAGCAATCTCTTTCTTAATTAGGTAAAAAAAAAAGTCAGCTACAGATGAAATATTTTGGAAAAAGATGACAAACATTTTGAAAACTGCCTAAAACTCTTTTTTACTCTTGGGGCATGGGGGTCACATTTAGCAGTGTTGGGGCCTCTGTGCCTGGGTCTTGCTCGTGGTGGTGCATTGGGATCTAGCCTGTTCTTGAGGTTGAACCTGCCTCTTGCATATGCAAAACACAGGTGCTCAGCCCATTGTGTTATTTCTCCCACCCAAATTGCACCAGATCTTTGGTGATCAAATGTAGAATTGGACTAGGAAGAACACTAGCCATCAGAGAAGGGGGTCCAGTGAGACCAAAAAAAAAAAAAAAAAAGGTAGAAACTTGTGGGTTGTAAAGGAATGAAAATGCTGAACAGAATAGAATCAGAGTTAGTGTCTCTTAGTCTCAGTAGGTAAAGGAGGTGTTCATGTCAGCAGGTCCTAAGGTCAGAACCGAGCTCATAAAATGGATGTATCAGAGACCTTCTGTGGGATCTGACCTTACCACGAAAGGGCTCATGGTTTAAATTTGCCAAGTCTTCCTGGTTAACTTTTAAAGATTTATATTTATTTAAAATAAAACAACAAAACAAAACAAAAATAAAACCCTTCTCTGAGGAAGAGTTGGCCAAAATACAGTTGTTTCTGTTTCTCCTCTGCACATGTCCTAACTCATACAGGTTGTGCTTCCAAAACTGAGCAGTTGGATGGGCTCCAGATGATGTAACAGGATGGCTCTTGCCGCCCAGCTGGAAGGTGTGCAGACTTGCCTGTTAGGACTGGTATAGAGGCCTCATGGGCGACAAAATAATCACTGTTTATAGATGGTGGTATTTAAACTTAACATCCTTGTCCTTTGTATTGGAAGACAAAGCACAGTCTTTGTGCTCTTCTGTCTGCTCTTCATTTGCAGACAGTGCCCATCATAGGACAGAAGAGTAGCACAGCTTCTCTATCTATGCTCTGGCGACTGCTATCCTTTAAACACATGGGGATTTTCCTTCTTGCTTTAAAAAACAAAGCTGACCAGAGAATTTATATATGGGGTATGCAATATAGGTGGCAGGCACTGATTTATGGTTCACTGGATCCCTCTGTGTGTTTGGGACAAGATTCATACGTCAGTCTGGTTGAACTGGATGGGTCTCAGGGCAGCCGGGATGTGAGTCATCGTGTTTCCCTTTGCATTGCTCAGACTTCTCCTTGGAGAAGTGCTGGAGGCAGCCACAAGCTCCAGAGATGGGTTTTGCTCTTTTGGTCTAGCTCTAGCATCTTATATCTAGGGCTTGATGTGTTTACTGGCAAGATACAGCCTCCAAACTGCTTTTTCATTTATTTCAGCCTGGTTGTTGGTAGTCAGATTACTAATGCGTGGGGTCTGCTTAGGAAGTTGATACACAGTTCAGTGCTAAAAGGATGCTACATCAGGGCCGGTGAGGTGGTGCTAGAGGTAAGGTGTGTGCCTTGTAAGCACTAGCCAAGGAAGGACCATGGTTCAATCCCTGGCATCCCATATGGTCCCCCCAAGCCAGGGCTATTTCTGAGCGTTTAGCCAGGAGTAACCCCTGAGCATCAAAAGGGTATGCCCCCCCCCCCCAAAAAAAAAAGAATGCTACATCACTGGTGTCATAGCATAGTGGTAGGGTATTTGCCTTGCACGCTGGCATCCCATATGGTCTCCGAGCCTGCCGGGAGTGGTTTCTGAGCTGAGAACCAGGAGTAAGCCCTGGGCACCACCGGGTGTGGCCCAAAAATCAAAGAAGAAAGGATGCTACATCATTTATATTTTGTATAATAAGGTACTTTAATAGTCTAAAGATTATTCTTGGAAGTAAGGAAAGTCATAGCAGCTCTGAGGGCCTTGGGATCACTACTGGCCATCAGCGAGGGTGAGAAGTAAGATTCTGTGGTAAAAGTGAGAGTGGGTAATAGATAATCCCCTTCCCCCTCCCCGCTCTTCCAGTTCAGAGAAGAAATGAGACAGGAATAATGAGGCCTGTACACAGGAGTCCCTCTCAGTGCTGTGTGTTTGCGGGCTGTCTGTATGTATGTCTGTTTGCATGTGCTTGTGTGTGCACTGTGGGAATGGTCAAAGAAGCAGCTGCAGAAATACTATCTGGTAGCTTCAAAAGGTTTGCCCTTCTGTTTTGAATGACATTTTCATCTTAAGTGATTCCCCAAATTTTAACCTTTTTTGGTTAAAACCTTTTTTGGTTGCATCTGAGTGGTACCTCTAGATTTTAAGGTAGCTCTGAATGTGCCCTCAGAGCAGTGCTTCAGGGCTAATGGAGACCTCTTCAACATTTAATTTCATACAAAGCATATTACTTACTTAAACTCTTAACAAAACAGCCTTTTCCTCTACTCTTAATGAAATTGAGTGCTTGAAAAAACTGCTTTACTCCACTGTTATTTGTGTTCTCTAGAAGTTGAATGTTGGGACTGTGACCCCCTCTCCCCCAGAGAGGAATGTGGCTAGTGGGATATCCCTGGTTGTTCTCCTGTCTTGGGGCGAAAAGGCCCTTGGTGACTCCTCCATTTTTGGAAGTGGAGTTGTATTGGGTCTCTGAGGCTTTGCAAGAAAAAGAGCAGCTATTTCTGGAACATTTCCTCAGGCCTGCAATTTGAAGCCATGAGAGCAAAGTTGCAGAGCCAGTCCATGACTTGACGACCCTTCACGCCTAGGCCAGAGTCCTTATCCTTTAGTCTGCAGGAGTCAGGACTGTCAGAAAAGGTTCTCTCTTCTTCCATGCTGCCAGTGGCTTGCTGTGAACAGGCAGGGGTCTCAAGCCTTTCAGTCAGATATTAAGACATTTTAGGGTACAAGTCTTTGTCTTCTGCTGTAGCTCAAAATCTGAAAAAAAAAAAAAATCCAAAAATAATTTTTTCTATCACCTACTCAAAATCAGATTATCTTATCAAATGCAGAACTTCTCCACCTATTTTGTTTAAACTCACAAAAGCAAATGTTGGGAGTTGTCTCTCACTTGAATTTCAAGCTGACATCTATCTTTTAGACCTATGTTCTATGTTTAAAGAGTTTTCTTTTGAAATGAAATAAAATCCTAATTTTTCTATAGATTTGATTTTCTTTTAAATACTGAAATGGAAAAAAAAAATACTGAAACGGAAAAAGTGATCGTTACGTGAAACATTTTTATCACCCAGCATTTAGAAGTTATGTTTGGTTTGGAAAAAGTGTTTGATAAACTCAAATCCAGTGGCCTTCAGTCTCCGTAGGGCAGTGCTTCTCAAGTAGTGAGGCTCTGTAAAGGGGAGCGCATTTGACCTCAGCAAACACTGTCCTAACAAGCTAAGCCCCGTGTTTATGTCTCTGGAGCTAAGAGTTCCTGTGTCCTGCTTCAAACCCCGCTTCGAAAAGCTATGCATTGCAAAACGTGCTCATTGGAGCCATTCATCCAGACATCACCTCTGATTCAAAAATCAGCTCAAATTATTTTTACATATTTTTGTTTTGCAGGTTGTTTTTTAAAAATAAAGATACTATTCACAGTCGCGCGCGGGGGGGGGGGGCGCGGAAAATGTTTTCTTCCTAGGGGGGCATGACAGAAAATAATTGAGAAGCACTGCCTTAGGGGAAAAAGTCAGAGTTTCTACCTCAAATAGAACTTTGCCAACCTTTGAGGCTTTCCATTTTTTGTCAGACTTTTCCCACAAGAATACATTATTTCGGGCCGGAGAGATAGCACAGCGGCGTTTGCCTTGCAAGCAGCCGATCCAGGACCAAAGGTGGTTGGTTCAAATCCCGGTGTCCCATATGGTCCCCCGTGCCTGCCAGGAGCTATTTCTGAGCAGACAGCCAGGAGTAACCCCTGAGCACCGCCAGGTGTGGCCCCAAAACCAAAAAAAAAAAAAAAAAAAGAATAAATTATTTTCTTTTTTCCCAAAGGGGGCCACAGCTGATGGCGCTCAGGCATTACATCTGGCTCTACTCAGGAATCACTCCTGTTGGGGCTTGGGGGACCATATGGGATGCCAGAGATTGAATTATGGTTGGCTGCATGCAAGGCAAATTCCTTACCTGCTGTAAAGTTGCTGTGGCCCAGAGTGTGCTATGAAAATTTATAATTAGGAGCCGGAGAGATAGCATGGAAGTAGGGCTTTTGCCTCGCATGCAGAAGGACGGTGTTTTGAATCCCGGCATCCCATATGGTCCCCCGAGCCTGCCAGGAGTGATTTCTGAGTGTAGAGCCAGGAATAACCCCTGAGCGCTGCCCAGTGTGACCCAAAAACCGAAAAATCAATTTTTTTTAATTTACTTATTTTGTCACACCCGGCAGTGCTCAGGGGTTACTCCTGGCTCTGCGCTCAGAAATTGCTCTTGGAAGGCTTGGGGGACCATCTGGGATACCGGGATTCGAACCATCATCCTGGGTCAGCTGCATGCAAGGCAAACGTCCTACCGCTGTGCTATCTCTCCCACCCCTGTTATCAAATTTTAGACATTGTTCCTTGGTATTCATTGTCTTATTAAAAATGCATGTTTCTGGGGCCCAGAGAGATAGCACAGCAGCGTTTGCCTTGCAATCAGCCG
The DNA here is from genome assembly GCF_024139225.1 of Suncus etruscus. NCBI lineage: Eukaryota > Metazoa > Chordata > Mammalia > Eulipotyphla > Soricidae > Suncus > Suncus etruscus. The sequence goes on along the minus strand of NC_064855.1, from coordinate 6,861,014 downwards.
ATCCTGGACCTAAGGTGGTTGGTTCGAATCCCGGTGTCCCATATGGTCCCCCGTGCCTGCCAGGAGCTATTTCTGAGCAGACAGCCAGGAGTAACCCCTGAGCACTGTTGGGTGTGGCCCAAAAACCAAAAAAAAAAAAAAAAAAAAATGTTTCTGCGCCAAGAGCAATGTACAGCAAACTGAATGAAGGAGGGAAAAGAGTTCAAACCTGCTTGTTCTCATTAGTACCACAGTGTCTTCCTCTCACAGACCCTCAATTCTCTATTTCCCACAGTTCTCCAAATTCTGTATTTTCCATGGTTCTGGGTTTGGTTTCAGGAAAATATAAATTACTAAGAAAATTGTTTTGTATCATTACCTGCAACTTTAATTTTAAAAGGAGAGAGAGTAAAGGAGGCGAGGTGCTTGCCGCATATGCAGTGGACTCTGTTCAAATTCCCAACTCCCCATGTGCTTCCCCGAACATTACCAGAGGTCATCCCTGACTAGAAGCAGGAGTAAGCCCTGAGCATTTAGTGTAGCCTTAAAACCAAGCCAGTCTGTGCCCTCTAGCAAAAAAAGCAATAAACTAGTAAAGTTAGAAATGATAAGAATTGGAGGGCCAGAGATAAGCAGAAAAGATGCTCGCCTGGCCTTGCATAAAGCTGACTCGGGTTGCAGCCCTACAGCACATGTGGTCCCCAACTCCACTAGGAGTCAGCCCTGAATACAGTCAAACCATAGACTCACAGGACTCTACTGCTCTGGTACTGATTTTTTCTAGTCTTGAGTCCATCTTGAGTGCACTTGAGTCTACTTCTGGCTTCCTTAAACCGCTGTGTCTGAGGAATTCAGTTTCTTTAAGAGACTTGTTGGTCACATAAATGACATGGTGCCAGAACATACACCCCAATATGTTAAGAATCGCTCTTACATGCTGTTCCCCTTCACTTCAGAAATATTTTCAGCTGTTTTGGTTCCTTCAGAAAGTCTGTGCTGCTCAGAGCTGTGGGATACGTGCATTGAGAACTGCCTGGTCCCCATTCTCCAGAGGCAATTGGGTAAAACTGTCAGAAAAGGCAAAAACGTGCTACATTCCAGGTTAGGAAGAAGAACAGAACCCAGGAAAAGGGGCTTGAGAGATAATGTAGTAAATAAAGCATTTGCTTTGCATTCTCTCTCTCTTATTTTTTGTGGTTTTTGGGTCACACCTGGCAGCACTCAGGGCTTACTCCTGGCTCTATGCTCAGAAATCACTCATGGCAGGCTCGGGGGACCATATCGGATGCTGGGATTCGAACCACCGTCCTTCTGAGTCTAAGGCAAACGCCTTACCCCTGTGCTATCTCTTCGGCCCCGCTTTGCATTCTCAATTTAGGTTCAATCCCTGGCACCACAGATGGTCTCCTGAATACGATAGGTGTCTGCCCCACATACACACTATAAAGAAAATAAAAAATACTGCTGTGTTCGAGTTGTTGAAGGTGATATGTGGAGTTAAGGCTTAGGCTATATCTGACGAATGGAGGATTGTCTCTGGTCTCTTGAGCTTGTTTTGTACTGCCTTTGATGTTTTATTGCTTTAAAGTTAGAGTAGCTGTCTTGAATTTCGGGCTGGGGTGGGTCACACTGGCAGTGCTCATGGGTTACTCCTGGCTCTGTTGAACCTGGGTTAGCTGAATGCAAGGCAAACGCCCTACTCACTTGCACATGTTGTTCTCTCCATAGTCAGTCTGGATGTAGGTGTTGCTTGTTTTGTAGATAGTTTGTCTTGAAGAGTCAGATACCCAGCTCAAGCTTGTGTCATCCCAGAGCACAAGCTTATCTCCATCAAATCCATAGTTGACTTTCAGCAATCGTAGCTGTTTTGATTTTTGTTTTTCAGGTTCATTTTTTTTTTTTATTATGGCCAAAGTGAATTACAAATCTTTCACAGAAATATTTAAGGCACATAATAGTAATGAATGAGGGGCATTCCCACCACCAGTGTTGTCTTCCCTCATCTCCTTACAGGTTCTTTTTATAGAATGAGCTCAATGTAATTATTTCCCATCATGTTTCAGTTCAATTTTGGGCACTCATTGGATGATTATAAACTCATTGAACTGAACTGGGATCTTTAATTTTCACCATATTTCTTAAAAAGAAATGACACCCATCAGGATAAATTTTCTGCTTGCCCAAAAGCCTCTTTAATGATTTTGACATATGCAGTCCACTTTTCAGACAATGTACAATGAGTTGAAAAGACATTCAAATTCTCCATAGATCACTAACTGCTGTGGTTTTATCAGACATGGATTTGAATGAATCCTGCTTTACTAATATAGTTTTAGCCAACAAATCCAGCTGCTGCAAGTTCCCATTATTTCCATTAGAGGTATTTGTGAGAACGTAGGATGAGGACCCGAAAAGTCAAGGTCTCATTACTGTTGCCCTTTGCTACCTGGATTTGTTGCTAAGAGCAGGTCATTTGATAAAAGTAAAAAGGGGAAGAAAGAGGTTGCAGTCTTCTGAAAAACTATTTTCTTGGACAATCACATGCTGCTACTTACTGGTTGGTTTGGGATTTTATTCATTTATGAACTTGTATTGCAGTACTTTTATGTAACAGTAGCAAATTTGATGAACACTTTAGCAAATGTTATGGGAACAGTACCAAAATCAGACCCACATTCCTCATACAGCACCATGAAGACGCTGCCCTCCTTGAAACTCAGGATTATGAGGCACTGGGAATGATTTCCTTGTAGTACCTTCTAAATCTGTGACCTTCCTCAGACTGGTAAAGGAGATCAGGCCAAGTGAGGCTGGCAGATGTGTGGCGCATGGTATTCTGGGTTGGTAGTTCAGCATGAAGAGACAGCACCACCCCACTGGTGCCCATGACACAGACAGTAAGGAGTCTGTGGCCAACACTATCTACATGCTGAACAAGGGGCATCACACGCATGTTAATTTTGTTATGGGGCCAGAGAGAGAGAGCGCAGCGGTAGGGCATTTGCCTTGCATGCAGCCTATCCAGGACAGGCGGTGGTTCGAATCCTGGCATCCCATCTGGCCCCTGTGCCTGCTGGGGGCAATTTCTTAGTGAAGAACCAGGAGTAACCCTTGAGCACCACCGGGTGTGACCCCAACCCCCCCCCAAAAGTTAATTGTATTATCATCATTATCAGTAGTGTTGTTGTTGTTGTTGTTGTTGTTGTTGTTGTTATTATTATTATTAGGCTTTTGGGCCACACTTGGCAGTGTTCAGGGCTTATTTCTGGCTTTGCATTTAGGGATCATTCCTGGTGGACTCAGGACCATCTGGGGTGCCAGGGATCAAACTTGGATTGGCCTTAAGCAAGACAAATGCCCTACCTGTTCTGGACTGACAAGTCCATTTTAAATAAGAATTGAAGATACATGGCATGATAGAAAAAAATTGCTAACAGCTGCTGACGCTTAGATAAATTTTTCCAGCTGTACAAAATTGGTTCGTGTTGTGTGTATGGGGTGTGTATGGTGGCAATTGAGCCACAAAAAATATGCAATACTTGCGTCCAGTCTTTGAGTCTTCTCTCTCCAGTCCACAATATATCATTTTTATGATTTTAGGACTGAATCACAAAATATTTAATTTATAATTTGAGCAAGGGGAAATACCTGTAATTAAAGGAATTTACCTTATGATCTTTGGGGATGTTGGGTATTCTTTAAAACACCTGTTATATGAATTTTAAATGAGGTCTATGATTTTACTAGGATGCCTATTTTTAAAGAACAGAATAATCTGCTTTCAGGAATTCAGCGCATGTATTGCAACATTATTTGTCTATTTTTATAAAGGGCTGCTAATCACTTGGTGCCACCCTGTCTGTGTTGTGTGCTTTTGGATTGTCTACACATGAAATCACTTGATACGGCCTTTCGTATCTGCAAAAAATCAGCTTGTATTTTTAGCCCACCACCCTATTACTCTGAAGAGAGTGGACATAGACTCCATTTAATAGAAGCACTTAGAAACTAGAAGCTCGTTTTAAATAAAATTATTATTGCAGATTCTGCCCTGTTAATTTTAGAACAGAGTAGTATTTAAAAGCAAGTATCAATGTAGTTATTCTGTTATGAAATATAGTTCATTTTATCCAACCTTTAGTCTAAACACAAATTTATTTTTAAGAAGTCTTTTGTTTAAGAGGATTAGTGTATGCCCATAACATTTTCATACATCTAGATATAAATACCAGATTTTGATGGAACTATTATCTTACACCTTTTGAATTATTCTACATGAGTGTTAGCAAGAATTGTAAACTATTTCTTTTGGGAAATACGAGACTGACTTCTTGATTCAGAGGCCAGAAGTTTTGCCAGCTGAACTAACTCCTGCTGGTCCCCAAGAATAGAATATTCTGCTAAATGTTTAGAACTTGACACTGCATATGTTCTCCAGCAGTTATTCAGAATGTCAGGTACACATGCTGTTTTGGTGTATTCTTCTCGGGTGATGGGGATTGGGCATGCTCAGGGCTTACTACTGGTTGTGTGCTCAAGGACCACTCTATTCAGGGCTCAGTTGACTGTATGTGATGCTGGGGACTGAACCTGAGTCAGCTGTGTGCAAGGCAAGCATCTTACGCACTGTCCTATTTCTGTGGCCCAGGTTTTATGATCCGTTTGATGGGAAAAACAAATACGTATTTGTAGGGAAGAAGAAAGGCACAAGATTTTAATTCTTTCCTCTTGGACTTTTGCGTGATTTGTGGTGTGCTGTGTGCTATTTAGGGGAGTGAGGGGACCACATAGGGGTGACGACTGTGAGCCTGGGCCTCTAACATACAGAGCATGTACTTTGAGCCATTTCCCTGTCCTGTGAATTATATCTTCCAAGCTGGGGGAAAGAATCCCAATGTAGCTTATGATAAAGAAGATAAGAAGATAACTGCTTCTTAAAAGTTTGTCAGAAGTTGTCAAACTTGGGAAGAAGTGGCCGTTTTTAGATTAAATATAACCAACTTGTAAAGAAGCATGTAATCAGTCTTTTTATTACTGTGCTTTTTAATTTTTTCCAATTTTTATTATTACACCATGATTTTCCAAGTTGTTCATAATCTAGTAGTTTCAGGCATTAAATGCTCAAAAGACCAATTTCCAACCCACCCTCCTAGCCTGACTCCATGAAGGCACAGATTTACTTCATATTGTGTAATATAATAGAAAGGCAAATGGAATTATCAAAACTTCATTTGGCAAGGGTAAATTTGAGATGATCTATACTTACTAAAGTCAGTGTCTAAAGATTTACTGGGCTACGGTTGGTGCTACTGTTATTGTTTACTACTGGTCAGCTTACCTGGGGGTGGGGGTGGTCGATTACTGTGTAACTGTCTCATCAGATTTCTTTTTTTTTTTTTTTTTTTGGTTTTTGGGTCACACCAGGCAGTGCTCAGGGGTTATTCCTGGCTCCAGGCTCAGAAATTGCTCCTGGCAGGCACGGGGGACCATATGGGACGCCGGGATTCGAACCGATGACCTCCTGCATGAAAGGCAAACGCTTTACCTCCATGCTATCTCTCCGGCCCCCCTCATCAGATTTCTTGTGATGGCACTATTATAAAATTGAGGTGAATGTTGTCTTTGGGGAGGGGGGGCTTGGTGTCACGTCTGGTGCCCCTTAGGGGTTACTCCTGGCTCTGCGCTCAGAAATTGCTCCTGGCAGGCTCAGGGGACCATATGGGATGCCGGGATTCGTGTGGTCCGTCCTGGGTTGGCCACGTGCAAGGCAAATGCCTTACCACTGTGCTATTGCTCCAGCCCCATGTTGTCTGTTTTGGAAGCAAGAATTTTGAGTGTTTTCACTCTGTTTGAAACAGGACATTTTATTTGTTTTGTTTTGTTTCGTTTTTGGGCCATGCTAGGCGCCGCTCAGGGATTATTCCTGACTCTTGCTCAGATCACTCCTGACAGGCTTGGGGGGGGACCATAGGGGATGCTGGGAATTGAGCCTGGGTCTGTCCCGAATCGTCCGAGTGCAAGGCAAACGCTCTTCCGCTATGCTATCGCTCTACGAAACAGGACTTTTTTAAGATGATAAAGCATTTTAACTTGGAAACTACTGTTTCATAGTTGGCTTCTTTTTTTTTTTTTTTTTTTTTTGGTTTTTTTTGGGCCACACCCGGCGGTGCTCAGGGGTTACTCCTGGCTGTCTGCTCAGAAATAGCTCCTGGCAGGCTCAGGGGACCATATGGGACACCGGGATTCGAACCAACCACCTTTGGTCCTGGATCGGCTGCTTGCAAGGCAAACACCGCTGTGCTATCTCTCCGGGCCCTCATAGTTGGCTTCTAAGAGACACAGCAGCTTTGATCTCTAAACTAAGCAAATATCTGGCTTTGCTCACAATATCTGGTTTTAGGACTTTTAGGGTGTCTGTGAAGACACTTGGTTAGAAAATTGAAATCCAATAATGTTTAAGAGAAAGGTGGGTGAGGGGGAGACAGAAAGTTAAGTTAGCTTGGGTTAAACACTGTATTTGGTACTCTAATAGATTCATCCAGATATTTTGGCTATGGGCTCAGAAATTGCTCCTGGTTTGGAGGACCATATGGGATGCCCGGGATTGAACCGAGGTATGTCCTGGATCAGCTGCATGAAAGGCAAACGCCCTTTCACTGTGCTATCGCTCCGGCCCCATCTTTTATATTTTTAACGAAAAACGCACTTGCAAATCCTTTTTACTCCTATGGAAGTAATTGCTACTTTTCCCTTTTGTGATCATAGCTGAAATCTCATTTTCTTGACAAAATAATGGAATGTTCTCCCAACCATCGACTGAAGTTTAGGTTTCCTCTTTGAAGATATCCATAATAGTGATGGCTGCTGGTGTGTTACAGGACACCAATAGTCTCTGCTCTCTGCTCATCTCAGACCTACGTCACTGGGCCCAGCTGTCTGGAGCAGTTGAGCAGCCTCAGGGGGCCTCCCAACCATCACCCTTATGATTTAGGAAACTGTCATGTTTGTTTTTGGGTGGCCCCATACCTGCAGGGAAGCTCTCTGTCTCCCTGGTCTTTTTTACTGTTCATGTCCTTATTTGACTCTGAAGGAATTTATAGGGGATACTCTTATTCACTGGTGCCGGGATAAGTGAAATATTCCCACCTTTAGTCTGAACATAATCTTTAGTGACTATTTCTCACCAGGCTAATGAAGAACTCCAAGATCCTGATGAAATTGGCTTTGGTGAGGGCTGTTTCTCAGCCTCTGAGTCACTGGCATCAAAGCAATTGTAGATGCTGCTTCCACCGTGAGCTTGACATTATTGGACAGGCAGGTTGGCAGTGGCCAGGTGGCTTCATTTCTGCTTTGACCACAATGCTTGGTTTAAGAGAAGTTGAATGTTGTCTCCAGAAACCATATTACTACCTTCCTCAGAGGATCTGTGTTATGATCCCATTGAATACATTGTTTTAAAATGTGGAGGGTTTGGGGGAGAGAGAAGAAGAGGAGGATGAGAGATCTGCCATAGAGCCTGGGGGTAGGGGGAAGAAGGGAGGGAAGCTGGGCACATTGTGACGGGGAATGTGTTTGAATGAAGGGGGTTGTACATTGTATGACTGGAAATCATGAACAGCTTTGTAACTGTTATCTCACAGTGATTCAGTTAAAGAATTTATTTTAAAAAAGTAGGAAGGAGGAAAAACCTCCCCTGGGGTAGGAATGGTTGTTTCTTCCCTCAGTTGTGAAGTGCAAGAGTGCACATTGTGTACAACTCTCCAGTTTTGAACTGTTAAAATGAAACTTGTCCATTAGCTTCAGAGATTCTTTTATTTGGTTCAATTTATCACCTGTCGGTGACTCAGCAGATTGTACCTGGGACACAGTTGAACCACCAGAGATGACTAAGGATCATCTTAGTCATGATGTGCTGTCTTTAGATGATTGAGAAACGCGAAGAGTCCACGTTAGAATACCTAATGCCTTTTCTGTCTCTTCACTCTCCCGGTTAGTAACCTGACTTTGTAATTCCATGTCTGACATGGCGCTCCAGAAAGACTATCTCTGAAGTCCTCTAGTAGTGCTCCCCACACAAAGCAAGCTGGGTGTGCCTTCTCCCTACTCAAAGAATCCTGTAGGATTGCCTTACATTGGTGGGTTTTTACATGCTTTGAGAGGCTTCTTGAACTTGTACACCGTTTTCCCATCTATCCTTCTTCACCTTGCTCAAACCGCAAGCCATATGTTACTGCTTTGAATATCTTCTATTATAAAAAAAAAGTTTGGTTCATCTTTTTTTCCTTTTCTATTCTTTTTTAATTATAATAATAATAATAATAATAATTATTATTTTTTTTTGGTCTTTGAGCAGCGTTCAGAGATTACTCCTGGCTCTGTGCTCAGAAATCATTCCTGGCAGGCTTGGGGGACCACATGGGATGCTGGGGTTTGAACCACCGGCCTGCATGCAAGGCAAACGCCCTACTCCATGCTATCTCTCCGGCCCCTCATCTTTTTTCTTGAACCATTTTTTAAATCTGTAATCCATTGCATTTTGAGATCATGAATTTTAACAAACACTGAGTCATTTAACTTGATCCTACCGACTTGTCATATAAAAATATTTCTTGAGGGTGCTGGAGAGAGATAGTACAGTGGGTAAGACATTTGCCATGCGTGTAATTCACCCTGGGTTCAGCCTCTGGTATGGTCTCCTTTTCCCACCAGTAATAATCTTTAGTGCAGTGCCAGGAGTAACCCCTGAGCACAGTGAAAGTGGCCCGAAAGAAAAGCAAACGAAAATCTCTTGATATGGCCTCAGTCCCATAGCCTACCTGAGTACATTGGCCCTGTATGATCCCCAGCTTTCTTTCTCTCCTATACCTCACAGTGTCCGTGGGCTGGAGCAGTCCTTAGGTCTCCTGAGCACTCCTTTGAGAGGATCCCTTCAATTTCTTGATACAAATTTGTTTCTACTTTCTGCATCTGAAATGTTTGAAATCAGAATTTGGCCTCATACTAAGGAAACTCAGATCCTTAGATTTATTTACTTCCTTAATACATATTTGCTACAGGGTGTGTGTGTGGGGGGGGGTTGTGTCTTCAGGAGAGCTTCATACATCTACTAGATTGCCTCAGTGTCTATCCTCCATGGTACGGGTGTGTGTCTTCAGTAAAGCTTCATACATCTACAAGATAGCCTCAGTATCTATCTGCTATGAACACACGTTCTGTATGGAATGTTCTGAGCCAGAAGGAAGTGGGGGGGGGGCATAGAGTGCAGCTGGTGGTAGGAAGTTGGTCATGAAAACACAGGCAGCTCCACTGTGAGGGTCTGAGTGAAGCACAGGTGCCAAGCGTCCTAGGAGTGAAGATTTGATCTGGCTTTAAGGGTTCTGGTCAGGGCCGAGGGAGGAGAAAAAGTCAAAGGCATAATGCTGACCCGCTGTGGGAGCAGGGCTGGAGACTTGCCCTGAAGTTACCTTCAGGTGGCAGGAAGAATCTTGCCAGAGTCTGAGGCTTTGGAACTTCGCTTTCTACTTACTAGTGAGTTCCGTCATGGTGTCTCCTGCATCCCTCAAACCTGTCTAATGGTTTGGTTTGCCTAACAGTGTGATTAATCCAGAGTAGACCATATGTCCATTGGGGACTCAGGGGGCTGATTCTGTCAGTCTGCTTAAATGAGGGGAGCCCCAGGGATGGCACTGCACAGGTGCAGCAGCTCAGTTCGGGAGACTGGTCTAGCAGCTCCCATCACATCAGTGTTGAGCAAAATAACAAAGACCTCCCATATTTGCAGGTAGGGGTGAGTCCCATGGAGGAGTTGTTGCCCTTTTTGCTCTGCCTGTGTTGTTTTCACAGTTACAATGAGAGGGCTATCTTATGAAGATGAATGTAGTTATTATTATTATTTTTTTTTTTTTTTTGGCGGGGTTTGTGGGGGCACAGCCAGTGCTGTTCAGAGCTTACTCTTAGATCTTGCTAGGAATCACTTGGGGTGAATGGGCTTGGGGACCATGTGGGATACCGGGGATCGAATCCAGGCCAACCACATTCAAGGCAAACTGCCCTACCCTCTATATTATCGCTCAGGCCCCAATAGGGGTTTTTCTTTAAGATACAAACATATGGTCCTCATTTATGTTATATATTCTCATTAAAATGAAAACACATTCTGATGTCCTGATTAGGGGTCAGTTGTCTTCACTTTGTGTAGTTGTCAGTGTGTATAAACATCAGAAGTTCTCAAACAAGTTTCATAGATAATCACCCTGCCTTTCTGGTTTTGCTAGCCTTTGGAAGTTGCTAATGATTTTACTGTGGAAAGAATGTTAGAATCTCATCGAGGGGCCTGGAGCGATAATATAGCTGTAGGGTGTTTGTGCCCCCCCCACCCCCCCACGGCTGACCCGGGTTCAATCCCTGGTATTCCACATGGTCCCCAAGCCTGCCAGGAGCGATTTCTTAGCACAGAGCCAGGAGTAAACCCCTGAGCACTGCCAGGTGTGGCCAAAACAAACAAACAAAAACAAAAATAATTTCATTGAAACTTCACATTTAGTAATCAGCATCTTCATTCACATTTTTGAGTCCTCACAGTGGATTTGCTCTTAGTATGATGAGTGTATGGCATTTTAATAAGGGTAGAGGAATTTCTCTTCACTACGACTGTTTAAAACAACATTGGCAACAACAACAAAACTCCTAGGAACCAGAGACCTGTTTAATTACTCCTGGGGCAAGAATGAAGACCACGCCTCTTAGTTGGGTTCTCAAAGATTCCATCAGACTTGGACTTTGTTTTTACAGTTTAACCTTTTAAGTAATTTTCTCTTAATAGCTATGGCTGTGAATCTCCATAAAAATTCTCCCTCAAAAAAAGTGCTAATATACTATAGTATAATTGAATTTCATAGGTATTTGAAAGATTCAAAGGAAAAAATGGTTTCCTCTGCTCGGATCACATTTTAGTTGCAGCTTACAGAAAGAAAGTCGACTGAACAGATGTTTTGTTACTGGTAAATTTGGAGATCAGATTTTTCTCTTTCTAATGAATGTGTTAAAATCAGAGGATACCCAAGAGGGAGAAGTATGTAACCTGCATCTATAATTTAGTGCTAATATTCTTTGAAGCCAGCCCTTCCTCAGAACTTGAGCTTTAGAACTTTAGGAAGAAAGATGGATAACAATTTGGTTGTGAATGAAAGGAACTAGCATACTAAACGGATTCTTTTGCTTCTTTGTCACATATTATATCTATAGGCTTGGCATGGGCTAGAGAGAGATCATTCAGCGGACAATACATATTGTGTATGTGAGCAGCCCTGGTGTTATGTTAGCTATGTGGTCCCCACTGATTCCTTGAGCACCTCCCATAGAGCTGATGTCTGATGTGTGCATCTGGAGTGATCCTGTGGACAGAAGGCCTCCTCTCTAATCATCAATAAGTCGCCTTGTTTCTCCAGTTTTGTCACCTCATTCAAAACATTTGTTTTAATTAGTTTCCCAATCACCTATTAATTTATTTACTTCAGATAAAAATGCTGCTTTTTAGCACAGTGGGCTTTCATAGAAGTAAAATATCATTTCTTATTTTTGGAAGCCTCTTGTTATGTCAACCGCTGCTAAAGCTGAGGTCCAGAAATGTTAGGTGACTTGACTGAGGTGGAAGGAATGAAGCCTCACTCAGCTAAGTTAAATAAACACAGTACCGTTCCACCAGTGTCCTGCTTTCTCTTCGGATGGTGGCGTCATTGAAGGTATTCACAGCATTTCAGCCATCGAAGTGATATCTAACTTAAACACTAAAAAAATAATGAAGCACCTCAATAAGATAGACTTTACATATAAAGCTGAATGAAATGAAATCAAAAGAAGTCACTACTATTTCTGTGCAGGAAGTGTCTCATCTGTTTGACTTGTGCATGGGTAGTGTGAAATGTGAATGTGTTCACTGTTTCGAGTTTTCTCTAGACATTTTGCTAATGCCAATAGTATCCTTATTTTTAGATAATTGAAGACAGTTTTTAGTATTACCAAATGACTTAAGTTTTAAGTAATAAAGGGGAAATGTGTGAGATTCCACTATTTGTATTTTCATCAAAATGGAGGAAGGGCAGAGGGTTCTCGCAGTTGACATGAAAAGTTGTACACATTCATCCTTTTTGGTAGGGCCATTTACCTACTTTGCTTAGGAGTATTTTTGGTTGTTGTTTTGGGACCACACAAGGCGGTGTGGGGGGGGTCACTCTTGGTTCTGTGCTCAGAGATTATTTCAGAGTGTTATAATATTCCTGTTTTAATAATATTTTGGGTGGCTAAAGCCCTGTTGTATGGGTTATAGTCAAACTTGAAAGTGGTCTTAAGCCTGCGGATGCTCTGTTTCTGGGTTTGGGAGTCAATGTTCTTTGCTCAGAGTAGAAAATCAGAGCCAGCAGATCCACATTTTGACCCCCTAGGCAGTGGTCCTCAAACTATGGCCCGCGAGCCACATACTGTATTTGTATCTGTTTTGTTTCTTCATTGCAAAATAAGATATATGCAGTGTGCATAAGAATTCGTTCATAAGTTTTGTTTTTACTATAGTCAGACCCTCCAATAGTCTGAGGGACAGTGAACTGGCCCCCTGTTTAAAAAGTTTGAGGACCCCTGCTAGTGTCTGGTGAGACCTAGATAGCTGATACTAGCTTTGTTTGGCTGCAAACATTTGCCTCCCTTCTTGGACCTTGACTGAGGTCTCAGGCCTCGTGTCTTGTCGTGTTGTGTCGTGTCATGTTATGTCATATATCATATAGTAAATGAGTTCAGAGTTGGTAGTCAACACATTTCCTTATCTTCACCTGATTTCTTTTTCTACCTGAGGTTGAGAGTTATAAAATGGAACAGTAATACTGCTGAGGTCTTTTACATGGATAAATATTCTTGAGCCATAAGCAGTAATTGAAAGCAACAACTAGGTAGCCTTTACAGTTGCACCAAGACACCCAAAGACTGGTTTTTTTTTTTTTTTTTTTTGCTTATATACTTATAACCATGAACCTTAGTTCTGACAACAATGTCATTTTCCATCTCAAGAAACATGTTTCTTTGTATTTTCGAGGAAAAAAGGCTCTCAGAGTTTGGCACTGTGAAAAAAAAGACTGTCTCTGAGTAGACTTATATTTAGGTAAAAGCCATCTGGGATCAAGGTAGAGTGAACTCATGCCTAGAAGCTTCCACCCAGAGCTTCTTCTTCATTATAACTGCACCATGCTTGCTTCTTCAGGAATAGACATTTTTGAGGCAAGATGAATATGGTACGCTACCCTGATATGGCAACACGATTAGGTTGTGATTAAATTAATACTAGAGAGCAATTGTTTTAGCCGACTTAAGCCTGCATAAGGTCAGACGAGTACTTTATAGTTGTGGAGTGTAACAGCATGTTACTTGCTTTTGTGTTGCTTTTTACACTTGTTCATAATTTTAATTCATTTTTATAGCCTTCGGTGGTAACCCAATTATTTCTATTTTAATTCACAGTAATATAGAAACTGTTATCACAGTGAAAAAGTATGTATGTCTTTCTCATCCTTACCAAAAAAATTGAATGATTATGTCTCTGAACTTTTGGCTTCTAAAAACTGCCCATGGTCAAGCCATAGACAAATATAAAAAGCATATGGTAGCTTAGAAACCGTAGCTCATAGAAGGATTAGATTGAACAATGTATCTTTGTTCCTAGAGTCAATTAAGCCTGGAGGTTTAACTTGGGAACAGCCCCTAGCATGTGACTATAAATAACACTTGCACAACAAACATGGGCTTGATAAGTGAGCAATAAATCTGGGCGAACTGCCCACTTCCAAATGTTAGGACCATTTCTGCCGTTGTATTTAGTGGCCCTGTAATAATAGACATTTAAAAATTAGAACATCCGGGCCGGGAAGGTGGCGCTAGAGATAAGGTGTCTGCCTTGTAAGCGCTACCAAGGAAGGGACCTCGGTTCGATCCCCCGGCGTCCCATATGGTCCCCCCAAGCCAGGGGCAATTTCTGAGCACATAGCCAGGAGTAACCCTTGAGCGTCAAATGGGTGTGGCCCAAAAACAAAACGAAACAAAAAAATTAGAACATCCTTTGCAGCTATGTCTTACTACTCCAGGTTTCCAGTTTTAATTGTATTTTTGTTGTTTCCTGAAAGTTGACTTCTCTTAATAAAAAAAAGTTGAGTTTGGTTGCTTTTTTTCATTAGATAGAAGTATAGATTTTCGGGCCCGGAGAGATAGCGCAGCGGCTTTGCGTTGCAAGCAGCTGATCCAGGACCAAAGGTGGTTGGTTCGAATCCCGGTGTCCCATATGGTCCCCCGTGACTGCCAGGAGCTATTTCTGAGCAGACAGCCAGGAGTAACCCCTGAGCACTGCCGGGTGTGGCCCAGAAACCAAAAAAAAAAAAAAAAAAAAAAGAAGTATAGATTTTCTCATTTGGGGGGGTTTTGGTACCCAGATGTTCTATAGAATAGAACACAGATTCTCTTGGCTGGAGTGATAGTACAGCAGTAGGGTATTTGCCTTGCACACAGCTGACCTGGGTTAGATTCCAGCATTTCATATGGTCCCCCGAGTCTGGCAGGGATGATTCCTGAGCACAGAGCCAGAACCCTTGAGCACCTCTGGGTATGATCCCCCATCCCCACCCCCCAAAAAAAAGGGCAGTTGTTAGTTTTTTTTTGTTCGTTTTTTTTGTTTTTTCTTTTTTTGGCAGGGACCATTCAAGATAGTAAGATGTCCACAATGGAGCTCAGGACTTCCTTCACATAGGCATTGAAGCATCTGCCATGGGGCCACTTCCTTGGTGCCCCAGATGCATTTTGAAGAAGGTTTTTTATAAACTTTGTATGCTTTGGGGCCACATCTGGTGGTTCTAAGGGGACCATATGAGATGCTGGGTATCAAACCTAGGCCCATTGTGTGCAAGGTAAGCACCCTACCTACTCCTCTCTCTAAAAGTTCTTTGTTTTTAGTTTGCTTTTGTTTTTGTTTTTTGGACCACACCTGGTGCGTGTGCCGTTCAGGAGTTACTCCTGGCTATGCGCTCAGAAATCGCTGGCTTGGGGATCATATGGGATGCCAGAGGATTGAACTGCGGTTCATCCTAGGTTAGTGCATGCAAGGCAAATGCCCTAGTGCTCGCACTACCGCTCTGGCCCCTAAAGTTTGTATTTTTAAAAAATATATTCATAATGTTTAAATTGCCATCTGGGAGATAAAAGAAGACCTGGGTAGACATACTGTAGGGATTCTATGAAAAGTAAGTCTAAGATTGATAAGAAAAGTGGTTTTGCAATTGGATTGGGAAAAGATGATAAACCATGCCTTTAATCGAGTTAGGCCTGTAGTTCTAGCAGGTTTATTTTAATGAAATTATTTCTGTATTTTAACCAAGATTGTAGCAGTTTTACAAGCTGACATGGAGTTCAAGGAGACACTTTGCTTATCACTTATCCTCACTATCCTGTTAAATAAAGACCCAGACTCTATTAAACTTTTTTGTGTGTGTTCTTTTTCATTTGGAGGGGTGCACATCTGAATTAAACCGAGGCCTCTTGCTTGCAAAGCATGTGCACTAGTTCTTTGAGCTGTCCTCAGTGCCACAACTCTGTGTCTGACAGTTCTCCATGAATAGCTATGTTCATTATTTCAGCTTATATTTTAACGTTGGTGCCTGCTTCTCATGTTTCAGAGAATCCTGGGGTTATGTATATTTTCAAAGTATAGCCGATCATACATGACACTGCACCCTGCATATCAGTTGGTTTAGTTATTATTTATGTCACAGTTTTACTTGGTACTGATTAAAGACTAACCCAATAGAGTACGAATAGAATTCAGTTGATCAAATTGTTATTAAGGCACTTAATATACTTAGCAAGGCATTGTGTTCATCTTTGAACTATAGGAAATAAGAAGGGCAGGGCTGGCATTTTTGCTCCTAGAAGCTCATGATCTCACAGCAAAGATATATTAGACTTGAAGTAGAACAATGTTCTATTTATAACGTGTGATCTCTAATGTATATAAACTGTTTATTTCATAAGAATTTTTCAGTGTGTGACTTTAAAAATCATTATTGTATTGCAGTCTATTTTACATTAGGGAGAAGTTAAGCTGTTCACCAGAAAATATTTTCTTTTCTTTATTTTTGGTTTTTGAGTCACACCCGGCAGCACTCAGGGGTTACTCCTGGCTCTACGCTCAGAAATCGCTCCTGGCAGGCTCAGGGGACCATATGGGATGCCGGAATTCGAACCACCGTCCTTCTGCATGCAAGGCAAATGCCTTACCTTCATGCTATCTCTCCGGCCCCTTACCAGAAAATAGTTATGCTTATAAAGCACAAATGGTTGGGCATGATTGTCTTAGACTCCCTAATAAAGTCCTGAAGTGTGTAATTGTACAATTAAATCATCACGAGCATGGCAGGAGTTTTCTTGTTTGGGATTTGGTGGGAGCTGGGCCATGTGAGCCTCTCCATTACAGAGCTTGTGCCCACCACCTGGAGCTGTCTGTTGGGCCCAACAGCAGAGTTTGTTGTTATTTTGGGAGGGGAGTTGCATCATACCTGCCAGTGCTCTAGGCTCTTTATCAGGACTTACTCTTGGTGATGCTCAGGGTACCATATCCAGTGCCAGGATCAAACTGGGTTGCCCATGTACAATTCCAGCACTGTAACCCCTGTACCATCTCTCCAACCTCAGCATGACTGTTTTGAATAAAGAATCAAGAGTGTTATTTAGGTCAGTAGCTAAAAATACATGGGGCCTGGTTCTTGGAACTGTAATTATCAAAAAAGATAAGTTATTAATAATTTTCTGAAGAGAACAATATATTGCATTGCCTTCTAGGAAAACAGGGTTTATATTTCAAATAGTGCACAGCATATTTTTGTAAAGTGGAATTTCCCATGTGAATGTGACTTTGACTTCCACGACTGTCTTGTCAGACAATCAAAAAATAGAGGGTGACAATCTACACAGTATGGCATATCACCCCCATTATATGTAGGGCAGTGTTAACCAAAAATGCCCATGCCAATGTTTCCTTTGGGAACCAATGCTCCAATCAGTTTTTAAGAGCCAGTGGTGTTTTTTTCTTCTGGATTAAGAGTAGGCATGAAGTATTAAAGCCAGTGGAACGGTGAGAATTCCCTTGTGACACTTATTTTTTATTTTTTTTTGTTTTGTTTTGCGTGACACTTATTTTTAATGTGGCACAATCAGTGGTTGGTTGATTTCATTGAAATCTTTTGCAGTAATGATGCAAATTAAACTTGGGTTTTCTTTTAATCACAGGTATTGATTTTACTTTATCTAAATCATAAATTTCTAGTGCACAGAAACCTCTTCCTTTCAAACATCCTTAAAATATAGCATAGTTCTCAAGGATCAAGCATGTTAGAACTTCTCAAATTTTAATGTGTAAAACAGATTCCCTCTCCCTCTAGATCTGGTAACTGCTAGCAGTTAATCAGTGGTTTGGGTGGAACCGAAAGTTCTGTATTTCTAACCAATTCCCAAGTGTTAAAATGCTGCTGGCCAAGCAGACTATTAATTCTCTGATGCATCAAGAAGTTAGTTCTGAACTCTGAGGATGATTACAGGAAAGTACCTGTGGGTATCCTCTCCCCAAACTTCTTATTTATCCCACCTGAATGATCAGAACTGCCCACACCTGGAATGGGCAGGTAGTGGAGTCTGCTTGGGAGGAGAGAGGGTATAAGAAGGAGAGTTGAGAGAGAAGTGGGAAGAGAGGCAAATGGCAGAAGTGAGAATCAACAGCGAGATTCAGTATCAGCAATTCAACAACAGATTCAACAGCAGTAGCATCGCCAAAGGGAGTTAGTCAGCCTGGGAGCCAGTTAGGAAGCCTGGAAAGGGAGACAGGGGCTGAGAGAGCCAGAGGAGTAGAAAAGTAGCTGCTAGGAAAAGGCTTAGTATGGAGGCCATGTGAGGTGTGCATGGCGGTAGAGACTATGAAATAAAGCTGGCTGACTCCTGGGACTTCACCTGACTGCTTTGCGAATTTCTCCACCCTCACTGTGCAACCATCAGACCTGCCAGACCATAGGGGCTGTGGGAGCCGGGATGTGCCAGAAAGGCCTCACCATCCCCCTACCAACAATAGGACTCATTAATTTATATTAAGACAAGTACTCAATGCTCTTCTCATGCTTCCAAGTCCCTTTCCCATTTTGTTGCTCAGTGCCACCTAATAAGGGTTTTGAGTTTGGTATTTGGCTATAAAACATTTAATTTTGAATTTGAAGAGCATCTAGGTATTTATTGGACGGACATGAAAAGTGGCTTTGTTTTGGTCAGGATCAATGTTTTCCAAGGTGGGAGGTGCTCTTTAACCAGAGTATAGCTGGGAGGGCACTTACCTTGTATATAGTCAAGCTGGATTTGATCTGCAGCACCACATAAGGTCCCCTGAGCCCCGCCATTAGTGACCCCTGTGCTTAGAACCAGGAGCCAACTCTGAGCATAGCTGGTTGTGACTCAAAAAGAAAACTAAGGTTCTTATTCTTATAATAAAAGCTTGCATTTTTTGTGTGTGTAATTGCAAGGTGGCTTATTAAGGAAAAGATATGTTCATGATTTAATATAAAACAAGTGAAAGTGAGCACTCAGTAGTTAATTTTATATTGCATACGTTTTGCATCTAAATAATTATGTGTTTAAAAATACTATTTTTGGTGTGGGGTGCTGCCTGATGGTACTCAGGACTCACTCCTGGCTCTGTTCAGAGTTCACTCTGGATGCTCTGGGAGGTTGGAAGGGACCATATGTGGTTCTGGGGGATCCAACTGGAGTTGGCCATGTGCAGGACGAGAACCTAAACCTCTATGCTGTTTCTCTGTCACAGTTATGTGCTTATAGCTGGACAGTTGATAATAACCTTTTTTTCTTAAAGAAATGAAGTGGCACATCATTGAGGTAACATAGTATTAATTCCATAGGACTTTACCTTAAGAGGTTAGATTTCACAGAGAAAAATTTTATCATTTGTATATTCATATTTATGCAACAAGTTGTATTGAACTGTACATTCATTGCACTATATCAAAAAAAAATCCTAATGTAGGGGCTAGAGAGATAGAACAGCAGGTAAGGATGCTAGCTTGGCTTGTGTCTGAACTTGGTTCTATCTCCATCATCCTATATGGTCCCCCAAAGTCTAACAGGATGATCTCTGAGCACAGCTGGGTTTGACTTCAAACCAAAAAAAAAAAAAAAAGTAAAAATCCAAATTTACTTAAAGGAGAAAAACACTGTAGAAAGAATTTATGGGGGCCGGAGAGATAGCATGGAGGTAAGGCCTTTGCCCTTCATGCAGGAGGTCATCGGTTCGAATCCCGGCGCCCCATATGGTCCCCTGTGCCTGCCAGGAGCAATTTCTGAGCATGGAGCCAGGAATAACCCCTGAGCACTGCCGGGTGTGACCCAAAAACCACAAAAAAAAAAAAAAAAAAAAAAAAAAAGAAAGAAAGAATTTATGGATCGTTTTGGGTATGTGGTGAGATTGTGTGGTTGTTGGGTCTCTGTTGTTGTAGGACAGGGCCTCTAGGCCATTAGGCTAGTTCTGAGTGAAGCAGTGTGATTTCCCTGATGTTGTTTTTTAGAGAAAGTCAGCTTTCAGATGTTTGCAAGATCTTCAGCAACCTGCTCCCTCCTGGGCTCTGACCAATATTAGGGTTTGTTGGACAGGCTGGAGACAAGTAATGGACAGGAGTGCACCAAGAATCCATAGAGTCACTGGGATTTGATTCCTGGGTTCCTTGCTGATGGTGAGGTGCAGTACCTTCTTTTGGTCTTTCAGTGTCTGAAAGCTTCTGTGCTTGAGTACTGCAGGATTGGTCTTACGAAAGTTGCCATATGTCTGTATCTGGGGAAGAAGAGAGGAGGGGAGGAGAGAGGAGAGAGGGATCTCTAGTTGCTCTGTGACTTATAGAAATGAAAAGGAAGTGGATACAGCTGCTCGTTCATCAAAACAGCTCAGAGCATTCTTGAATAAGGCCACCAGGGTGGCCGCTAGAAAGCATGTGTGAGCAGCACCTCTGAGTTAGCATAATAATAATAAGAGGGGCCAAAGTAGTGGCTCAAGCAGTAAGCCATCAGCCTTGCCTGCACTAGCCTAGGATGGACCGCGGTTCGATCCCCCCCCCCCCCCCCGTGTCCCAATATGGTCCCCCAAGTCAAGGGCGATTTCTGAGTACTTAGCCAGGAGTAACCTCTGAGTGTCACCGGGTGTGGCCCCAAAACCAAAGTAATAGTAGTAGTAGTAGTAGTAGTGGTGGTAGCTCTTATTTTTATTTAAACTATTGTGATATACTCTCAGCATTTTTGATTGATCTGTAATAAACCTTGATCTCCCTTATTAAAAAAAATAAGTGCCACCCTTATTTTACTTCCTTACTGCTTAGACTTCTTAAACCTCAGAACTCTTCTCTTAGTTCCAGAATAAAGAAAGCTAAGGTCCACTCTAGCCAGTCTCTTGATTCTTTCTTTACTGCCCTGGTGATAAGATAACACTGTTGAAGAGATCACATTCTCCTCACTATTGATGTAGTTATTATTTGTGCGGTGATTCAAAACAGACAACTCAGGTTTGGAATTTACATAGCCAGACAAACTAGTTATTTGGTGGGTTGGAGTTCTTTTAAGATAACCTTTAAACATTTTGTTTGTTTGCAGTACTGGGAATAAACAAGTGGGAAGAAACTGCAGATAAGTACAGTCAAGGCAAGTGCTGAGCCGCTGAACTACATGCCTGGCTGCAGACAGTTTAATGTCTAATTTTCCTATGTGTTTGTGGTACAATGTATATATAAACAGTTTTCCATTACTGTCTTACTGTTTTAATCTTGAAAACATTTTATGAGGGGCCTAGGAATGTAGCACAGTGGCAGGGCATGTGCCATTGCTTGTATGAGGCCTTGGGTTTAATACCCAATGCTGTCCCCCCAAATAAAATTATAATACTATTTTTTATTTTTATTTTTTTTTTGGTTTCTGGGCCACACCCGGCGGTGCTCAGGGGTTACTCCTGGCTGTCTGCTCAGAAATAGCTCCTGGCAGGCACGGGGGACCATATGGGACACCGGGATTCGAACCAACCAGCTTTGGTCCTGGATCAGCTGCTTGCTGCTATCTCTCCGGGCCCTATTTTTTTTTGTTTTTGTTTTTGTTTTTTGTTTTGAGATTCTTTAGTTTTTTATTCCATCAAGTTTTTAACTGTCTCCAACTTCACAGGTGAAGAAATTCAAATGTGTGTGCATAGAATAATGAGTAGTAATGTCAACAATATTTAGAATATTTAGAAAATGTGGCGTGGATAAGTAACCAACCAGCCTTTGACAGTCACAAGCGATACAACTTAGAAGTGAATCTTTAAGACCATAAGGCCTTAGAGAACTTATATGCCTGTCTTCATTTTTTGATACTTTACCTCCAAATTCTTGCCCTTGGGGCCGGCGTGGTGGCGCTAGAGGTAAGGTGTTTGCCTTGCCAGCGCTAGCCTAGGACGGACCGAGGTTCAATCCCCCTGCATCCCATATGGTCCCCCAAGCCAGGAGCGACTTCTGAGCGCATAGCCAGGAGTAACCCCTGAGCGTCACCGTGTGTGGCCCAAAACCAAAAAAAAGAAAAAAAAAATTCTTGCCCTTAAAACTTACATGAATGTCATTTTTAGCTCTTGGTGAGAAAAAAGTGAGTCATTCCCTCATGACTGGGTTATGGTCATGTGGCTGCTGTTGAAAGTGATGACCTTGAAATGTTCTTGGAAGCAGGTAATTGCTGCTTCGAGTTAGTGGTGGTTTCTTTTATTTGAGTACCAGGGGCTGCTCTTACCTTGACATGAAGATCTAAGAAGTGCGAGCTGATGAATGAAAGGCAGGAAGGGTTGCTTAGCCAGCTGTTGGGGGACTGTGTGTTCTTTAAGGACTGTATACTCCACACCTTTTGCCTGTGCATCTGCCTTATTTTATTTTATTTATATTATGTTATGTTATGTTATGTTATGTTATGTTATATTATATTATATTATATTATATTATATTATATTATATTATATTATATTATATTATATTATATTATATTATATTATGTAAGGGGAGTTGGCATATTTTAGACCTAGTGTGTTATCTAACACAGTGGTTTGTTTTTTATATCATAGCCACATTGATCAGACAACCACATGGCAGGACCCCCGGAAGGCCATGCTGACCCAAATGAACGTCACAGCCCCCACCAGCCCTCCGGTGCAGCAGAGCACGATGCATTCTGTCTCAGGTGAGCAGGACGCAGCAGTGGAGAGTTCACAGGGGATACTTGTATTCTGGGTGGGAGAACTTCTCATAGAGTACAGGCCTTCCTTGGAGAGTCTGGAGCTTTGGTGGCAGTCTTTTCCTAGCCTCCTTCAAACCAGAGCACTTAGTTACACACCATAGGGGGGCCCAAGCACAGAGGGGAACTTAGGGGACCCAGGTTCCATCTCTGGCATCTCATATGGACCCCCAATCCCTCCACTAGTGATTACAGGAGTAACCTTTTAACACAACCAGGTGTGGCCCAAAACCAACAAAGCATGCTATGCCACAGCCTTGACTGGTATAGAGATGGGTGAGCCCTGAGAGTAGGTGGGCTTGAAAGTTTTAGTAGGAAAGCTTTGGCATATATGAGGCCCTGGTTTTGGTCCAGCTAAATTAGTGCTTTATTCACCCATCTTTTAAATTAGATAGTTATTCTCTCTTGAGAATAATGGGAGTATAACAAATTATAAGTCCCAAAATACCATTTTTTTGCTTTAGCATGTGTTGTCAAAAACCTCCTCCTCCATCATCATTATTTTGGTTTGGGGGCCTCACCCATGGTGCTCAGGGATTATTCCTGGCAGGCTCAGGGGATTATATGGGATACCAGGGGTTGAAGTTGGGTTAGCCGCATACAAGGCACATGCCCTTCCTACCCACTGTGCTATTGCTCCAACCTTTAAATTTTATTTTATTTTATTTTTTTTTTGGTTTTTGGGCCACACCCGGCGGTGCTCAGGGGTTACTCCTGGCTGTCTGCTCAGAAATAGCTACTGGCAGGCACGGGGGACCATATGGGACACTGGGATTCGAACCAACCAGCTTTGGTCCTGGATCGGCTGTTTGCAAGGCAAACACCGCTGTGCTATCTCTCTGGGCCCCCAATCTTTAATTATTAAAAAAATGGGGGGGGGGTTTGGGTCACACCCAGCAGCGCTCAGGGGTTCCTCCTGGCTCTATGCTCAGAAATGGCTCCTGGCATGCTGGGGGACCATATGGGATGCCGGGATTCAAACCACGGTCCTTCTGCGTCTAAGGCAAATGCCTTACCGCTATGCTATCTCTACGGCTCCTTAATTATTAAATTTTTAAATTGAATCACAGTGATACCTTTTTAAAAGGTATCCTGAGTGTCTTTCTTTTTTTGTTTTTTTTTTTTTTGTTTGTTTTTGTTTTGTTTTGTTTTGTTTGGGGGGGGTGGGGCTCACACCTGGCAGCTCTCGGGTTACTCCTGGCTCTACACTCAGAAATCGCTCCTGGCAGGCTCAGGGGACCATATGGGATGCTGGGATTCGAAGCACTGACTTTCTGCATGGAAGGCAAAGCCTTATCTCCATGCTATCTCTCCGGCCCCCTGAGTATCTTTCTTACATTTTTCTTAGTATCTTCTTTCTCTGTCTCTTACTTGCTGTTTACTAAAATCCACTATTCGTTTTCCTTGTTGGCATATGGGAGTAATAGTGCCTCCTATTATTAGACAAGGAAGATCACAGAAGAAACAACATGTAGAAGATTTTTAATGCTTGCTTTATTGCAGAGTAAAGGTTTATTGGTACTTTGTCGAGTAGATACTCTCTGACTTATGCCTTTTTGGTCATATGGCCCCAAACCACACCCACCTTGTCATGCATTTTTGAAATAAGAGCTTTACTTGTCGTATAGTCTCTTATAAATGTTTAAAGAAAAGTAAGTCCTTACATCTTTTAATTTGGCGGCTTAATTTGATGAAATTCATTTTTTTTCAACCTGGGTTTTATATGTGAAGGTTAAATCTTTAAGTTTTCTAAAGCCAAAAGAATAATGCAAATATAAATTATTTTATTTTTAAAGAATTATCAAATAAAATTGTGCAAACTTATTTATAGTTAAAAGAAGTTGCAATTATTCATGTTAATGCTTCTCTCACACCATAGCTAGGTAGGAATCTAGTAACAGTTAGCTCACTTGGTTTTTTTTTTTTTCTTGTGTGTGTGTGTGGGGGGGGGTGTGGGTGGTTTGTGTGTGTGTGTGTGTGTGTGGGTGGGTGGGTGGTTTGTGTGTGTGGGTGGTTTTGGGTCACACCCGGCAGTGTTCAGGGTTTACTCCTGGCTCCATGCTCAGAAATTGCTCCTGGCAGGCATGGGGGACCATATGGGATGCCAGGATTCGAACCGATGACCTTCTGCATGAAAGGCAAACGCCTTACCTCCATGCTATCTCTCCGGCCCCAGCTCACTTGTTTTAATACTATCTTGGAAGATTAGACATGTACATATCTATTAAGGTTGATTCTTTTACAAGGTTGATACCAGTTTGTTTATTTTTCTGATGAAAAATTTTAAAGAAACAAGAATTTGTACTCATTCATCTTAAAGTCTTAAGTAATATATACCACACTTATTTTTATCTCAGTCTCTGTGATTTACAATACTGTTAGTGATCGGTTTTTTGTATATAACTATCCAACACCACACCCTCCACCAGGTGTGTACCTGCACCTTTACTGTTTCAGGTACACCTCCCCTCCACCCCCCATGGTAAACTCAGTTCTATAGACCAGTTCTTTGGGCTTTTGCCTTTGGGCTTTTGTTAGTTTATTACTCTGCTCCTTTGTATCTCAAATCTCATCTTTATAGCTTATAAACTTATAAATGAGAAAGGATCATCAGGGATTTCTGTGAAAATCTCTGTGCTACAAAATTAGAGAATCTAGAAGAAATGGGTAATTTGGGGGGCTTTTATAACCCTAGGATAAACCAAGAGGAGCCGTGAGGACCTGAACAGACCAGTTACTGTCAAGGAAATTGAAATGGTATTCTGAGATCTTCCCCAAACAAAAATCTGGGTCTAGATGGGAGCAGTGGTATTCTCTCCAAACATTCTTTTTTCTTTATTGGTTTTATGGGCCATACCTGGTGGTGTTCAGGGTTTTACTCCTGGCTCTGCACTCAGGAATTACTCCTGGCAGGCTTGGGGGACCATATAGGGATGCAGAAAATTGAACACGGGTCGGCCACATGCAAGGCAAATGCCCTCCTTGCTATGCTATTGCTCCAGCCCCTCCAAACTTTTAATTAAAGATCTCCTTTCCATCCTTTTCAGGCTTCAGAGGAAAGTCAAAAGAATAGGAGTTATCCCAAACATTTATGAGGGAAACATGATTCAATATCAAAAGTAAATAGACACCACTAAATACACACACACACACACCTAATGAGTATAGGTGCAAAGATCCTTAACACAGTATTATCAGACTGACCCAACAATACAGTAAAACAATCCTACATCATGTTCAAGTAGAGTACACGGATGGTTTAACATATACATTCATCAACATAATACGCCACATCGGTGCCAGGGAAATGAAAATTATATCAATAGATGCAGAGAAAGCTTTTTTGAGAAAATTCAACACACTCATGGGCAAAAAAGTCACTTATTTTCGAATGTTTCAGCTCTACATTTGTTTGTAAATTATGAAATGTGTTTCTATATACCACATATAAATCAATAGCTGTGTTTATTAGAGAGAGGAACTAGGGCTTGGACATTGGAAGAGTGCAGCAAAAAGCAGCAGGTCTCTGGGGCTGAAGCCATAGTAAAGTGTGGAGGGCACTTGCCTTGCCTTGCACACTGTACGTACCCAGTATGGTCTCTTGAGCTTGTCAGTAATGATCTCTTGAGTTTACAGCCAGGAGTGAGTCTTGAGCCCTGGCCAGTTGTAGCCCCAAAACAAAACAAAAAGCAACAGATCTATGGTGGCCGGGAGGAAGGGGATGAGGGAAGATAGGCGAGTTGGAGGGAGTTACAGAAATAGAAGAAGCTATCACCAAGGCAACCTGAATGTGTCCAGTACATTAGTAGGTAGAAAGTCAAGGTATGGGTAATCTTTTCCCAAACAGCACAGCTAAGTGGTGACTCCAAGATTCAGAATCTGGGACAGCAGGGCTCAAGGTCATCACTTTACTGAAATGGCGTCAGTGATAGGGTGGGGGAAGAGGGGTAGGGTGGGGTAGGGTAGCTGTGTGTGTGACAGTGCTGTAAAGGTGTGGTTGATTGTGTGGACTCCTCAGCACTCAGCATTGGAGTCACAGTCAGAGTGGGGTGGATAGGTAAGGAGATGGAGTTGGCTCCTGGGCTTCCCTGTCGGATCACATGTTCACTTTACTTCAGAGAGGAGCTTGAGGTCATTGCTTCACTGGGCTAGTCATGAGTGTGTGGTGTGGGGAGGCTGGTTGACAGGGTGAAACAAAAACTATTCCTTAAAAAAAAAAAAACCAAAACAGGCATTTTAAAATAAGAGTAAGTTGATAAACAAAGGGTCTGTGAAATTAAGTCTAATTTTGAATTTGGTCACAAGTACAAATGGGGTTATAGTTTAAATGTGGAGGCAAGAGAACATGACCTTGCTTGTTCTCTTTGAGGAAAGCAGCAAAAGGGTTGCAGGTTCTGTTCAGAGAAGGATCTTTTTAGAGGTGTCTGAGAGCCAGAGCACTGGATGAGCCTCTTGCCATTTATTGTCACAAATAGTGTCCCCGAGTGTCTGCCAGGCCATTAGGATCCCTCTGCTTACAGTTAGCCTGCTACATCAGGACCTCAGGTCAATGGGGCCACTGCTGCTTCTGACAAGCACCTCACCGGATTATCAAGCCTGATGCAATTTGATCTACTTTTTTCCTTCTGGTTTTTGGGTCACACCTAGCAGTGCTCAGGGGTAAATTACTCTTGGCTCTACACTCAGAAATCGCCTCTGGCAGGTTTGGTGACCATATGGGATGCTGGGAATGGAACTGAGGTCCAGCTTGGGTTGGCAACGTGCAAGGCAAACACCCTACCGCTGTGCTATCTCTTTTCGCCACACCTAGTGATGCTCCGGGGTTATTCCTGGCTCTAGACTCAGAAATTGCTCCTGGCTGGGGATCTCATGGGACACCAAGGAATCCAACCTCGATCTGTCCTGGGTCAGCTGCATGCAAGGCAGATGCCCTACCTCTGCGTCACCGTCTGACCCCCCCCCCCCCATCTACTTTTTATTATTGACTATATTTACTTTGGCTTTTGGGCCACACCTAACTGCTCAGATATTACTTTGCACTCAGAGATCACTCCTGGTGGGAAGCTGGGGATCACACCTGGGTCAGC
Source organism: Suncus etruscus (assembly GCF_024139225.1). NCBI lineage: Eukaryota > Metazoa > Chordata > Mammalia > Eulipotyphla > Soricidae > Suncus > Suncus etruscus. Next base: position 6,833,586 of record NC_064855.1, on the reverse strand, counting down.
TGTGTGTAAGCAAGAGCCCTTCCTATTATACTACTTCTCTGGCCTTTAATATTATTGATTTTTAACAAGAACTCTACTTTTGTTTTTGTTTATTTGGGGGGCTACACACAATGATGATACTCTGGACATTGTTCTGGCTCTATACTCAGGGGTCACGAATTTTGGATACCATGTGGGATACAAGAAATTGAACCCAGGTAGATCAATTAAGTGCTCTACCCACATTACTATTACTCTGGCCCCTCACATCTTTTATTTTATTGGATTTTGGGTCACACCCAGTGGTGCTTAGGGATTACTCCTGGTTCTCCACTTAGAAATTACTCTTGGCAGGCTCTTACCCCATATGGAACGCCAGGGATAGACCTGGATCAGGTACCTGCAAGGCAAACATCCTACCTTCTGTGCTATTGCTCTGACACCACTTTCTTCATTTTAATAAATAGTGTTCACTTAAAACCCCTAAGCTGTGATCTAAGTGAAAAAAAAAAAAAAAAGATCAATTTAGCGATTGATCTGCTGTTTTAAAATGTAGCTTTGGGCCAGAGTACAGTGGATAAGTAAGGCACCTGCCTCGAATGTAGGGTTGATTAATTTCTGTCTGATACAAGCATGCCTGGAATTTTAGGAAAATACCTTCCAAAGGTGGAGAAGGTGTCCTTTTGGTTGTGAGAGAAGAAGGTGCTAACATTTGCACTTTTCTGGGGGAAGTGAGTCAAGTGAGGTGGAGGCTGACCTTTGTGCTGCTTTGTGTTGTGTGATCTTGTATCAGCACAGAGAACCATCAAAAATAGCAGGTAGAGAATAAATGTATGACAGGTAAGATGGATCGAAGTTTTTCTATGGTTAAAAAGCACAGCAAGTAGGAAGGAATCATGTTGCCTTGAAATGCTCACAGAAGCTTTTAGGAATCGATAATCCCTGTTTCACCAGTTTCATAAGTTACAAAACTGGGGTTTTGGTTTTTCACTTTTGAAATGAGGGAATTTGAAGTGCTTCAGGATTGGAGAGAGAAACAATGGGGCAGGCACTTGCTTTACATGCAGCCGGTCTTAAGACACCTGGTTGCTTTGTATAGTTTGTCTTGGTTTATTTGATGATTAAATTTCCATCAGTTTTATTAAAAGTGGGTCATGTTGAAGAGTCAGTGTATTGTTACCTGGTTTTCTGGTAGTTTCAGGTTTTTGTTTTTGGGCCACACCCGGCAGTGCTCAGGGGTTACTCCTGGCTGTCTGCTCAGAAATAGCTCCTGGCAGGCACGGGGGACCATATAGGACACCGGGATTCGAACCAACCACCTTAGGTCCTGGATCGGCTGCTTGCAAGGCAAACACCGATGTGCTATCTCTCTGGCCCTAGTTTCAGGTTTATTAGTGTTTCATTATGATAACCAAAATAATTAGATCTGAAATGTTAGAAAGTGCGTTCATTTATGTAACTATATGCTTGTCTCATATATAGCAACATCCTCTTGCCCACTTTATTTCAGAAATTATCGTCTAAAGCAGAGGAGACTCAGGGTAGTTGAGTTACATTGACCTTATCTTACAGTACAAAATAAAACATGTACTTTTAATATTTATTTAAAAATATATGTATTAGGGGGCTGGAGAGATAGCATGGAGGTAAGGTGTTTGCCTTTCATGCAGAAGGACAGTGGTTCGAATCCCAGCACCCCATATGGTCTCCTGTGCCTGCCAGCGGAGATTTCTGAGCCTAGAGCCAGGAGTAACCCCTGAGCACTGCCAGGTGTGACCCAAAAACCCAAATACACACACACACACACACACACACACACACACACACACACACACACACACACACACACACACACACACACATCTACATATATATATGTATATATATACATCTACATATATATGTATGTATATATATTAGAACTAGTCTTAGAAATAATTGATTAGGGTTTATTTGCATTCTGCCGTAGGATTTTAGTGTGAATACAAAACTTAATGAAAAGAATAGATTTATTATTGTTACTTTAACCAGTAGATTAATTTGGAAAATTGAGTGGATATAAAAATAATATAAAGAAAAAGATTAAAAATGACAATGTTCAACATTTCTTTAGTGATTATTTGTAGAGTTTAGAAACTTTGCTCAGCTTTGGAGTAGAGAGGATGAGAAAGAAAATAAACTATTTACATTTAAAAACCAAATCAAGTGTCTGTTTTCTTTCTTCTCATGATAAGTGTTGGAATATTATTTTTGTCTTTCCCACTGATTTCTAAATCCTGTGGTTGCTCTACTGCTATGATATTTTATGACTCAGAGAAGAAATATTTGTGTGAAAGATTAAGATGCTACTTAAAAAATAATATTCTTAGACCATATATAGGCATCGTCAGTGAAAGAAATAAATCCTGCTGCAGTGGTTTTCTAAAACTGTATTTTTATGTCAGTAAGGTGAGGCAGTGCTAAGAGTTATTTTAGGTAAAAAAAAATTTTTTTTTATAAAACGTTGCTTTGAATATTCTGAAGGCTAATTGAGTTTGCAGAAAGTTGTATTTTAAAAATAGATTTGCTGGGGCCAGAGAGATAGCATGGAGGTAGGGTATTTGCCTTGTATGCAGAAGGACGGTGGTTCAAATCCCGGCATCCCATTTGGTCCCCCGAGCCTGTCAGGAGCGATTTCTGAGCGTAGAGCCAGGAGGAACCCCTGAGCGCTGCCGTGTATGACCTAAAAACCAAAAATAAATAAATAAAAATAAAGTTGCTTATAAAAACTTATTATTCTAGAGTTAAAATCTGAAAATCTCAAGTTGCACCAAAGTCTGAAAATTTTAATATAGAATAATCTTTGTATTTATGCTTAGCCATTTCCTGTAGGAAGTTAATCTGCTGAAAATAATAGACAAGATTTTAAAATTGCAAAATTTCAATATGAAACAATTGAATTTTTCCCTGTCATTAAATCATTAATTCAAACAAGCATCAAATACACTGGAAATGTAGAGTCAAGGTCAGTTTTTTCATTTATTTGTAACAGTGATGTTAACTGCTGAGAAAAGAGAAGCAATATGGGTAAGGGAACATAGGTAGACAAGATATACCCAATCGACAAGTGGTTTATTCATTTTTTCAACAAACATTGAATACAGAAATGTACTCTCCACTAGACCAAATCACTAGAGTACAGTGACTTGCAGTGTGTCAGATGGTTAAAAATAGAAAGGGAAAAGCACACAAGTTTAAGGTGAGAGAGTTATTGACTGGGGTGGAGAGCAGGGATTTAGATAGCATCTCTAGTGCAGACCACCATGATGGATGCCTTGAGCCAGAAATCTTCCGTGAACTGGAAAAATGAGCCGAAGTGTCATGCATAACCTAACTAACCTAAAGCTAATTTTGTAGGGAACATTAGGGCCTTTCTGGTTTTGCAATTTTTTTTTTTGTTGGTTGGCTGGTTGGTTTTGTTTTTTTGGTCCACACTCAGCAGCAGAGGTTACTCCTGGCTCTGTGCTCAGAAATCGTTCCTGGCTCAGGACCCTATGGGATGTTGGGGATCGAACCCACTTCCATCCTGGGTTGGCCTCGTTTAGCTCAAAAGCCCTACCACTGTGTTATCACTTGGCCCCGGCTTTGTTGGTTTTGAATAGAAAAGTGATATGTAAGATTTAATTTTTTTATTTAAATTTTTTTAATTAGATAGGTGAGCTCCATTGGCAGAGCAGGTGGAAGTGGTTGGAGCTGGGGCCTGAGCCTCAGCAGTTGAATGGGGTTGGGCTTGCCAAAGAAATGGGAAGGTAAGTCAGACAGGGGAGAGATGATTAGATCAAGAAGCTTGGACCTTGCTCTTGTTCCTTTGTGGGAAGCCATTCAAATTTTGACTCTTTTATCCCCTTGAAAGGAAAAATCTTTGAGGGGCTCTCTGGTTTTGTTGTTGTTTGTTTAATCCTTTCAACTTTGAAACTTATTTTTTGGCAATTTTGGGGCCTAGCTTCTACATTACTCACTGATTTTAAGTTAAATGTATTATTGGGACAGAATAGCAGAATTCTTACTGGATAGAGTAGGGATTTGGAAGGATGGGCAAAAGGGACTCAGTAGAGAAGGTGGAGAGTCAGAATTCTGTAATGGGGCCAGTAGAGAGGAGAGCTATAGGGGGATGGGGTGTGAATTGGAACTTGGGAATTCAGCGGTCCTAAAGAACAGTACTCATATAGGACCCTAGTTAGTTAGTTAGTGCTCTGCATATGATGAACTCCTGGAGGAAATTGAGTACCCCCTTAAAGATTTGAGAATGTTACTCTATTGCTTGGGCCCAAGGAGCTCTGGGTAAGAGAGCTAGTTCCTTGAAGGAAAGGAAAATGATCTTGTGGTACCTGCATCATTAACCTCATTCAAAACCGTGGAGATAGCTCCAAAAATTGAGGGAAAGTCTACATTAAAGTTTCACTTGAGAACAACATGTAAATGATATTTTACAGCCGAATCTATTCAAAATGTGGAGAAGACAGATGACTGTTGATCACATATGGAGCATTAAGATTCGGTGTTGAGTTTGTTTGTTTGTTTGGGCCACACCTGGTGGCACTGGGGTTACTCCTAGCTCTGCGCTCAGAAAGCGTTCCTGCCAGGCTGGGGGAATCATTTGGGATGCTGGGAATTGAACCCAGGTCAGTTCTGGGTCATCAGTGTGCAAGGCAAATGCCCTAATTAGCATTAATCTTTGGGAGGCCATCTCTGAATAGAATTGAAGCTGAGATTTTATAAAGTTCTAGAAAATGCAATTAAGAGCACTTTATAAACAATTTTTAAATAATATTCTTGGGGTCAGACAGATGGGTACAGCAGGTATTGCACTGACCTTGCACTCGTCTGACTCAGGTTCAATCCCTGATATCCCAGATGGTCCCCTGAGCACCACCAGAAGTGATTCTTGAGTGCAGCCAGACAAAGGAATAAGCTCTGAGCATCACAGGATATAGCCAGGAAAAAAAAAAAAAAAAGATAGCAGTAGTAGTGGTGGTGGTAAAAATAGCATTCTTGTTTATTTATGCTTGTCCTGTTTGCAATGTGGAACTAAATAACTGGGGTGGAATTCTGGAGAGCAAGAATACTCTGCACTAAATTTCCTAAATTTAAGGGATTGTGGACTTTCCCCCTCAACTGTAAAGAGCTTAGAACAATGCCTTATGCATCGTGAGAACTGATTGTGCTTTATCATGAATCTGAGACAAGAATGCCAACACGGAGGGTTAGAATTAAATTCTTTCAAAGGTAAGAATATGTTTTCACTATTTCAGCCATCCTTTGGAGCTGCACCACTTTCTAGTTCTGTGCTTTGAGCCACACCCAGGATGTGTTTAGTAAACTGCTATGTCCTGGGTGACTTCTCTCTCCTTTAATTGTAGGTCAGGAGAAGGAGAGGTTGATCCTGTATCTTTGTAGTGGTCAGTCAAGAATTTCTTGTTTGATTAGACATCTCAAATGGCTCATTACTCATTCAGGAGGGCCCTGATGGAAGAACAGGAAAGTTGGTGTTGAGTCACTTTTGATATGACATGGAATAATTATTCATTTTTAAAAATATTGCAAGGGTAGGTAGGGGCTGGAGCAGTAATACAGCAGGGAGGGCATTTGCCTTGTATGGGGCCACCTGTATTCAGTCCCCAGCATCTGATTTCATCCCCTGAGCACTAGGAGTTCAGAGCCAGGATTAACCCTTGGGTGTGGCCCAAAAAACAAGGTAATATATATTGCAGGAAGTTAGTATTTGCTATAGGTATGAATTCTTTTCAGTCAGAAGTATTGTAAATCTGACATGAGATTGATCCCCACCCCTACTGCCAGGGTCAGCTGTAAGGTGGAGATACAATTGGGCTTTCAGTAGTGAACTAAGTATAGTAATGTACCAATGTTGAATTTTAATCATGCCCGCCTATAACTTACATGTTATAATACAATATCACATCAATAAAAAATGGGTGCAAAGGGCTTAAGTACATTGTTTGCATGTGGGAATATTGCATGGTTCAAGAGTAACCCCCACATAGCCCCAACACAAGAGCCAAGAATGTGATTTCCTCTCCCTCTGTTCCCAATAATTGCTGTCACCCTGTGCCTTCAGTTCGAATATTAAATAACAAAGGAATTGAACTTACACTATATAAATAATAAGGAACATTTTTTCCCTTTTCTTTGTTTTTGGACCACACTTGATACTCAGGGTAATGCCCAGTAACTCAGGAATTACTCCTGGCTGTGCTTGGGTATCATATGGGATGTTCAGGATCAAACCCAGTTTGACTGAACGCAAGGCAAGCACCCTACCTGCTATACTATCTCTTCAGCCCCAAGGCACATGTTTTTCTGTTTAGCATCTTTTTGGTATACCTTTGAGTGTTTATATCATTGTGTAGTGATTACTCTATTTTTTATACACCTTTTTTATTTTATGTTACTTTTTTTGCATTTCCCCAGCAGTGTTTTGAGCAAAGCATTTCAGCTCTTTGAGCTCTCTTCCTGCTCCACATTTAATTCTTCAATAGAAATAAGTGAGACAATGGGCTCTACTCACTGTGTAATTTATATTGGACTTCATAGCTTTTGTCTAAAATCAGAGCTTTAGGACTAGAGTGATTCCTGAGAGCAGAGCCTGTAGTAACCTTGAGCATTGCTGGGTGTGCCCCTCAAAGAAAGAGTGCAAAGAGACAAAGTTCTACTAGACTTTACTTCATTGATTGTTCATAGTGGGCCAGGGGTCTTCAACTACGGCCCACGGGCCACATACTGTATTTGTTCCCGTTTTGTTTCTTCACTTCAAAATAAGATATATGCAGTGTGCATAGGAATTTGTTCATAGTTTTTATTTTCACTATAGTTCGGTCCTTCAACGATCTGAGGGACAGTGAACTGGCCCCCTGTTTAAAAAGTTTGAGGACCCCTGCGTGTACAAGAACAGTGTGGAGAAACATGCATAGGTTTCTTTCTTATTTCTCAGGTGCTCTAGGGCCCTGAGGGCCCTGCTGGACATGACCACCCAGGATGTGGTTCATTGTGAATGTAGCTTCAGAGGCCTGAGCATGTCCCAGCCTGAGGTTGCAGCTCCAGGGGCCACAGAATGCCATGTTGTATCTGTGATTTCCCACTGTTCTACTGGGCTAAGCACTGAGTTTCAGGCCTGAACGAAGTCTCAATCTTAGGAAGTCAGCCCAGGCCCTCCCGACTAGAGGCCCCTCAAAAAGCACCCATTTCTGTGTTAGACTTCCTGAGTTCATGTATTTGCCTTGGGCAAGTTTTCCAAATGCACCACCTTTCACCTGTGTAGCAGGGATGAGACTGATGCTCAGCACAACCACATGTGTCATGCATGGTAAGGGGCTCCTATCATCCTGCCCGCCCCAGGCAGTGGCTTGTGTTATTCATTGCCTCAACAGCTATAGCAGCCAAGGAGAATACTCTGATGCCAGCACTGGGGAAAGGGGCAGTTTTACTGTTATGTCATGCAGTGAGATCTATGAAAAATGTACCAGCAAAGAGAATGAGGGACCTGTGTGCTCTGGCAGGGAGGCCCTTTCTATTCAACTAGGGTGCAGCCACCTAGAGCTGGGATGGCGAACACGAGGCTCTCGCCTGCATGCGGCTCCTGGCCAAAATGAATGCAGCTCTTTGCCTCTTATGTGTTTAATATATTATTATTATTTTTATTTATTTATTTATTTATTTAGGTTTTTGGGCCACACCCAGCGGTGCTCAGGGGTTACTCCTGGCTGTCTGCTCAGAAATAGCTCCTGGCAGGCACGGGAGACCATATGGGACACTGGGATTGGAACCAACCACCTTAGGTCCTGGATCGGCTGCTTGCAAGGCAAACACCACTGTGCTATCTCTCCGGGCCCTAATATATTATTATTATTATTATTATTATTATTATTATTATTATTATTAAAATTATATGCTTTTGTGTGTTTGTCTGTTATGGCAGGCCACTTCGTGGTGTGGCTCTCTGACTCTAACAGTTTAAAATTTTGGCTCTTTGTGTCGAACTTGTTCGCCACCCCTGACCTAGAGCTTCCGTGTCTTCTCTTTTTTGTTTGTTTATTTGTTTTTTGGTTTTTGGGCCACATCTGGCTATGCTCAGGGGTTACTCCTGGCTATCTGCTCAGAAATAGCTCCTGGCAGGCATGGGGGACCATGTGGGATGCCAGGATTCGAACCAACCATCTTAGGTCCTGGATCGACTGCTTGCAAGGCAAACACCTTGTTATCTCTCCGGCTGTGTTATCTCTCCGGCCCCTGTTTTCTCTGTCTTAAAGAGGCCCATTAGAACCAAGTCTAGAACCGTGATTTTTCAGTCTTCTGGGAAGTGAAGTCCAAGAAACTTGTTGCTTTCTCTACTTTGCTGTTCTACTTCGTAATGTTGAAAATTACAGTTAAATATGAACATGAATATATTTTTTGAACAGAAGTTAAACAAAAAAAAAAAAGACTTCTGGGGGCAGGGTGTTTATCTTGCACGCTGCTGACCTGGGTTCGATTTTTGGCATCCCATATGATCTCCTGATCTGCCAGGAGTGGTTTCCTGAGTGCAGAGTCAGGAGTAATCAGTCCCTGAGTGTAGTTGGGTGTGGCCCAAAAACAAACAAAAAAAGACTTGGGTTTTTTTGTTTTGTTTTGTTTATAAATATATTAGCTCAGTATGTTCTGATAAGTTTAAGCCGACTTACAGAAAATCCAAAGCATTAAGACATTTATTAAGCAGTTGCTGAGAAATTGCTGAAACCGTAGCCTCTGAATGAAGGAAGAGATGAGTGGCCCTTGTCAGGACAGACTTGTAAACAAACAATTGCAGCTCCATCTGCTAAATGTGAAGAAGAGGAGAGTCTTCATTAGGGAAGCAGCCGGGAGTGAGGACTAGCACTAGGAAGTTGCCTCCTACAGGAAAAGGGATCAGCTACTATTTTAAGAATTCCTGGTGGCTGTTTGGAAGACATGAGAAGTGAGACACTGAAAAGGGAAGGTCTCTGGAATGAGGCAAAGGCTGGTAGCTTTGGTCGCTGGAACAGGTCACTGAGTGACACTGAGTGCAGTCCCAGGCGTGGTTGGTTCAGCTCCAAGACCCTGGTTTTGACCCCAGCTCAAATGGCCAAATGACAGCGATTCTTTTTTAGAAAGGGAGTGAAGCCCTGACTTAGGGCATGTGTGGGCCCTGTGATATGGTCTCTAGGGTTTGGCGAGTGGCTGCTCCCTGAGACTTCCCTAATTTCTGCTGGTTTTAGGAAGTGAGTTGGGGTGGGGGTTGGGAGATAGCCTAAAGTGATAGTGGGAGCTAGTGAGAAAAGTGGTTCAATTCATATGTTGCAAACCTTTGCTCCCTTCGATCTTTCAGTAAATTCACAGAACCCTACTTTAGGAGCAGAGGAGGTTCTTCCTCACAGCCTCTTAGAAGTAAAGTGAGAAACAGTCCTTCCAGCAGCTGCTATCCCTATGGATGGGACTTTACTGGAATTCATCTCTGGGTCCCCCAGCACCAAGTACATCAGTTCGGGCAGGTTCTGAGCTTTGGACCACTCAGTTGGGCCACTAATGAGGGTTTTTTCTTAGATACCCGTTGAGAGCTTAAGTTTTAAAGTGATAGATCTACAGTTTAAGTTAAACTTTGTCATTCAGATCTGTCTTTTAAACAGCACCAGCTTCTAGTGCTCTTTTTAATCAATATTTGATTCAGTTACCTGTCTTTTACATCCCACATAAATTATATTATTATAATTTCACTATACCAAGTTGCTATTTAATTCATTTATTTACTTAATTGGGGGCATACCCAGTGGTGCTTAAGGCTTTTCCTGGCTCTGTGCCCAGATATGACCCAGGTCTGTGCTTAGGGAATTTGAACTGGGGTTGGCCACATATAAGTAGGCACCTAATTGTCTCTTCCATCTCTCTCCAAGTATGTGTTTCTGATACCTTTATTTGAAACTACTTTTTTTTATTTTGCATTTGTGTTATTTTAGAAAATTTAATTTATAACAACTTGTGGCATTAAAGCATCATTGATAACTGGCTTTGAAAAGGGGACTTTTGTTTGTAAGGAGATATATTAGAAATGTTTCTAAATCCCTGTATTAAAGAAAATGAATCCTGGAGTATCGGGCAGGTCCAAATTGGCTTGTATTTAGGCATATGAGCATTGTTTCTTGGAGATTTAAACAGTCTCATAGATGAACAGTCTCTTGTAAAATTATTGCTGTTTATAAGAAAGTTGGGTGTTTTCTGGTGGGTTGGAGATGTAATTCAACGTTACATTCTTCATTTGTATTTGTGGGGCCCTGGATGCAGCCCCTGTGGGTGAAGAGGCAGCACTCAGGAAAACACACAACTTGATAGATAGTTTCTTTCTAAGGATCTTCGGCAGGTCCAATCGATTTCAGAATAAAACAGTCTATGGGCTCTTCCTGAAGCGCTACCATTGAGTGTCTCGTCTCCAGTTTCACACAGTCCTATCTGACTCCTGGGGTCAGGAGTCAGCTGTGGCCTTACATGATGGGGGACGGGGCGACAGCTCTAAATGATTTCTGTAGGATTTGACTTGGCATGAAGACTACGTGGGGGACCAGTGATGAGGTTCTGCTCCACCCCCCAATAGCAGTGCTCCTGCCTCTTCATCATGGAAGTGATGTAATATCCTCTTGGCTTTCTCTAGGTCTCGGGGCCCAGTTTTCTCAACTCTAGCTTTTGAAGCAGAACTTTTTCTCTCTATCTGGGAACTCAGCTTTCCAGCAGTTTAGCACTGACCATGTTGCTTTCCTAATTTCTGAGAAACTGGCAAGTCTGACTGGCAAGCATTCACCTCCTTGCAGCTTAAAACATAAGATTATTTTGGGGGCTGGTGCAGTGGTACAAGAGGTAAGGCGTTGCCTTGCCCATGCTAGCCTAGGACGGACCTTGGTTTGACAAGCCAGGAGCAGTTTCTGAGTGCATAGCTAGGAGTAACCCCTGAGCATCACTGGTTGTGGTCCCCTCCCTAAAAGAACAAAAACAGATGATTTTGGATTGTCATTTTTTCTCCCACTTTTAGTCCCCATCCCCCAAGCCAGTCACATAAATAATGGAGGTACTTGGAGCCTACTGGGCTTAACTAACGTAGGCTTTATAGTAAGTAGTCTGTTCATGACACTGCAACTGTTTGGCAATCACATGTATTTTCATTAGAGAACCTTGGAGTTTTGGGGGGACTGTGCTTTACCCCCGAAAGGGATGGGATTGAGGGGGCTCTCCCTGAACTGCAGCTCTTTGGTTTATCTGCCATTTATACAGTGTTTGTTTTGGGGGCTGGAGAGATAGCATAGTGATAGGGCATTTGCCTTGCATGCAGCCGACCCAGGATGGATGGTGTTTCAAATCCCGGCCTCCCATATGGTCCTTGTGCCTGCCAGGAGCGATTTCTGAGCACAAAGTCAGAAGTAACCAACCCCTGAGCGCTGCCAGGTGTGTTTTTGGTGTGACCAAAAACAAAACAAAAATTTTGTTTTGGGAGGGATGTAGGTTTTTTTTATTGGTGTCTTTTTTAGTGAAGAAGAATTAGAATATGTGTTCTCCTGAAATATTTAATTCTGTTTTAATGAGTTGGGTTTTTTTGATCAAGGTGTATTTTATTTAAAAATTTACGCCCCTCCTACTTTTTAAAAATGCACCAAATAAAAATTAACCATGATTTGCCTTACCCTGTATTTACAGGTCCTCTTCCTGATGGATGGGAGCAAGCTGTGACTCAAGATGGAGAAATTTACTACATAAACCATAAGAACAAGACCACCTCCTGGTTAGACCCAAGAATTGACACTCGTTTTGGTAAAGGTTCATTTCAAGACTTAAAATAATTTTGATTTCTTTTAAAAGATTTTTTGTGTGAATTTGGGAAAACCATTAAGATTTTGCTTTAATATTGATTCTACTCACCCAACATTTTCAGTATTACTCTTATCTTTTTATTTTGTGTAACTTTAACTTTAATCTTTTTGTAGCTATAGGATTTGTTGTGGGGAGTACAGTGGAAGCTGGCTACTCAGAAATGGCTCTCATTTCACATTTGGGCAGAGAAGTGCTGATCTTGTGTTAAGTGGCCTTTGTTGTTGCAATAACACAATAATGAGCTGTCTCGCTACATTTGACCATTGGGGCTCTCTTCTTTGTCAGGGCTCAGGCTCCCAAAACAGCAGGGACCTCGTTGTACCCAGTGAGTGGCTGGAGCTTTCTGTCCTGAGCTGGAGGAAACACTGTCATTCTTGAGATAGTCCAGTATAAGCATTTTCTGTCACTTCCTAACTTGCCTTTTTTTTTTCATCTTGGAGACAAAAGTAAAACCATATTGCTCTCCAGTGCACGTGCATAAATCCCCATTTGCCCAAGGGTAGCCCCCTCTCAAGCATGTATGTTTTTATGATCATATACAAGCTCTTTAATGCTTTGTGATCCCTTGTCCCATCCCCCACACACACTATTTTCAGTTTCTTCAGTTGGGTTTCTGAGAGATTTTTTTTTCCAAAGCCATGGAAAAATTAATCTAAAACGAGCACATGGTTGCGGTTTGGGAACTTTAGTCTTGGACTGAGTGCGGCTAAATGAAAACAGCGTGCAGATCACTGAGGGGGCGGTGAGGGGCACGGGCCTTTGAAGCTGTACCGGGGTTGACCTAACAACAACTGTGCGGCCTTACGGGAAAAAGGGCTCAGCTCTGTGATTGTTATCGAGACAGAGCCTGGGGAAGGGGAAGCAAAAGCAGGCCCCCTGCTACCTCCAGACCATTGGGGGAGATAGCTCCCTGCCAACAGTGCCATCCACAGGCCTGTGCCAAACTCCCTACCAGCAGTATTCCCCATTCCATTAAAGTCTGGCAGGCAGGCACAGGGCCAATATCGGGACCCCAGCATCTTGATAGATACCCGGTTTGGTATCAGAACTAGCCACTTGAACTCAAGACTCGTTTGGATGTTCTGCCCCCTCATCTCAAAAAGTAATGTGGCATGTTAATAATTTGCAACTTCAGATTCTATTACTACTTGAATAAGTCCTTGTGGTTGAAATAGAAAACCAACCAAGTAAGGTAGAGAATTTAATCAATGTTGCCGTTTGCATGGACTCTTAATAGTCACGTTTCCTTAAAGCATCTCTGATGAAATGAATTGATTTGTCCACCTTATGGAAATTAAAAAGAAAAAGGTTCTGTAGTCCATGTCCTGCCCACTCTCCAACCCTCACCTGCATAAGGTAATAAAAGATGATGAATAACTCTTAGCTAACTGAAAATAACAACAGAGAGAGCTCTTTTAAAAAAGAATGTACCGTATTTTTCTCTCTGTAAGACACACCTGACCATAAGGCACACATAGTTTTTAGACGAGGAAAACAAAAAAAGAATCTAAAGCAAATGGTGTATTAAAATATTTAATGAACTATAATGTAATATTAAGTGAACAGCAGTCAACGTGACATTAAGAATCTTTATGACTGCCTCTCCTCTCCTGCACTCAGGCCTCAGCTCCAGGCAGCATTCGCTCCATAAGATGCACAGACATTCCCCTCTCCCCCCTCTTTTGTGGGGGAATAATATATTTATATATTTTTGGTGTTTGGGCCACCCGGTAACGCTCAGGGGTTACTCCTGGTTATGCGCTCAGAAGTCGCTCCTGGCTTGGGGGACCATAATGGGACACTGGGGGATCCAACCGCGGTCCATCCTAGGCTAGCACAGGCAAGGCAGGCACCTTACCTCTAGTGCCACCACGCTGGCCCCAGGAAAAGTATATTTTATGGTATGAAAAATAAAGTATTTTTAGCAAAAACTTTGCTATGAGCTTGAGTAGAACTGTTAGTTGTGTAGCTTTTGTTTCAAATGTAGAAAAAAAATACAAAGACATTTTCTCTCCCTACCTCCTAACACTTCTGAGCACACTAGTACAATATGAGATATGCTCGAGAAGAGTTGCATAAAGTTCTCGGGCAGCTTTTCGCTTTCTCCTTTGGGCTCACTTTGTATGTGTATTCCAGACAGGCTTGACAACTTGCCAAAGCTTCTCATTTTATGGCCCGATTTTTAATCTGTTCCAGACCTTTCTAGTCAGAGAATGAGTATAACTGAAGCAGAGCAGGGGGAGGGGGAACTACAGGAAAGCAAAAAGCAGAAAGTAAGGATTTCTCTGATGTAGAGTGACAACAGATAGACACAAGCAAGCTCTAAGTTGCTGATGTTGGAGTTTTCCTTGAAAACTCAGATTCTATAGGGATTATGTTTTTTTTTGTTTGTTTTCTTTTCTTTTTTTTTTTTTTGTCGGCTCTAAAAATATAAACTATCCTCTTGGTGACTCTGGGAACCAGGCAAACACAAACATGTAGCAGGTACTGTCTTTGAACACGTGGAGCTTTCTTTCCTCTGTCCCCAAATCTAGTTGCATGTTTCCCATTCTTCAGTGAAGCTGAAGAGTGAGGTCACTTTGTCACCAACGTTCTGCAAACACAAACTAACCTCCTTCATAGTTCCCTTGTCTATTAGACGCCTTAGGGTAATTTTTTTTTTTTTTTTTTTTTTTTTTTTTTTTTGTGGTTTTTGGGTCACACCCGGCAGTGCTCAGGGGTTATTCCTGGCTCCAGGCTCAGAAATTGCTCCTGGCAGGCACGGGGGACCATATGGGGCGCCGGGATTCAAACCGATGACCTCCTGCATGAAAGGCAAACGCCTTACCTCCATGCTATCTCTCCGGCCCCCAGGGTAATTATATTTTGACTAATTTACCAGTCCTTTACTTCCTGTGAGAGAAATTCATATAATTTCAAGATAAGTTTTCATTTGTTATGGATTTTTTTAATGTTAATATTTTGCTTCTTAACATTGAAAAGTGACTTGTCTTTGGTTATGCATGTGTTTGGCTATTTGCTGATCATTGATTGATATGCCATAAAGTGGTATTTTAAAAAGAGCATTTGTAATGTATTATATTAGGAACTTTTAAACTATTTTTCAGAAATGAATCCTTGAGTTTTAGGCAGGCCTGTGAATTATTTCATGGGTACACAGATAAGCATTGTTTTTGGAGATCTTCCTGACAAAGCCAGAATATCTTTTAGTTCCTGTTACTAATTCTATGCATAGAAATTTAGTACATGGAAATGTCAAAGGCCATTTAAATCGAGATATTGAGGGGCCAGAGAGATCAGACGTATTACAGGTAGGGGGCTTGCCTTGCATGTAGTTACTGGGATTTGAGCATCATAAGGCTCAAATAAGCCTTAAGGCCACTCCCACCAGGAGTGATCCCAGAGGAAGTCCTGAATACTGCCAGGTGTAACTCAAAACAAAAACACACCTAAAATAAAGCTTTTGATTTAGTCCTTTGTTTAAAAATTGCCCAGAACTTTTATATTGTCTAGAACTTTTTTGAACCTCTGCATATATAATAATTTTCCTAAAATAAGAGATGAAACTTAAAGAATAATATTTAAAAATATAAATTTTAGGGGCCGGCAAGGTGGTGCTAGAGGTAAGGTGTCTGCTTTGCAAGCTCTAGCAAGGAAGGACCGTGGTTCAATCCCCCGGCGTCCCATATGGTCCCCCCAAACCAGGGGCAATTTCTGAGCGCTTAGCCAGGAGTAGCCCCTGAGCATCAAATGGGTGTGGCCCGAAAAACCAATATATAAATTTCAAAATCAAAAGTTGCTTACTGCATGTTGTCAAAATAAAATACTTTGTATTAATTGCATATCTATTAATTAAAAATTGTATGATCATTACCTTTTTCCCTTAAGACCAATTAATTTTGGAGGCTATGCTATATATTTAATATTTTAATTTTGACAAAAATGTATCTAATAAGCAACAAAGCCCCCAAGTCTATTGTATTAGAATTGGGAGCTGCAGTCTGTAGAAGTTAAAACTACTAATGGCATTCATGGAGGCTTGGGCAGATAGAATGTCTGCAACTAATCATTCAGATTTTACTGAAGCAAGACCCTTGATTGATATTCAGGCTTTGAAAACAGGAGTTTATTTTTCTGAGCTTTTCTCAAACCTTTCCTGGTAGTCCTGCCAGCATTTGGTTGAGGAGTATGTTACTAATTGCCATAGGGTGGCAAAGATGTTTGATGTTCTTTAGGTTTAGAAGAGCCATTGTTGATTAAGACAGGGTCCATGCATGGAGAGGTTTCAGACACAGCTCCTGAACCACAAAGGTAAAGGTAAACTTCATAGAACATGCCCTGCAATCCAACAAGGGATTGGTGGGGTAATAGTTGAGATCTGTCCTCAGGACATGGTGGATAAGTGGCTCTTAGCTGCTAAATGCTATAGAGACACCCAGTTATGGTGACTTCCAAACCACCAAAATATTTTTGACCAAAAATAGTGAGCAAGCTGGGGACTGTTGGCCTAAATCTTAGCTCCTCTGAGATCTAGAGCAATTATGGTCTACCTAAGATAATGCAGTTATGGAACTGAGATGGAATCTTTACTGCATCTTTGGGCATATAGCCTTTAGTTTGTTTTGGTGCCACACATGGCAGTGCTCAGAGCTTACTCCTGACTTCATGTGTCCAGTGATCACTTCTGGCAATGCTCTGGGGACCATAAGTGGTGCCAGGTATTGAACCTGGGTCATCAATGTACAAGGTAAACACCTTGCCTGGTGTACTATTGCTCCAGATCCTGTATGCATCTAATTTTTTGGAAACACCTCATTCTCCAATATTAATAGATGGAAAATTCAAGGGGAGGAAGGCAGTAGTTACATATGGTCCATACTGTATTGTGTACACACAGTAATCAAGCATATGTGCTTTAAACATGCATAAGTAGGCACATGCTCAAATAATGTGCCTGTACTATGACTTAGCTTTAGGAAACTATGCAGAGATACAGAAAAGCAGTGTTGGGTTGAATTTGATTGTGAAGTCTTCTCACAGAATTTTCCTGTCTCTTCTCTGTATGTGCAGAGTGGCTTCCCATCCCAGCTCCCATCTTTTTCTTCCCTTCCATTTCAGGAACATTCTAATGACCAGAAATGGTAGGACCTGT
Source organism: Suncus etruscus (assembly GCF_024139225.1). Taxonomy (NCBI): domain Eukaryota; kingdom Metazoa; phylum Chordata; class Mammalia; order Eulipotyphla; family Soricidae; genus Suncus; species Suncus etruscus. The sequence continues at coordinate 6,816,557 of NC_064855.1, read as the reverse complement.
ATTACAAGACATTTACATTCTTTAAATTGGTGAATACAGTTTTAATCCCAGAGACGTAAGCTTCTAACTGTGGGCTCACCCCACCTTTTAAGAAAGGTTGACTAGAGGAACTAGACGGTTCTTTTTTGTTTTTTTTTTGGTTTTTGGGCCACACCTGGTAACGCTCAGGGGTTACTCCTGGCTATGCACTCAGAAGTTGCTCCTGGCTTGGGGGACCATATGGGACGCCGGGGGATCGAACCGCGGTCCATCCAACGCTAGCGCTTGCAAGGCAGACACCTTACCTCTAGCACCACCGCCCGGCCCCTAGACGTTTCTTTTAATGCCTCATTTATGAGTGTCTTTGTGAATTCTTAATCAGCAACAGCTCTTTATAACCTGAAAATCTTCCTCCAGATTCTGAGCAATTAATAATAAAGTCTATAACCAGTTGCTGCTGGGTTAGAATTGTGCTGCATTTAGGGTTCTGGTATTCCCTTCCTGGATGATTTTTGGATTATTAGTGCTTCTTTCACATGTGATAATATGTACTTAATATGTATATTGTCTAATGAGAAAATTAGTTAAGACCTTGCTCTGGCCTAGCACATTGTCTTTGTCCTTCGAAAGTCCATTGTTTCAGATCTGTAGTGGTGGTGGGGGTGGTGGTGGTGGGGGGGGCGGTGGTGGTGGCGGTGGTGGTGGCGGCGGTGGTGGCGGCGGTGGTGGCGGCGGCGGTGGTGGCGGTGGTGGTGGTGGTGGTGGTGGTGGTGGTGGTGGTGGTGGTGGTAAGCATTCTATTCCCTCAGAAATTGCATGGATACTAGTAATTTAGATTAATTAGATTGTGATGTAGAAAAATACACCAACAATTTTGGTGAGAATCAAGAGGCCCAAGTTCTTGTGTTCTCAAGGGCATGGCTCATTCTGAAAGGTCCTGGACCTCTCTACTGATCTGAACTTTCCTATAAAATATGAGTGAATGCTTGCTTTCTAAGAACGTTTGAAGCCCTTAACTAGAGATGATGATGAGTGTTTCTATCACTGCCCTGGACCCTTGTTTTCAGTTCTGTTTCAATAAGGACCTTTGCTGGTTGCAGTATATTGAGGTCTTAGAGATCCTTTTTGAACTATTTATTGCACCATTTAAGTTTATTTCTTAGTCCTCTGCTCACAGCTGGAATTGCTTTTGAAGAGGAGACAGGGAAGCCTTTCATCCTTTAATCTAAAGATAAGCTTTATCACTGGGTGAGTCTATCCAGACTATCCTGGGGGGAGGGGCAGGAGTTCTGGGAGGGAGAGTTCAGTTTCATCTACATACAGGAACCTAGATGTGCTTATATTGGCCACACACAATGATAATGACTTAAAAATACCGCAATTTAAACATTTTCTAAAATGTATAAGTAAAATTACCCTGATGTCATAGTTCATTTGAAGTCTTTTCCATTTAGCAAAGCCCAATATGAAACTTACTGTTAGTTGGTAACAAACTGTTATAGCATAAGTGTAAAAAAGCACTTACTCAGTTATGCATCTGTCATAGAATAGAAAAAATAGCTCAGTACTTGAGCTTTGAAATTATATTCTTTAAAAAAATTGGGTTAAGTTTCAGAGGCTGGTACTGGCATAGGTGATCACTGCTGTTAAGGAATTTCTCCTCTCCTGGCTTTCCACAGATGCTAATTTAGTTAGACTGACATAGATTTTCTCTTAGGTCATCAGCAAGACAAAAAAATTTGATGCGTATGTCTGTAGGACCACATCCAGCGGCGCTCAGGGGTTACTCCTGGCGGGCTGGGGACCATATGGATGCTCGGGATCAAACCCTGGTCTGTCCAGGTTGGCAGCCTGCAAGGCAAATGCCCTACCGCTATGCTATCACTCTGGCCCTGCAGATAAGTTTTTCTGAGTTATTCACATTTAAAGAATGTAGGATTACCAAAGTCAGTGATCACTTAGATTTTTTTTGTTTTGTTTTGTTTTTGGGTCACACCCGACGTTGCTCAGGGGTTACTCCTGGCTGTCTGCTCAGAAATAGCTCCTGGCAGGCACGGGGGACCATATGGGACACCGGGATTTGAACCAACCACCTTTGGTCCTGGATCGGCTGCTTGCAAGGCAAACACCGCTGTGCTATCTCTCCGGGCCCCGACTTAGATTTTTTTAATCAAGCCCTAATGTAGTATGCATGCACACCCACCCCACCACCACGATCTTTGATCTAAATTTAAAAAATTTAATCTTCATGAAAGTTTCAAATGTATAATATTCCAATACCAATCATTTTGTCCTCTCACCCCCTGTCTGCCTCTATGGCATGCACTTTTTACTTTTAGGCACTGACATACACATTCTAAAATTTTTTGTTGTTGGGTCACAACAGTGGTGTTCACGACTTACTCCTGCCTTTATATTCTTGTGATCATATGAAGTACTGGGGATCAAACCAGGATCAGGCAGCCGCACGTGTGGCAAAAATCTTAACCCAGGTACTGGCTTTAATTGATTTGGTTTGGTTCAGGGGCCACACCTAGCAATGCTCAGAGCTTTCTCATGGCTCTTTGCTCAGTTCACTCCAGGTAGGCCTCAGGGAATCACATGAGATGCTTGGGGAACAACCCAGGTTGGCCACTGTATATTATACCTCTGGTCCCATGATTTTTTAAAACTGTTTGAAGCTTTGTATCAACTCTGCTTTACCAGCAAATATTTTATTAAATGTGCTGCAAAAGAAGCCCATATAATGCCACTTTTTGTTCTGCTCCAAATTTATTACTAGAAACAAAGATTCCAAAGGTCCATCAAGTTAACTTTCTGCTGAAATGATCAGAACAGTGGACAGGTGTCCCTATTCTCTGTCTGCTCTTTTTCATACTCCTTTTGTTTTTCTGTTCTTTCTTTTTTGGTGGGGGGGCATTCCTGGTGGTGCTGGGGGTCAAAACTGAGACACTCATGCACTCAGGCACTAACCCTTTGAGCCTCTCTTCTGCTTCTGAAATTGCAACTCCCAACTCCAGCAATGCGAAGGGCGTGTGTGTGTGTGTGTGTGTGTGTGTGTGTGTGTGTGTGTTTGTGTGTGTGTGTGTGTGTGTGTGTGTGTGTGTGTGGGGTGGGGGTGGTCATCTGAGCCAGGCCAGACTGGGACGGTGGATTTTCTTGTTTTTTGTTTTGGGACCACACATGGTGACGCTCAGGGGTTGTTACTCCTGGCTCTGCTCTCAGAAATTGCTTCTGGCTTGGGAGACCATATGGGGTGCCAGAGGATCAAACCATGACCCGTCCTAGTTCAGCTGTATACAGGGCAAGCCCCTATTGCTGCGCCACCGCTTTAGCTTCTGTTTTTCTTCTCTGATTGTCATATAGGGACTCTATTGTGGGCTGGCTTCAGTTTGGAGACTCCATGTTTCACAGGCAGTATCCTATGAGCTGCAGGTAAAACTGTTTTAAGTGTTGACTTGATCAACTGCTTGAGTGTCAGTTATGTGTGAGACACGATGCTAGTCATGAAAGCCAGCTCCTGTGCAAAGTCCCTTATTAGGGATTGTGTTGTACCCAGGTGTAGGGGTGAGAACCTGCTAGGGATGGATGCCTGGGAAGGCGTGGAATGGCTGTGTTTGAAGGGTCAGTCAGTCAAAGCTAAGCTCTGCCTTCTTCTGGGTCAGAAGTTCCCAAGCTAACTTGAGCTATTGTCCCTTTTCTGAGAATCATGCAATAACACCTGGAAATCTACTATCTGTACATTTCCATTGCACCCAGGGTGTGGCAATATTGACCACTTTGGGAAATATGTACTAGATGATAAATTCCTCAAATGAAAAAACATTCATGTAATAAATCTGTGCGAGTACAAATAAAACCATTAGGGGCTGGAGAGAGAGCACGGTGGTAGGGCATTTGCCTTGCTCGCAGCAGCCGATTCAGAACAGATGGTGGTTCGAATCCTGGCATCCCATATGGTCCCCTGAGCCTACCAGGAGCAATTTTTGAGTGCAGAGCAGAGCCTGAGTGCTTCCGGGTGTGGCCCAAAAACAAAAAACCATTTTTAATGGAACTGCTTACTGGTTAACATGAGTTAAATGGAGATATATTTCTAAGTGATGCTTATCTTTAGACTAATAATTTCGTTATGTGGACGTTTTTCTTCTAAGTAGATGGTAAGCTTCTTTTTCATGGTGGCAAGAAAACCCACAGATACAGAGAGCTGCAAATGCGTTACAACACTCCCTTCTATCTCTTCACCTCATTTTAAAATCCCAAACCGCTTGATGAAGTGATCCGAAGAAAACATTCTATTGAGAGTTTTTTTAAGATGCATCTCCATTTTTATTTGAAGAATACTAAGGACAGGAGTGATAGCACAGCAGTAGGGCGCTTGCCTAGTAGAGCGCAGAGCCCGGAGGAACCCCAGAGTGCTGCCCGGTGTCGCCCAAAATCCAAAGAAAAAAGTACTATATGATAAATTTTCATCAAGTCCGCCCCCAAATGGCTAATGGAAGTGGTTGGAGGGTTTTTTGGCAGATGTTTGGTGTCTGGACTGCTGCCTGATGTGCCCTGGTGAGCTGGGACTGGCAGTCAGCATCCCCAGGATCTGTGACAGACACATCAAGAGATGTGATCACTTTAGACTTCTACATACTTGAGTGTAGTTCAGGTGTCCTGGTGAGAAACAATTGACAAGACATAGAGTAGACTTCACAGATCAGGGATGCTATTACCACATAATAGCAAAGCAAAACCAGACAGATGCCACCTTCTTCCCTCCAGGGGAGCAGAAACCAAGAGCAGACAGTAAAAATGTGGAATGAAATATAGAAGAATCAGAACCTTTATGCATTGCCCATGGAATTGAGAAATGATGCCCTCTCCTCAGAAAGTCTGGCCTGTATTCTAAAAGTTAAACATATGGCTCTGCAAGGGATCATCTACCAATCCATTCCTCGTATATCTGCAAAAGAAAACCTGAGCCCACTCAAAAATTTCTATGTGAATGTTTAGGTTAGTACTTCACTGTGAACAATGAAATAGTGCACATGACCATCAAATTATGGTGAACAGATATAACATCTACATAAAAGCATAACATTTGGTAATAGAAAAGGAATGATATGTAACATGGGAAAATATTGAAGCTTAGCCATATTGTGCCTGATTCATATGTGACATGCCTAAAGGAAGCAGGTCAGATAGCACATGTGTGTCCTGTGTATGAGTTTGACTTTTATCCTGCCCACTCTCCACATTGCTTGTCAGGTCTGGGGTAGCCAACAAGGAGGTGTGTTGTTAACCCTTGCATTTGTGTCTCTACTGAAATTTACTTAATAAAAAAATCATTTAAAAAATGGGCCAGTCTTGGCCAGAGCAGTGGCGCTCAAGGTAAGGTACCTGCCTTGCAAGCGCTACCCTAGGACAGACTGTGTTCCAATCTCTCAGCGTCCCATATGGTCCCTCAAGCTAGGAGCGATTTCTGAGCGCATAGCCAGGAGTAACTCCTGAGCGTCAAATGGGTGTGCCCCCCCCCAAAAAAAACCTCAAACAAACAAAAGGGCCAGTCTTGTGCTAGGCAAGCACCCTCCCTGCTAGACTATCTCTCTGGCCCCACAAGTCTCCTATTTTACAACCTTCAATATACTTAGAGGTATGAGAAACTTGGCAGGAGATGTGGTGATGAACTCCTTCCTTTCTGTGAGAAAGTCGTTGCTTAGGAATTGCCTTGTAGTTTGCTACTGTAAAACTGTCAGGACGGATTTGTTGGCTAAAACTTAAAACAGTTCCTATTGTAGAGTTAAAGAAGTCAATTTTAAAGTTGGGTTATATTTCAATTGTATGCGCGACCCCCCATTTTTTTGGTTTTGGTTTTTACTGTTTGTTTGTTTGTTTGTTTGTGGTTTTTGGGTCACACCTGGCAGCACTCTGGGGTTACTCCTGGCTCCAGGCTCAGAAATTGCTCCTGGCAGGCACAGGAGACCATATGGGATGCCGGGATTCGAACCGATGACCTTCTGCATGAAAGGTAAACGCCTTACCTCCATGCTATCTCTCCGGCCCCTGTTTTTACTTTTTATTAACAGTGAACTGAGATTTCCAGAAGTTGAACAAGTGGGAGAGAAGCTTGACTTTTCCCCAACTCCGGATCAGCAAACAAAGACTGTTCTGTTCTTCCCCTGCATGTGAGGGCCTCTGTATCCTGGGCTGGCAGTGTGCTGTGCGGGTGAAATGCCAGAGAGCCCAGACAGGCAGGTAAAGAGCAGGATTGCTTCTGCGGAGGAGTTAGGTCCAGACCCAGCAGCTAAGTTAGGCTGTCTGGACTGGTGGTTTTTTTTTTTTTTTTTTTTTTGTGATTTTTGGGTCACACCCGGCAGTGCTCAGGGGTTATTTCTGGCTCCAGGCTCAGAAATTGCTCCTGGCAGGCACAGGGGACCATATGGGGCACCGGGATTCGAACCGATGACCTCTTGCATGAAAGGCAAACGCCTTACCTCCATGCTATCTCTCCGGCCCCTGGACTGGTGGTTTTAGTGAACTCTTCACCAGGAAGCCTGGAACACTGCTTCTAGCCACAGGTAACAGAATTTGGGTAAACAGCCCAAGTGCTAACAGGAGCAAATATTTGTGTTCTATGGAGTTACTTCCCATCATCTTTTGTTTTTTGGTTTTTTTTTTTTTTTTGTTTTTTGTTTTTTTTTTTGGTTTTTGGTTTTTGGTTTTTGGGCCACACCCGGTAACGCTCAGGGATTACTCCTGGCTATGGGCTCAGAAGTTGCTCCTGGCTTGGGGGACCATATGGAACGCCGGGGGATCGAACCGCGGTCCGTTCAAGGCAAGGCAGGCACCTTACCTCTAGCGCCACCGCCTGGCCCCCCCCATCATCTTTTGATTGCCTGTTTTCTCTCTCTCTGGATTTTCAATAGATGCCCTTAGATTCAAAAAAGATAGAACCAAGTAAGCTTGCCTTGAGCAATGACCACTGTCACCAGTGAAGGCTACTAGGGGACACAGTGGGGAGCAGACACTCTTTGGACAGTATGGGCTTCAGGTTTTTTTTTGGGGGGGGGCCCACACCCGGCAGTGCTCAGGGGTTACTCCTGGCTGTTTGCTCAGAAATAGCTACTGACAGGCACGGGGGACCATGTGGGACACCGGGATTCGAACCAACCACCTTTGGTCCTGGATCGGCTGCTTGCAAGGCAAATACCGCTGTGCTATCTCTCCAGGCCCTGGGCTTCAGTTTTGTTATTGTCTAATTAGTTTTCACGGGGAATATAAATACATATGGCTTCAAGTAACTTTAATTCTCTATTAGGGAAAATTAATGTGCAAAGCGCAGAAGCCCTTTTAATGTTTTTTTTTTAATTAGATTAAATACTTAACAGTGTGCAGCTCTAGAATATTTTGATACCAGTTTCCTTTGATAGTTCATACACCTCAATTTATCAATGGCCACTTCTTTACTGTTTTTGTTTTTGTTCTGCTCTGGGGACATCTTGGCCATTCTCAGGGATCATTCCTGCTATTTGCTCAGGAATGACTCCTGGTGTTACTCAGGGAACCTTTAGGAGAGGCAGGTGATTGAACCAAGTTTAGCCTCATATAAGATTAGTACCCCTTCTACTGTCTCTTCAGCCTCAGTTTTTTATTCTTTAATTACTTAGAAAAAAATGTGGGTTTTTTTGTCGTTGTTGTTGTTGTTGTTGTTGTGTTTTTTTTGGGGTTTTTTTTTTTTTTTGGTTTTTCAGGCCACACCCGTTAGATGCTCAGGGGTTACTCCTGGCTACGAGCTCAGAAATTGCCCCTGGCTTGGGGGGACCATATGGGACACCGGGGGATCGAACCGTGGTCCTTTCCTTGGCTAGCACTTGCAAGGCAGGCACCTTACCTCTAGCGCCACCTCGCCAGCCCCTTGTTGTTGTTTTTGTTGTTGTTGTTGTTGTTGTCGCCAGTAATTGCTTGCTCAGGGCTCAGGATTTCAGTTTGAGATAGATGTACATTCTTGTGATGGATTCTTGGTCAGCCCCCCATTTCAACGCTTAACACAATAGAAGTCTCATATTTAGTATATGGGGGGGGAGACACGACACTTTGTTGAATGTCTTAAAGGAGACTAATAGGGGTTTCTCCATAAGATAAGGACCTCTAGGGTCGAAATTGCAGTTCAGATAATCAATTCCTACTACCTGTCTTCTGCATTTAGACCTTTTGGTAAAGACAGATCTTACAGGGAAGGATTTCCTATCTTTGTGAATCACCTGTGCTTAGAGAACGCAACACAGGAGTGGGACTTGTGGAAGAGAAGATGGGTTTGAAGCTGGCTGATTATCTATCTGTAGAAGTCAGAACTTCTAGAAGATGAGGAAAAGAAAGTGTAGGAACCTTCTACATGTGATATACTTGCATGTTGCTGGACCTCCACAGTGATACCTAAATGAAGATGTTTGTATCTACAGGTATAGATGAGGAAGGACCCTGGATCCCTGGTGGTGCGCCCAACCCTAACTATGCTTTGACTTTAAGGGGCTCCTCACTTTGTTTGTTTGTTTCTTTAATCATTCTGTGATGCCTATCAGTTGTACATCTAATAATTTTCATTCCAACTAATACTAACAGTTGTGTTAAAGGAAGTGGTTAGTTGGTGCCTGGAAGATCTTAGCTCTCAAAAATGTTTGGCTTTTTTCCTGTTCACTCCCCTGTAAGATTCTAAACTATAATACTGAAAGTTCTAGCTATTTATAAAGTCATTTCATAAATAAGGGGTTTGAAGGGACATGGAAGAGATAAGTAAGGCTTTGAGCAAAGTGAAGCAGTGATTTCTATTTTGACATCCTTGCTCTGCTAGACAAAACAGTAAAATGAGATAGCCAGAAAGACACAACTGGGGGATTATACATTATTTAAAGAAAAAAACCTACATCTATATATTATATTTGTGTGGGTAAGAAGATTAAGACCCCATAAAAGCAGTGAATTGAGGCCAGAGTTCTTTGGGCCTTAAGCCTTTGAGGCTATCAGAAAGTTAGAATAGTAAATCTGAAGAAGAGGAATGAATTTTAGAAGCAGATTGACTCCTACCAGCTGTAATTGACCCATGACAGGTCACAGAATTAGTTACACATCGAAAGAATCAATATGCAGATATTAACTTAATTATTGTGCAATTAAATTAGGTTCTAATAATGAAAAGTTAGCTTTCCTCTAAAATCTGGTTTGCCCTACTAGATTATGCCAGTACTGACACCTAAAACATAAGTGGTTAAGTAACATAGGGGGAGACAACAAAGCATGACCAGAGAGATGATAGTATAGAGATAAAGTGTTTGTTTGCATGCAACTCACCTAGGTTAGCTTTGGGTTATATCCCAAGTACTGACGGCATAGAGCAGGAGTAGCTCCTGAGAACCTCCAGGTAGGGCCCCAATCTCATTCCCCTCCAAAAAAAAAAAAACTAGCACCACACCCAAAAAGGTTGAATTGTTGTGTCTGAAAAACTAGCAAGATCCTCATACTAACATATTTCTTCCTTTTCTTTTTTTTTGGGGGGGGGGGGTTGGGCCATACCCGGTAGTTCTCAGGTATTACTCCTGGCTCTATGCTCAGAAATCGCTCCTGCAGGCACGGGGGATCATATGGGATGCCGGGATTCGAACCACCATTGGTCCTGGGTTGGTGCTTGCAAGCCCTACTGCTGTGCTGTCTCTCCAACCCCTATTCTTTTATATATATATATAATATATATATATATATATATATATATATATATATATATATATATATATCACACTAACATTTCTTTTGCATTAAAATGTTTGATTTTCTCATGTTGTTAGCACAATTAGGTTGATTGGTGTTCTATCAGGGATAACAATTCACAATTCACTAATCTAAGGATCCCCCCCTCTTAGATATTTTCAAGTGATTTGCTTAAGGTTTGACCCAAAAATGATTCTGAGTTACAGTGGTGTTGCAGGGGCAGCTCCCTGTCACCCTGTGCTTGGAATGAGCAACTGGCATCGTTGTCACCTGCTCCTCTGGTAGAGTAGGGTAGTTATTTTATTGGGATTTACTGGTTTGTCTTGGTTGCTTTAGAGATACAGTTTTAATTACATGCATGATTATATCTGTAATTTGCAATAACCAGCATTCAAACTCTTCTTAGATCAGTCTTTAGAGTTTAGCTGCTTCATGGCTACTCACAGTCTCTGTATGTGGACTGTATAGTACACACATATGCACATCTTCCTTTGATACTTTCTGAACTGTATTTTCTTTTGGGGTGTGGGGGGGCAGGAGACCCAGATTCAAGGGCTACTATTAGCTCAGTGCCCAGGGGTCACTTCAGGGGCAGTCCTCGGAGCCCAAGTGGAGCTGGGGGTGGACCCCAGGCATCTCACATGCAGAGCATGTTCTTCCAGCTCTTTCTACCTCTCTTGGTCCTTCAGCTCTTTTTTCAAATGTCTCGGTGATTGCCCGAAGTCCTGTACAGTGTCCAGTAGCTTCCATGATGACAAAACCAAACTAAAGCCAACTGTGTATGGGCAGTGGATTTTGTTAGGTTTCTTCCAGTCTTTTTTTTGGGGGGGGGGGAGGGTTGGACCACACCCGTTTGATCCTCAGGGGCTACTCCTGGCTAAGCGCTCAGAAATTGCCTCTGGCTTGGGGGGGACCATATGGGACGCTGGGGGATCGAACCGCGGTTGCGATCTTTCCTTGGCTAGCGCTTGCAAGGCAGATACCTTACTTCTAGCGCCACCTCGCCAGCCCCTCTTCCAGTCTTTTATAGAAGATGCTGTGTTGATTCTTCCTTCTTGCTCTTGAGTAAGGAAATGATCCTTTTACTTCCTGAGTGTTTGAAAAGATTTGCCTTTTGTTTTTACTTCCAGCCATGAGCCAGAGAATGGGTCAGAGCGCGCCTGTGAAGCAGCCACCTCCGCTGGCCCCGCAGAGCCCACAGGGGGCCGTCCTGGGTGGTGGCAACTCCAACCAGCAGATTCGGCTGCAGCAACTGCAGATGGAGAAGGAGAGGCTGCGACTGAAGCATCAAGAGCTTCTGCGGCAGGTGAGGCCACAGGTTAGAAACCCGTTCTCTGCTCTCGGGCTTTGCTTTCCAGGATTAGGTGGGCGACTCAGTTTCACACTGAGCCTGCAGTGTCTCAGAAGCCTTCTCTCCAGCTCCACCCTGGGCTGGAGCTTGTAAATTAAAAAAAAAAAAAAGAGTTGGTTTTGTCTATGGACATTGAGATCTAGCAGAAATTAGAAAAGAAGGTGGGTCCTAAGATATGAAAACTGTCTGGCTTAGCACTTCAGTACAGAACAAGGCATTACTTCAAGGAAAGTATCTTTTAAATGAATTATTCGGGGGGTGAATACAACACTTGCATGACATTTCTCAAGTGACAAATATGCCCCAGTATTACTGAATCTACGTTGTCCTGAGTAAATATAAACCATCCCGGGTTTAGAAGATCCTAGATGGAGGAAGGAGCAATAACACAGTAGGCTGGGCGCTTGCCTTACACGTGGCCAACCCAGGTTTTATCCTGCATTCCTGATGGTTCCCTGAGTCTGCCAGGAATGATTCCTGAGTGCAGAGCCAGGAGTAACCCCTAAGCACTGCCGGGTAAAGCCCGAAAACCAAAACAAAACAAAAAAAAAAAAACCAAAGAGCTCAAAGTGACTTAAAATCACCTGCTATGAGTAGTGTTCTGTTTTGTTTTAAGTGTTAGGAAAAGTGGGGCCCAATATTAGAGAATATGGAATGCCTTAAGGTCATTTCCATAAGTTTTCTTTCCAAAATTCTTGTTGGACTCTGTCCTTCATCAGAATAAATAATATTTCAGGCAAGAGTGGTGCTCAAAGGGCTGAGTACAGGCTTTCCAAGCAGCAGGCCTGGTTTGATGTAATGGGGTTCATTGATCCCTCTGGAAGCAACCCCCAACACAGAGCCAGGATTAGTGGGTGTGATCTTATCATTTAAGCAATATATTTTAAAAGTTTTTTTTATGAATCGGGGTGTACTCAGGAGTCACTCAGGGATTTTATATGAATGAGGGGGGGGATACTCACGGCGGCACTCAGATCATTACTCTAGGCAGGCTCAACGGAACCATATGGGATGCTGGGGATCGAACCCAGGTCGGCCATGTGCAAGGCAAAGGCAAACAACCTACCCACTGTGCTATTGCTCTGGCCTCAAAAGTTTTTATATAAATTTTTAAGTAATAGTTTTGAAAGTGAACAAAAAAATTTCTATTTCTTTAATTGCCTTCTGTAGTCTGAAATACTGTCAGTTTCTTTTATACATACATAAGCTGTATGTATCTGTGTTGTTAAACACATACACACGCACGCGCACACACATGCCCGCCCCGTCTAAGCATACCAGGTGTAGACATTAACTCGTCTACATTTCCATTCTGAGATGTATATATGTAAGCAGGTGCTTTATTTGTCAGGGTTCTATGTTTTCAAGTGTCACTTACTTGTTCATGGAAATGGATGAACTTGATCCTGCCATTGAGCTCTGATTTGGGCTTTTGAGGAGCTGTTACATGAGAAATCAAAGTGAACCAGGGAATCCCAGACATTTGACCTAGCTCTGCTGTCAGTAATCCGTCAGCATCATCTAGTGTGGTTGGCACCGAGCTGTCTCTGACTGGGAGGAGTGTTTCTGCGCTAGCCAGCATAGGCTCCAGGAACCAGGCTCTAAGAAGTGTTCTTTTCCTTGCGTATGGACATAGTGTCTGCACCTTGAATCTCAGCTCCAACAAAACGACTATGAAGGAAGGACAGTTTCTGTTTGTGTAAAAGTTATTAGGCGTGTAAATCTCTTTAAGAATCTGGTCAGCTAATTATTAAGAAAGCAAGCAGTCGAGACCCTGTATAACAACACTGTTTTCATTGTTTGATTGCTTTTCATTTGTTGTCTAATGGTCTACGGAAGTAATACATTTTGATTTCACATGTGAATGAATATTATCAAAACAGGAAACTAAAGATTTTTAATTGCTAATGTTGAAGCCTGGTATTTTAAGATAATATTTGGAGTCTAGAAATGAGCTATTCATCATTTTGTTGTATGCTTCAGATCAGCTTGGTCTTTTTTTCCGGTGGGCAAAATGCTGCTACTTGTAAAATTCTTGCTCCCAAAGAATTGCTCAGTCTTAATCTCCTTCCTCTGGGTGATGGGCCCTGAACAGAATAGCTTCCCCTCCCTTAAAGGCACCTTCTTTGTCTGTACTTACTACTCTGTTGTCTTCTTTCTTTCGTATTGAAGTGACAGACCCGCTCTATTTGCATGCTAATCATTTTTGTCTTAGGATGTTTTTGGGTTTTGGCCATGAGTCTAAATTCAATATACCTTGTCCTTTGACTGTCTGTGAACTTCTCTTGACAATTTCTCTCATCCTGGAAACAGCCAATTTTATTTCCCGCGCTTCATCTAATGCTCAGGTACAAAGGACCCAGCTGGCCAGGGTCAGATTGTTTCTGGGCCCTGGCAAGCCAGGTCTCATTGCCTCTCCTTGTTACTGCTTGGCGTTTTCTGAGGTATCCGTTTTGTGGTGGCTCCTGGGCTCCTGTCTTCCTCAGTTTGCTGCTGCTTGGGCTAGCTTGGGACTCTGCTATGGCATTATGACTGGGTATGGTGTGATAACTCAGCCTACACAGCCAAACCATGTGGCTCAAAGTAATTTTTATCCATCTTATTTTTTACTCTTAGGCAATGCGGAATATCAGTCCCAGCACAGCAAATTCTCCAAAATGTCAGGTAGGCTCTTATCTGATGTTTTAGCATTGAACAGAAGAAAGCTTTTAACTTAGGGAAGAGAGAAACTTTGTACACTGGGGGCCTCTCCTCATGGAAGATTAGCCCAGAGTATACCTTTGAGCCATCTTTCTACCAAGGTCCATAGTGGACATCACTGTCCTCTGCCAGAGAGCCTCTGACATTCATTTTAATTTGGGGAACCTCTTCATATTCTATATTTGAAATGCGTTGTGTCTCAATGGTAGCCTCGGAGGTGTCCCTAATTTCTCTTTGCATAGCTTCAAATAGATTTATAATGATTTACAGGAGTGAATAATTTGAGCAGTAAACAAAGATAGCCTAATGATTTACTTAGATAGCTTGGGAAAACTTGCTAAGAAAGAATCATCATCATGGGCTTGGGAGATGATGCAGTGGTAAGGCATTTGCCACTTTTGATCCATGACACTGCATATGGTTCTCAGAACACCCCTGGTATGGTCCAAAAACAAGACAAATTGTAATGATACAATTAGGAAAATTTCTGTCTTGCAGACATTCTCGGGGAAGATGATCAAACGAGCCTGGCATTGTAGTGCAGTGTTTCCTTGCCAGCACCTGAAGCAGTCCCTGAGCACTGCTTACGATGATTCTTAGTAGAGGGTGAAAGACCATGACCTCTGCCTTCTAGCAGACCCTTCTGGGAGGGGAAGAATCTCAGTCTTTCTCAGCACAGAGATGGTCTGTATTCAAGGTCTGAGACCAAAAGGTTGAATTAGAAACTGGAGGCTCACTGCACTTTTCTTGAGTGAGTGGGTGGGAGGGAGGGCACTGTCCAGAAACACCTCCTGCTCTGCACGGCTCTGATGCTCTCAGCCACAGAAGTGCATGTTAGTGTCCGCTGGCAGAGTTCCACTTTTAGGGCATTTTTTTAATGCTAGGACTTGAATGTTGGTAACTTTGTGCTGATGAAGTCCTAAGAAACACTCATAGAGCCCAGTCAACAGTGTGAAAGGGGAAATAATATTCTGCATCTCAGAAATGTCTCTCTGAGTCAAGAGGCCCAGGGAGACTATAGCTCATGAAGGTGCCCGTCTGCTAAAGTGGACCACAGGTTCTTAGCATAAAAACATGGCACCCCACGGGATGGAGAAGAGGCACAGAGAAACAAATCTCTGTAAAATGAGGATATACTTTTTTGGTTTTTTTTTTTTTCTCCAAATGTTTCTAAAAGACTTATGTGTGGGACATAGCAGAAATTAATTTAGATGAGATTTGAATTCATGTAAAAAATAATAAAGAAAAAAACTACAGTCCTTGACCAAAGTAATTTGCAGTTGTTTCTCTTTTTTTCTACTGAGTTCTTTTTTTTTTTTTTTTTTGGTTTTTGGGCCACACCCGGTAACGCTCAGGGGTTACTCCTGACTATGTGCTCAGAAGTTGCTCCTGGCTTGGGGGACCATATGGGACACCGGGGGATCGAACTGCGGTCCGTCCAAGGCTAGCGCAGGCAAGGCAAGCACCTTACCTTTAGCGCCACCGCCAGGCCCCATCTACTGAGTTCTTAAACATTAGGTCAGCTAAATGTAATTCCTCTAAGTCTTTCATCTCGGGTATGAGTATAAAATGGTCTGTTACTTATCCAAGTTTTTAGAATATTTTTAGGTAAACTTTAAAAATGATGAGTTTTATAAGTAAAACAAAATTGTTAAATAGTATAAAATTATGGGGCCAGACGATAGCACAGCGGTAGGACTTTTGCCTTGTACTCGGCCAACACAGGACGGACCCCTATTCGATTCCCAGCATCCCAAGTGGTCCTCGAGCTTGCCTGGAGCGATTTCTGAGTGCACAGTCACGAGTAACCCCTGAGCACTAAAAGATATTTTCTTAAGTCTAGTTTGCAAATGCTAGAGACTAAAATTCAGATTTAAAAGTTGATGATTGGGGCCAGAGAGATAGTATAGCAGCATTTGCCTTGCAAGCAGCTGATCCAGGACCTAAAGTGGTTGGTTTGAATCCCGGCATCCAATATGGTCCCCCGTGCCTGCCAGGAGCTATTTTTAAGCAGATAGCCAGGAGTAACCCCTGAGCATTGCTGGGTGTGACCCAAAAACCAAAAATAAATAAATAAATAAATAAATAAATAAATAAATAAATAAATAAATAAATAAAAATAAAGGTTGGTGATTATCATTGTTTTTACCTTGTGAAATGTTAATTGCTGTATCAAATTTCAGGGCTTTATATTTGGAGTACTAGTGTAAAATCTAGTGATTTGTACCAAGCAAATATTTGTGTGTTTTCCTCATCTGACATACTTTCTTGAGGATCATCTACTTTGTAGATGTAGGGTTAAGATAGACTGATCAGGATAATCAAGAAAGTCATAAATAGGGCCAGAATGATAGATAGTATGGTGGGTGGGGTATTTCCCTTGTATGCAGCTAGCCTGGTTCAATCTCTAGTATAGTCTCTAGCAATTGGTCCCAAGAAAAGTGCCATGAGTAATTCATGAGTGCAGAGCCAGGAGTAACCCTTGAGCATTGCCAGGTGTGGGGTCCCCCCCAAAGTATTATTTTTATCTTCATAATAAAAATGAAAATAATGTGGCCAAGGAGATGGAACTCAAAAGACTGAAGTTTGTGCCAAATTTAATCCCATCATATGGTCCCCCAAGTCCAGCTGAGTGTGGCCCGATGGCCCCAGAAATGCACGGCCAGGCCCAGACATGAACCTTTGGGCTCACTCAGCCAGTTCAAATGTTAGTGGAGTGAACAGCCTCCAAGGCTCTGAGTACTTCTAGGGAGACACTTAGACCTTCCCTCTAAAATGAAAATAAACAAATAAAATGAAAATGATCTTGGGACTGGAGAGAGGTAGTACAGTGGGGAGGGCACTTGAATTGCACATGGCTGACACAGATTTGATCTCCAGCATCCCATAAGATTCTCCAGGTACTGTCAGGAGTGATTCCTAAGTGCAGAGCCAGAAAAACAGTTGAGGGGGCTGGAGAGATAGTATAGTGAATCAGATTGACCCAGGTTCTATCTTCTGCATTCCACATGGTCCCCTGAGCCTACCAGGAGTGATTCCTGAGTGCAGAGACAAGAGTAACCCTTGAGCATCTCTGGGGACCCCCCCCCCAAAAAAAAAAAGAAAAGAAAAGAAAACTTTTAAGCATTATTTGTGCTCTGTGAGATTGAGTCTTTAGTGCTCAGTTTTGTATCTAGTATTCTGTTAATACTGCAGTTGGCTCCTTTGTGAATAAGAGATATTTTCTGAACAAGTGGGCTAGGACTTTCCCAGCTACTACTCGAGATCATGAGACCATGTTCCCTTCATCCCTTACCACTGGGACTTAAGCTTTTCCTGTATCAAACTCCACAGACTGTTTCTCTGAAATTTGAACAGATCACACCTGAACTCTGCGATCTGGCTGGTCAGTGGCCTCTGGTCAGAGTTGGGCAGATCTGTGTTCTCCTTCAGGCAGTGCACTGCGATGGGTTCCCTGTCACTGCTCTGAATGGTTCCCCACAGTACAGGAGTGCTTGCTCCCCTCCTCCAATTGATAAAAGCTCCTGAATCAAAAGTCATTTTCATGCTGCTTCCTGTAAATTCTGTAGTGACTAAGGAACTAAAAAGAGCCGACCATAGATCAATATCAGGAGCTAGAATTATTTTGTAACTGAAACATGATATATTTGCTAGTCCTTGTGGGTAGTATTTTTTCAGGGCCAGCTACTGGTTCAGGACAAGTTAAGTGTAGATATTGGAGAAGCCACATCACAGAATAAACACAGTAGTGAGGACAGAACTGAAAAAATAATACCACTGTCCAGAGTCAGGTAGAACCATTACCATTGCCTTTTCCCCCCTGGATTTAATAAGAGCAAAGAATTGTGGTGGTGGTTTTGTTTTGCTTTGTTTTTTCCTCCAAACTTTCTTATTTGCTGATGCTGAAAAAGCAATTCCTGAATCCTCTTAACACTTTTTCTAAGATACTGTCCCTGTGAGTTCTAACTTTGGATATTTCCCTGTGAATAATTTGGGGGTGGGGGATGCTGCAGTGCTCACAAGGCCCAGGAGGTTGCTCACAGTTCTTAACTATCCATGTAGATGGGTCAGCGTGAAGGCACCTTGTTGTATGAGTTCACCCTGTGCACCCCAGTAGTGCTTAGGGGACCATGTGGTGGTACTAGGGCTTGAGCCTAACCCTGCCACCTCCCCTGCCCCAGAAATAGTTTACATTCATACATTCATTCATTTACTTATTTACTTATTGCCTTTTTGGGGCCGCACCCGGAGACACTCGGGTTATTCCTGGCTATGCACTCAGAATTCCCTCCTGGCTTGGGGACTCATATGGGACGTTGTGGGGTCGAACTGCAGTCAGTCCTAGGTTAATCACATGCAAGGCAAATATCCTTCTTCTTGTGCCTACATTTATTTTTAATAACAGGACTCTTAAAAAAAAAAACCTCACTGAAGTTGCCATGATTTGAGTTGCTGTGACCTGAGTTGAGTTACTTTGCCACAGATAGTATAAAAGATGACAGCCCCAACATCCTGCAGCAAGAGTGTTGAGCCTTGGTACTGCTAGGGAAACCAAATGGCCACTTAATTTGGGGTTACGTTTTCAGAATCCAGGACTGTCCTGGACTCATTGTGATACACATAACCTCTTAGTCAAGAAATGCTCTGAAGTGAAATTGAAGGTGTTTTAATAAATGAACATGAACATTTTTAAAAGGGGGCATTCTAAGCACTGATGCGTGTTTTAGTAACTTAAGAGATAATGAACTATTGTGGCATTTAAGAGCTGTGCTGCATATAAGGCAAAGCATATCTTAAACAGTTGGAAAAATGATGCTTTTTTTTTTTAATTTTTAAGCATTGCCACATAAACTCATCACTGACAACAGATTTATAAGAGTGTAAATTCAGGGGCCGAGAGAGATAGCATGGGAGGTAAGGCGTTTGCCTCTCAGTGCAGGACGTCCTCGAGCGGTTTCGAATCCCGGCGTCCCATATATGGTCCTCCCGTGCCTGCCAGGAGCAATTTCTGAGGCCTGGGAGCCAGGAATAACCCCTGAGCACTGCCGAGTGTGACCCCAAAAACCACAAAAAAAAAAAAAAAAAAAAAAAAAAGATGTAAATTCATTAGTCTTCATTCCTAAATTCTAGATTTTTTACTTCACTAAACTAACTTTTCCTAAACATAAATTAGTTAGAGGTTTGGGGGGTGGTGAGTGGGGTAGCGGGCCAGCGGCTCCAGTCTTCACATGGCTGCCTCTAGTGTCTGCAAGGGAGTCCTGGGAGCCTCTTGAGCACTGTGGTGACACTTTAAGAAAGGGTCGTGAGGGTAGTGAGGACTGAGAGAGCTCAAACAACTGGTATCTGCTCTCCAAAGACACACATTGGATCTCTGGCATCTCAGGGTCCCCTGAGGAGTAGAGTCGGGAGGTGTCCCTGAGCACAACTGGGTGTGACTCAGTAACCCCTCTACCCCAAAGTTGACATGACGTTGTGGAATTTTGAATAAATGAAATACCACCTTTTCTGCTTACAATGGTTTCATTAATTCAGGTTGTATTTATAGTTCATTTCTTTTTGTTAATATTCCATTCTAGGGATACTATCATTGCTTAGCCCTTGACCTCTTGATAGCCATTTGACTTGTTTCTAAATTTTAACAGCATGTGAAAATATGCTTTCATTTCTCTTGTGTATCCTGAGAATTTAATAACCTAGAAATGTCCAAATGCTTCCATACGAATTTTACAGCCTTTTCCTCTTTTCTAAACTGATAGGATCCAAAGCATCATTTCGTATGCGGGACCAAAATACTAACACTCCAAAGCAGATAGTTATGTTAGGTCCAGTATCTTATATCCTCTGAAGAATTAATGATGTTACTTAAATGAGAAGAAATGCTTGACCCTAGCCCTGAGGCCATAAAAGTCATCTCTGACACAGCAGACAGGCTCATTGCTTTTCTTCATACAATCCCTGGACTCACTTCCCTCTAGTAGAGCACTAGTTGAGACTATCAGTTGTACTGTAGTGTAGATATCTCTGTCTCCAAAGTAGTCCAGATTAGTTCATATTTACAAAAGCTCATGGGAAAAGCCACCACATTTTTGGTATTATTACAGAGGAAAGTGAGCTAAAAATTACGGACTTCATTTAGAAGAAGTCATGCTCTGAAGGAACCTATTTGACCTTTAAAATACAGAAAGCGGAGTTAAATTATTGTGCTGACCTTCCCTATAAATTGCCTTGCTTCTTCAGAACTTTTGAACTTCTCGAACTATTCTAACTACCTTTGGTAAAAAGAAGCTTAACAAACATATTTTTAGTTCAGTATTCTAATTTTAGGCATGTGTTCAGGAGAAAAACTTTTTTTACGATAGATATAAATATTCAGTATGAATTTTTAAAACTGAATTTTGTAAGCTACCCAACTGTATTCCCATTGATTGTTTTTGGGGGCCCCGTTTTGGGATGACTCACAGCGGGAGTATGGAATATCCTCCTTGGAAGTGCTTGTGAGACTATATGCAGTGCTAGGAATTGAACAGGCCTCCAGCTTGTTCCCAGGGGTCCTCAAACTTTTAAACAGGACCCCAGTTCACTGTCCCTCAGACAGAGGGCTGAACTACACTTTAAAAAATAAACTCAACAGTAGTGGCCCACGGGCCGTAGTTTGAGGACCCTCTGCCGAGACTGAGGGAAGGAGTCGAGAGACGAAGAGAAGGAGGGGAGTTGTCAGAGTGCGGTGCACATTCCACACATGCGCACTATGGGCCGCTAAGCAGGACAAGCAGCAGTGGCAAAAACACCATGCAGGCTGGATAAATGTCCTCAGTGGGCTGCATGTTGCCCATAGTTTGATCAACCTGTTACATACAATTCACTGAGTTATCTCTAGCCCGAGACTGTTTTGTTTTTTCTCTTATTTGGGGGGCAGGGGCACAACTGGTGGTCCTCTGGGCTTCCTCTTGGCTCTAGCCCAAGTATCTTACTGGTGGTGTTCAGGGAACCATTTTTGGTGCCAGGAATGACCCAGGGTCGACTCTACTGCACGTTTGGCAGGCAGCTCTCTCCACTACACAAATTCTCCACCAATCAAAGCTTATTTTTAAAACAACTATATCATACTTACCCTATTACAAAGTAATGTTTATATTTATGCAAAATGTGTTTCAATAAGCATTGCAGTAGGATAGGATTATTCTGTTTAGGTATGGATAGTATGTACTAGATTATTTTTAATGTATAATTCAGTATTTATGTGCAATATACTTTTTATTTAAAATAAGGTTACCTCATTTTATGCTTCTCTTTAGTAAACAATTATTTTTCTTTAGAGTCATGAACAAATAATTTACACATCTCTGTAGAAGTTTTGAATATTTTACTTCTAAGAATCATCAGTTTCTTGTAGTATATTCACTCACACATCTACAATTCTTTACTAAGAACATGAGGAATTTCTGTGCTGAAGCCACAGTGGGCCTGGTAGGCATGCCGGAGTGAAGATTCTCAAAAGCAGAATTGCCTTATGGGCCTTTCAGTAGCTCTGGCTCCATGATAAACAAGTCCAAATTTTCCGTATCACTTCTGAACTGTTCTCAAAGTTAGCTGCTTGGTTGGATTTTTGTGGGTCGAAGCTGCTATTTCTATATTCTACCGAACTCCAGAGTTACGTGCTAAGGAAAGGAATGGGAAGGTTGGCCTATTTTCTCCATGGTGTGTGGGATGTGGAGGAAAGGTTGGCTTACTTCCTACATGGTGAATGTGTGTGCGTGTCCCCATCCTTTTAAAATAGCTAAGCAAAGAACCATCAGTTGTGCACTGGTTTTGCATGTATGAGGCCTTCTATTCTGATCTCTTGTACTTCAAGACATAAAATAGCAAAGCAGAGGCTTTCACTCTCTATTGAGTGTGATCAATTATGCTCACAGTATGTGGAAATAATAACTTACAGATCATTGGCCTGGGGAAGGGGCCACCAGGCCAGCTTCATGACTTGTGTTTTATTTTAGTACATACTTCAGTGTGCAGGTCCCCCCTTTTGGATAGCTATAGTTCATTTACAATCATGTGTATTTTATTATACATGAGTAAAGATTGATTTATACTTGTTATACTTGAGTAAACTTACTGGAGTATTGCTTTGGCTTTACTCTATTGTTTGTTGTAACTAAAACTTTAAAGTGGTGCAGATCACTCCAGGGGTGTGGTGTCTATAATCTGTGAGGTTATTATTTGCATCTTGACCATACCACACTCCATATGTTTTCATCACATAGTCTTCCCTGTTTTGTTGGAAATACTAAATTCCTTCCACCACCACCAGCAATAGTAAAGTGGCATTTCCCCCTGACAATCAGATCGGTGCAAGCTAGGTCAATGGGTTTCAGCCAAGTCGCACACCTTAGAACAATACCAGTCCAAAGGGCTGGTAGTAGAAGGCCACAGCCCCCACTGAATTCTTGGGAACCCTTTTAGCAGGAGATATGTGTTCCCATAACTCCTGGGACACAGTTGCAGTGATTTGCTTTCTTATTCATATTTCTGTGTTACCTTTCTTTGCAAATGTGTTCAAAGTCAGTTCTATGAGTGCTGAAAGTAGAAACAATCATTTGTTAGAAAAAGCAAAAAAGTAAACTAAAAAAGAAAAGAACAAAAAAATAAAAAATAGGGGCCGGGTAGGTGGCGCTGGAGGTAAGGTGTCTGCCTTGCAAGCGCTAGCCAAGGAAGGACCGCGGTTCGATCCCCCGGCGTCCCATATGGTCCCTCCAAGCCAGGGGCGATTTCTGAGCACATAGCCAGGAGTAACCCCTGAGCGTCAAACGGGTGTGGCCCAAAAACCAAAACAAAAACAAAAAAAAAAAAAAACATGTTGGTTGTTTTGAACAATCAAAATGTAACAGGAGCAAGTAACAAAAGTGGAGAGTCTGCACATGAAAATCAATTTTAGCCTCAAAATGATTTTGGAAAAAATGGGAATTTTTATCACAAAGGCTAAATAAAAAGCTTAGGAAAGGGACACAAAAATTATAGCCAGTTAATTTGGTGCTTTCTTTGATAAAAAGCAGTGAGGTACTTTTTGTTTTGCCTTTTTTTTTTTTTTGTGGCTTTTGGGTCACATCAGGCAGTGCTCAGGGGGAAAACCCTGGCTCCATGCTCAGAAATTGCTCCTGGCAGGCATGGGGGACCATATGGGAAGCCGGATTCGAACTGATGACCTTCTGCATGAAAGGCAAATGCCTTACCTCCATGCTATCTCTCTGGTCCCATGAGGTACTTTTTTAAGATAATAAGAGTTTTCCCCATATTTTCAAAGACTTTGGATTTTATCACAGAACCCTCAAAAGCCTTATTTTACTTATTAATTTCTATTGTTTTCATCTTTATATTTTAATATGTAAGTATTTTAGTAACAATACAAGTTGCTTATAGTGAATATTCAGAGCTATTGATTTCTGTTTGCAGTGCAGCATTCCTTCAGAATGGGAGAGTGAGCACACTGCTGTGTCTCATGCATAGCTCAGGACTGTTAGAGGTCCATACCTGGAGGGCCAGGAGACCACCATCCTGAAGGTAGCAGAAAAGCTTCTGTAGGGGCTGGAGTGGTAGCACAGAAGTAGGTCATTTGCCTTGCATGAAGCTGACCCTGGTTTGATCCCATGCATCCCATATGTTCCCCGAGCCAGGAGTAACTACTGAGCACCACCACCTGTGGCCAAAAAAACCAACAGAAGGGAGGAAGGAAGGGGAGGGAGGGAAGGATCTTCTCCAGAAAAGGAGGTGCATAATGGCACTCCCAGAGAGAAGAAAGGGGTCAGGTCTGTAGTGAGTTCATCTCCTTAGAGCAGAGGTCTCAAACTCAATTTACCTGGGGGCCGCAGGAGGCAAAGTCAGGGTGATCCTTGAGTGCAAAGTCAGTAGTAAGCCTTGAACGTTGGGGGTGTGTGACCCAAACAACTAAAAAAAACAAACAAACAAACAAAAAAGATTCCTCTAGGACAGGGCCACAAAATGTTGTACGAAGGGCCATTTGCGGCCATGAGTTTGACTCACTTTTCATTTGTCAAGGTTAGATGGCTCAAAGGAGTCCAAGATAAATGAATTAAATGGATTCGCATGGGGATCTTGAGGAAGCAGCGAGAGGAAGGCAATTTTCTGAGACCAAAGCAGTTCTTAAAGGTATATGAAGAACTTGGGGGGGGGGGGGCAATTGTCAGGAAGGAACAAGAGCTGAAGTGTAGATATTGCCTGATGGCATATGATTGAGAGATGTCAGTTGGAGCAGATGAAAATAAGACTCAAGCATCAATTCCAGGTTGGGATTTTCTGGGTTTGAGTTAAAATTTTTGTTTTTGTTTGGGAGCCATACCTGACAGTGATCAGGGTTTCCTCTTGCCTGGCTCTCTGCTCAGAGGGCGCTTTAGCAGGGCTTAGGGTTCCACTTAGGGTGCCAGGCTTCAAACATGGGCCAGGCACATGAAAGGCAAACAACCATACCCACTATGCTATCACTACAGCCCTAAAATTCTTTTCTTTCTTTTCTTTTTTTTTTTTTTTTGGTTTTTGGGCCATACTCGTTTGATGTCAGGGGTTACTCCTGGCTAAGCACTCAGAAATCGCTCCTGGCTTGGGGGGACCATATGGGACGCTGGAGGATCGAACCACAGTCCATCCTACGCTAGCGCTTGCAAGGTAGACACCTTACCTCTAGCGCCACCTTCCCGGCCCCTAGAATCCTTTAAGTGAGTAGATATATATAGGATTCTTCCTCCAGCCACAGGTATAGATTCGAGAGAGATGCTGGTACATAGTTCAGCAGATTAACCCCCAGTAAGGGAGGGAGAGAGAAGACTGCAGAAGAGCCCCTGTGGGGAGGAATAGGAGGTAAAGGAGGAGTTAGTGTCCCCTGAGGTTGGAGAAAGGTGAATGGGAATTTTGTGTGTAAAATTGGTTCAAAAGTTGCTTGCAAGATTGAGGAACAGAGGGAAGACCATGATGATGTGGTTGGTATTTGTGTAGCCTCAAGCTCTGCCAAATGTGGCCCCCAAATAAAAAAGAAGTTTCACTTTTGTCAGGTTAGTAGCTAAGTGGGTGGAGATAAAAGTCATTGAGACCTAGGAGCCAGAGAGAGATTATGGAGGTAGGGCATTTGCCTTGCATGCAGAAGGATGGCGGTTTGAATCCTGGCATCCCATACGGTCCCGAGCCTGCCAAGAGCAATATCTATCTATCAATCTTTCTTTCTTTCTTTCTTTCTTTCTTTCTTTCTTTCTTTCTTTCTTTCTTTCTTTCTTTCTTTCTTTCTTTCTTTCTTTCTTTCTTCTTTCTTCTTTCTTTTTCTTTTCTTTCTTTCTTTCTTCTTTCTTCCTTCCTTCCTTCCTTCCTTCCTTCCTTCTTCCTTCCTTCTTCCTTCCTTCCTTCCTTCTTCCTTCCTTCCTTCCTTCCTTCCTTTCTTTTCCTTCTCTTCTTTCTTTCTTTCTTTCTTTTCTTTCTTTCTTTCTTTCTTTCTTTCTTTTCTTTCTTTCTTTCTTTCTTTCTTTCTTTCTTCTCTTTCTCTCTTTCTTTCTTCTCTTCTTTCTTCTTTCTCTCTTTCTTCTCTCTTTCTTTCTCTCTTTCTTTTCTCTTTCTCTTCTTTCTTTCTCTCTTTCTTCTCTTTTTCTCTTCTCTTTCTCTCTTCTTTCTTTCTTTCTTCTTCTTTCTTTCTTTCTTTCTTTCTTTTCTTTCTCTCTTTCTTTCTCTCTTTTCTTCTCTTTCTCTTCTCTTCTCTTCTCTTTTCTCTTTTCTCTCTTTCTTTCTTTCTTTCTTTCTTTCTTTCTTTCTTTCTTTCTTTCTTTCTTTCTTTCTTTCTTTCTTTCTTTCTTTCTTTCTTTCTTTCTTTCTTTCTTTCTTTCTTCCTTTCTCTCTCCCGCTTTCTTTCTCCCTTCCTTTCTCTCTCTTTCTTCCTTCCTCTCTTTCTCCCTTCCTTCCTTTCTCTTTCTTCCTTCCTCTCTTTCTCCCTTCCTTCCTTCCTTCCTTCCTTCCTTCCTTCCTTCCTTCCTTCCTTCCTTCCTTCCTTCCTTCCTTCCCTTCTCTTCCCCTCCCCTCCCCTTCTTTCGTTTTGGGGTCATACCCGGCAGTACTCGGGCTACTCCTGGCTCTAAGCTCAGAAATTGCCCCCACTAAGAGCAATTTCTGAGCGTAGAGCCAGGAGGAACCCGGGTGCTGCTAGGTATGACCCAAAACCAATTAAAAAAGTCATTGAGATTTAGATGTCAAAGGAGCTATTACATAAGGGTCATCCACTTTAATGTTTAAAAATAAAATAATATTAGATGTTAAAATAGTTGGGACTGGAGAACTTTAAGTAAGGCTTCTTTACCTTAATACACCCAACCTGGTTTTGCTCCCTGGCCTTCCATGTAGTCCCCCAAGCACCATGAAGTGCTGAGCCAGGAGTGACACTGCATTATCACTGGGTGGCTCCAGAATAAACAATAATAACGCTAGATGATGTAAGAACGTGAATGATCTCATCATATTTGCTATCAACAACTGTGTTGAACTGAAAACAGCTGCTGTGGTATAGTTCGAAGGCTCAAGGAAGTATACTTTTGATTTTTCGCATTTGTAACTAAAAGAAAATGCTGCGTGGGGGACCATTTAGCAGTACTGCGGGATTGAACTTGACTCGGGGCTGCATGAGAAGACCAGTGCTTTATCCCTCTGCACCAACTCTCAGAGTCACAGAGATACTGTTCTCTTCTATCCCGGGACCCACATAATGTTTCTGTCATAGTCACCTAGTTAAGAAAATGGGACTTTTAATAAGGAGAGAGTATATCCAGGAGGCATTTTCCTGAGGGAGGATTTGTTCAGGGCTGGAGCACAGAGCTGAGAGAATCTGGCTTTGTTTCCCTAGAAGCCACTGGTGACTACAAGTATTAGGACTGTGTATAGATGGGTGGGTTGGGAGGCTTTCAGGGGCAGCTGAGACTTTGGTCACTGAAAGCTAAGTAAAGGCAAAGAATGGAAGCCTGGGTGTTTGAACAGATCATGTTGTGAGCTCTGGGAGTGGGGAGCAGGGAGGAGCTGGGCGGGGGTGGCAGAAGAGGTTAGTATGTGGGGTGTGGTGGGTTGGCCAGAAGAGGGAGACAGCAAAAAACTGCCTGATGTCTGTCTCAATAAATCCCTGAGTCAGTATGACCCTCACAGCTGTCCCAACTCCACAGGCCACTGGGGTTGGTATTGCACAACCAAATGATCACAGGTTCCTATTTTATTTGTATTGTTGGTGCTAAACATTCACAAGTGTGTGAGAGTTGATGAGAAAAAAATAAAAAGTGCAAGGGAGCCAGGGAAGTGGCTCAAAGGCAGGAGTGCTTGCCTGACATGCATATTCATTCAATCCCTTGCACCCACAGGGACTGGACCTTAAGTGAATGGGACCACCAGCAACACCAAGACCTTACAGACAAAGCCACTCCAATGGTCCGGAATGGGACTGGTCCGCTCTACTGGAACAACATAATAGCAGAACCACTTTTAAGAAGGATGGTTTACTAACAGACTTGGAGTTCATGGAAAGGAGGGCTTTGGAGCAGTGTGCCATATAGTCTGAGGACTAAGCTGGGAGGGAGGGGAGATGAAGTTTCCAGTTTCCGTCAGGATGGGCTGACTTTTAACATTCACATAATTCCTTCACTAATTTGAAACTAGAACTTAGAAGCGCTTGGTTATTCTGACTGGGAAAAGTTACTAGCTTTAAAATATATATTAACACCTTCAAATTTATATATTTCTGGTTATCGTAAGGTTTTATTATTTTTAAACAATAAAATTGTTAATCCCATGAACTGATTTCCCCCTTTTCCCTTAGGAATTAGCTCTCCCGTAGCCAGTTACCAACAACTGGAGCAAGATGGAGGGACACAGATCCAGTGTCCTCTCTTGGGGATGTCTCAGAATTGAGAAAATGACGACCAACAGCTCAGATCCTTTCCTTAACAGGTCAGTAAGAAGTGATTTTGTGCCCAGTAGCTGAAGAAAATGTAGGCCTGGAGATTAATTCGTTTTGTCCTTGTAATAAGTTACTTGAACATCTGGTGTGACCCCCAACTCTGAGCTATAATAAACAAATCTCTGGGTATATTGCAGGTACAGGTCCGAAGCGGGGGGGATTACAGGCTAGCTCCTGGAAGAGGAAGCAGCTCTGCCCAAACTCATAGGGACACTCTCCAGCCCGGCACCGTCCAGTAGTTCTTCTGAATTTTAGGATGTGAAGGAACACGAATGCCTTTCTGTGATGGCAGGAGAGTGCTGCTGCTTTTACCAAGCTCAGCGTTGTACTGCAGAAATCACTGGGGAATTTGCAAGAGTGGGCACCATGAGGCCACATAACTATTTAGTTCATGGAGATAAAGCAGAAAGTTGTGCCTCTTAAAAAAAATTGCATTAGGGGCCAGAGACATAGCATAGCAGTAGGCCGTTTGCCTTGCACGCAGCCAATATAGAACGGACGGTGGTTCTAATCCTGGCATCCCATATGGTCCCCTATGCCTGCCAGGAGCAATTTCTGAGCGCAGGGCCAGGAGTAACCCTTGAGCGCAACCGGTTGTGACCCAAAAACCAAAACAACAACAACAAAATTGCATTAGGGGCTGGAGAGATAGCACGGTAGTAGGGTGTTTGCCTTGCACGCAGTCGATCCAGGATGGATGGTGGTTTGAATCTCGACATCCCATATGGTCCATTTCTGCCAGGAGTGATTTCTGAGCTCAGAGCTAGGAGTTAACCTTGAGCACTGCTGGGTGTGACCCAAAACCCCCACCCCCAAATTGAATTAATGCGAGCAGTGTTTGAAAATGCATGGTGTCAGGGTGCATTTTAGTGACTTACACAAATCTTGGCTTTCAGGCAGATCACAAAAATGTTATTATAGATGAATTTAAAAAGAAAAGAAAAAAATACTGGGCCCGGAGAGATAGCACCAGCGGCATTTGCCTTGCAAGCAGCCAATCCAGGACCAAAGGTGGTTGGTTCGATCCCGGTGTCCCATATGGTCCCCCATGCCTGCCAGGAGCTATTTCTGAGCAGACAGCCAGGAGGAAACCCCCTGAGCACCGCCGGGTTGGCCCAAAAAAAAGAAAAGAAAAAGAAAAATACTACTCAGAAACTGAGCAGGTGAAACAGGTTATATTCTCTGTCCTAGAATGCCATTTAATAATAAGGCATGAATAAGATTCATTGTTGTCTATTTATAAAACAAGGGCTTTCCCCGAGTTTTAAATACGGAACAAAAACTTTCTGGTGTGGTGTGTGTGTGTGTGTGTGAGTGTGTGTGTGTGTGTTTGTGGATTTGTTTGTTGTTATTTTTGAGGGGGGGCCAATACCTGCTCTGCTCAGGGGTTATTTCCTGACACTGCTCAGAAATCGGATGCCCAGGGAACAATATGGAATGCTAGGATTGAACCTGGGTTGGCTACACACAAGGCAAATGTCCTTCCTGCTGTACTGTCACTATGGACCCCACTTCTTTTTTTTTTTTTTGGTTTTTGGTTTTTTGGTTTTTGGGTCACACCTGGCAGCGCTCAGGGGTTACTCCTGGCTCCATGCTCAGAAATTGCTCCTGGCAGACACGGGGGACCATATGGGATACCAGGATTCGAACCGATGACCTTCTGCATGAAAGGCAAACAGCTCCATGTTATCTCTCTGGCCCGGTCCTCAAACTTTTGGAATGGGCCAGTTTACTGTTCTTCTGACCATTGGAGGGCTGGACTATAGTAAAACAAAAACTATGAACAAATTCCTATGCACACTGCATATATTTATATTTTGAAGTGAAGAAAGAAAAAATGGGAACAAATACAATGTGGCCCTTAGGCCATAGTTTGAGGAACAACTGCGCTATACTGTCTCTCAGCCCCACCATTCATTTTTGGGCGGAGGGGCACACCCAGCTTGCTGCTCAGGGGTTACTCCTGGCTATCTGCTCAGAATAGCGTCCTGGCAGACACGGGGGCCATATGGGACACCAGGATTCGAACCAACCACCTTCGGTTCTGGATCGGCTGCTTGCAAGGCAAACGCCGCTGAGCTATCTCTCCAGGCCCTCCACCATTCATTTTTAAATAACACACTGAAGGAATTCTTTAGGGGCTGCAGAGATGGCTTTACAGGCTGGAATACATGCTTTGCATGCGTGAGGCCTAGATTTGCCCCTGGCACTGCATGAGTTCTTCCCACTGCTCTCAAGGATCACTCCTGGTAGTGGTTGGGGACCTGATGGGATGCCTGGTGTTGCACTTAAAAAATAAAAGACATTGATTAGGAAAGAAACAGAGCTTCAACCTTGGACAGATGTATTAAAGGTGTTTTTAAAACTTCATCCTTTTTCTTTTTAAGTTTCATGTAAGCCAAACTACTATCGGAATGTATGAGCCTGCCATGGGGAAAGAACATTGGTCAGCCACCATTAGAACAGCATTTGATTTTGTACATTTTGCTACCTGATTTTCTAGACTTAATAGAACTTCAGATTTTATCGCTACTACCAGCTAGTTATGTGTGTTATGAGAAAAGTTCTGCTTATAACAGTTATATACTGATATTTGCCTAGCTTTTATGTAAATCCCGAAATGTTTTCCTTTATCCTAAAGCAAAGATTTGTCTTGGCACATGTTTTACTCAAGGTGTGTGCCATGTCATTTTGCTGTTTTTAAGTGGCTTTTTTTTTTTTTGGTTTTCGGGTCACACCTGGCAGCACTCAGGTTCCTCCTGGCTCTATGCTCAGAAATCGCTCCTGGCAGGCTCGGGGAACCAAATGGAATGCTGATGTTTGAACCACCGTCCTTCTGTATGCAAGGCAAACGCCCTACCTCCATGCTATGTCTCTGGCCTGTTTTGTTTTGTTTTGTTTTCCCTTTTCTTCCAGGCTTTAATGCTGGGATGTTTGGGCACCACCCCAACCCTTATACCTTCCCGGAAATAAGGACCTCGAACAGACTGGCAGTGATTTGTCTACAGGCCCAGTCAATGCTGAATTCTGCTGTTTTGCTTTGGGTTGATTTTTCCCTTGGCCAAAACCCTGCCTAAGAGCTGGGCCTCAAGCCTAAATCGCCTAAATCACCGAGGACTCGTCTTAGCCCCCACCTGGGTTTGTTTTCCCTCAGGCTTCTGCTTCCAGCCCTTGGTGAATCAATACTTTGACCCACATTAGCTGTGTACACCCCTCTCCCTGTTGTTAACTGTGTACATAGACCCCCGTCTGCTGATATTAGTGACATTCCAGAGAATGTAGCATCTGGGATGAGAAGAAATGGAGCTTCTTTCTTCTTAGCCCATCTTACCACCAAGACCAGAATCTTAGGAGTGAGTCTGGGCTTCACTTAGGACTGACTCGTGCTAGAGCAGTTCCTCCGCACTCCATCGGGATCCGAATCAGTGCCAGGAGTGCGGACTAGTCCTCTTCGAGAATCCTGCCGCTTTCTCAGCACACTGAACCTGTTTTTGCTATGGTTCTTTGCAGTGGCACCTACCACTCCCGGGATGAGAGCACAGACAGCGGGCTGAGCATGAGCAGCTACAGTGTCCCACGCACCCCAGACGACTTCTTGAACAGTGTGGACGAGATGGATACAGGTCGGTGTGGATCCTGCTTCCAAACTTCATTTGGTCTCCAGGTCTAAGAAGCTGTTGTGAGCAAAAGGTTATACAGAAGAACACAGTTGAAATCCGAGTAGCTTCAGTTCAGAACGAGTCAGCTTCTTCTTTACTGTGTGGAAATTGGCAAGTTCAGTACCCTCCCCCCAGCATGGTTCTCTGAACTCTGTTTGAAGCAAAATGGTTAGCATGACTTACTTTAGCATTCTAGATGCTTGAGGTGGGGACTGGAGAGATAGAACAGCAGGTGAGGCACTTTCTTTGCATTCGCTCAACCCTGGTTCAATTCCTGTCATTCCCTAAGGTCCCCCAACCCCCAAGAACTGCCAGGAGTGAGCTATAAAGACTGCTGTGGTTGTGGCTCACTTCCCTCTCTTCACCCTACCCCCCCAGATAATTAACCAGACAATTGTAGGCTTGGTTAGGAGTTTCGTTAAGAGCCTGTTCTCTTTTCAGAGAGATTTCATATATGAGTCAGTGTCTATTTTTCTTCTCTGAGGATTTTTTGGATCAACTTAGATGTCACAGGACTTAGAAAATCATCTAAAAGGTTAAGTGGTGGATTCCACCTGTTAAAGTAGCTTTGCTACAAGGGTCCTGAGGGAGCTGAGATGTGCGTGCCTGGCTGTGGAGTTCTGATAAACATTCCCAGAACCTCCCTCCTGGCTCCCGTGCCATTTGTTGATCACTCTGGCATCTCACAGGGCATGAATGATCAGGGAAACAAATGGGCTCACCATGTTAGCTGCTTCTGTGGTGGACAGCTCTGACACTATTTGGCCAGTCTCCTTGCCAAATTCGTGACATCTCCTTTCTGCTTTTCTAAATCTTAAATATCGTTAGAAGACAAACTCAGCTTATTCAGAGCTTCTTATCCCCAGTTTCTTTTCTGTACTCTCCTGTAGTATTTCATTATAAAAGGTTATTTTTCCTGTAAACATGGTCTATTCAGGCTTTAGTAGTATTAATTTTCTATTTCTTTTTTACTCCTGTTCTTGGTTTTTGGGTCATACACAACAGTACTCGGTGCTAACTCTTGGCTCTGAGCTCAGAAGTTGTTAATCCTGGCAGTGCTCAGGGCACCCATGTAAGGTGCTGGGGATCAAACCCAGGTTGACTATGTGCAAGGCATGTGCCCTCCCCTCTGTACTATTGCTCTGGCCCCAAGGAGTGTTAATGTTTTTTATTTTATTTTATTTTAATTAATTTATTTATTTATTTTGGTTTTTGGGCCACACCCAGCAGTGCTCAGGGGTTACTCCTGGCTGTCTGCTCAGAAATAGCTCCTGGCAGGCACGGGGGACCATATGGGACACTGGGATTCGAACCAACCACCTTTGGTGCTGGATCGGCTGCTTGCAAGGCAAACGCCGCTGTGCTATTTCTCTGGGCCCGTGTTAATGTTTTTTAAAATCCTGGTGCAGCTAAGGTTCTTGTCAGCTGGAAAAACATTAAAAAAGAAAAACCTAGCAAGATGGGTTTATGCAAGCATGTCTGGAGACTATATTTTGCTTATTTTTTTTATTCTGAATAACTAAGGTAGACTGATACAGTTCTTTTGCTTTAGTATTTCCCCCAAAGTATTATGAAGGATTAGCCAGGTTGATACTTCTGGAGAAGTAACAGGTGATGTTGTGATTTATTGTACTTGTTCTTTCTCTTTGTGATTTATAAATTTTCAAGGAGTTCCATCCCCACGCACACCCTTTACCATGTTCCTCTTCAGGTTTTTTGATCACTATCTGAACAATGCTGGAGCAAAAGTAAACTAGTGATAAGTCAAGTTTAAAAAAGAAAGTTTCTGTAAACATGAGATTATTTGTGGGTGGCTGGGCTGGAATCAGTTCTGAACCTTGGTCTGGGAGGTCCATATGCTTCCTTCCCTGCTACTGCTGTGCTGGGTGGCAGGGCCCCCCCAGCAGCCTTTCTGGAAGGACCTCACTTACGGTCTCCCTTGGTTCCCTCTAGGTGATACTATCAACCAAAGTACCCTGCCCTCACAGCAAAACCGCTTCCCAGACTACCTGGAAGCCATTCCAGGAACAAATGTGGACCTTGGCACTCTGGAGGGAGATGGAATGAACATAGAAGGAGAGGAGCTGATGCCCAGCCTTCAGGAAGCTCTGAGTTCCGACATCCTTAATGACATGGAATCTGTGCTGGCAGCCACTAAGCTAGATAAAGAAAGCTTTCTCACATGGTTATAGAGTCCTCGGGTAGACTGCACTCTTAACTGTGACAGAGCTAAGGAAATAAGACACATGCACCTGAAACTCCCAAAGAGCCAGTTGCACTATTCTGGCTCCTGCAGAAAGAAGCAGACGAACAAACTTCCAGCAAGATTCTTTCATCCACTCTTTTGCTCTTCCTTGTCCATTGCTGCTGTTAATATATTGCTGACCTCTTTCATAGTTGGCTCTAAAGAATCAAACTCCCCCCCCCCTTTTGTTTCTTTTGCTATTTTAACTACTGTTGGTTTGGGGGGCAAGGAGAAGTGAGCCTGTGTGGCGATGGTGCCATTTCTTCTGCCCAGTTAGGTGGTTATCGATCATTTAACTCCATCCTCAAACCTGGAAGCCACGTGCTTCCTTCCAGTCACAGCATTGAGTTTGTTCAAATCCTTTTCTCTTCATCTGCCTTTGGCCAGTGCAAAACATTACTTACTGGTCTGACAAGCCAAAAGATGTTGTATCTGATATTAACTTCTTAATTCTGAGTCTAAGAGATAGCTGAAGCCACAGCTGAAGACTGTTTTACTTTCAGTATTTTTTTCCTCCTCGTGCTATCATTAGTCACATAGTGACCTTGATTTTATTTTAGAAGCTTAAGGCATGAGGCAGTTTTCAATAGAAATATATTAATTATTGCCACATATTCTAGTATAGGTTTTGGTGGGGTTTTTTTTTGTGGGTTTGTTTCTTTTGTTTTGGTTGGACTTTGTTTTGTTTGTTTTTGTTTTGTTTTTTCGTTTTTGTTTTTCAGAACCCAGACAAATGATCATAGTGAGTCTGTTCATAGTTGTAGCTTGGAACATTACTGTAGATCCTTCGGTTAAAAATCTACATCCTGATTTTTTTTAACCATCTTATTTAAATCTTGATTATCTGCTCTCCATATATACCTACACACACTTATAATGTTTATGCTAGTGTGATAGCAGAATGTATTTTTTTTTAAGTTTTCCCTATGTTCCAATTTATTTTAAAATGGTAGCTTTGAATGTATGCATTTAGAATACATGATTAGTAGTTTATACTTCAGACATAGTTTCAATCAAGTTGGGGCAGTCCGCGATGGTTGAGTTAGTTTAATGTGAAAAGGACCTGTTACAGTGATTATTGCCTAGAGCAGTACTGTAGCCCTCTGGGCACACAATAGTATCTGATTGGGGAAAAACAACCAGAAATGGCTTTGTTTTCCCCTTGTTACTCCCTTAAACTAAAGTCTTGATGGGAAATCACTGAGTAGGTTTATGATGTCTATAGCAGGAATACGCTTTATATAGTGGTTTTACCTCTCTTTAGTTAGCTTTTAAAGCTACGGTTGCCTTAAATTTGGAAGTAAATCTTAGCTCTCTAGATCTTCTTTGTAATAATGACATTAAAACCTAAATGAAATATTGCCTTCAAGATTGTTCTTACTTGCTCCTATGAATTGATCCTGAGCAATAGATAGAAACACTCTAAGGTCTCAGTTAGTTGGTGAAGTGATCAGATTCATAAATGTATATTGATAGTTGAATTTAGCAAAGACATAGAGATGATCATGATTATATGTTTATTTTTACAGGAAGAGATATAACTAGAGTATGTTTCTACAGGAATAATAATGGTTTCCAAAGAGTATTTTTTAAAGGAACAAAATGAACATGAATCAACTCTTCAGTATAAGCTATGAAAAAATGTAATGTTGGTTATGAGTTACAGTAGTACCAGCTAGCCACCTCTATGATTAAGGGTCTTTCATTGTTTCTAGAATAAACCCTTATTTTCAAGGGTTTGTAACAGACATACCTTCTTAGCTAGAACTTGTGTGAAATGCCCCTGCTTAGGCAGTTGGTAGTGGGTTTTTGTTGTGGTTGTTACTCATTTTAAATGCAGAATGAAAGTATTTGACCCTTTACCCTTGAGAAAAGTTTTTAAATGTTTCAATATTCAAAACAGTGCTATCATGTTCTGTGCCATGATTTCATAGGTCAATCATGATGAGTGTGAGGTTTTTATTTTTTTAAAACCATAGAAAGATTAAATCTTGAATTAAGTCTGGGGGGAAAGCCCACTATTCAGATGCATTGTTTTGTTTTGTTTTGTTTTGTTTCTAGCAATAATTAAATTCTACCCAGAATGCATAGTTGAGTATGTGAATGATATAGTATGTTGGTTTTTTATGTGCAGAAGATCTGAAGGAGTCCTCAGTCTGTCCATAGGCCACACTTCATGACAACACATGTCTCTGTATCATCAGAGCTTTTCAGGAGAGAGGGCAGGGAAGGGATGGAAAGATCTTGTGGGGCCCCGGTAGAGAAATTGATAAGCTTTTCCCCCCATTAAGACATGCTTTATCCTGCTATCATTAAAGACAGTTGTTCCTAACGTTTCAACCACTTCAAGACCCCACGAAACAGGAATATGGAATTCTTCATTTCCTCCTGACTTTGGGTTCCCCAGTTCTGCCTCAGTGCTGTGGCCAGACTCTGGGGCAGATACTCACTTTGCCCTTGCTGTGCCTTCTGCATGAAGACCTGGAGCCATGTTCCTCTTACTATTGGAATGGAAGCCTCAGTGTGGTCTTCCTTGTCTGATGTCCTGGTTCCTAATGTAAAAAAGTGTTTTAACTGCTTGGTTGTATTGGGTTGGAATAAGGTTTTAACTGGGTATTCTTGAATTGCTTTTACAATAAACCAGTTTTATAATCTTTAATTTTATCAGCTTTTTACACTTGTGTTCTTTCCAGATAGGGCCTCGGGCCTCTTAGAACTTCTTCAGGTTGATGGAACAAAGTGATTTGGGTTTCATATTTCTATTGTCTTAACTATTTCTTAAATACAGGAATTGACTTTATACAGTTAATGTTGCTGTTCATAGTACTCACATTCAATAGATGCATTCATGTGGAGCCCCTGCCGAAAGACTAAAAGATAAGCTGTCAGTTGTGTGATTCATGATTCATCCCAATCGGTGTTGAAACTTCAGCGTGGAGCCAGTGCCTCCGATGACCAAGTGCCTGGGTGAGATGTATCTTCCACGGGCTGCGTTAGAGGATTTGTAGGTGTGCCTATCTTAACAATTGTTTTCTGTATAATGAAGAAATTATCCTTCACATTTTAAATGTTTTATATTAGAGATTTCTTTAATGCACAGTTGTCAGTCACATACATATACATCTATATCTATCTATATATATATACACACACACATATATATACTATCAAATGTTACCTTTTTATTTTAGCTTTAAGAGTATGTTAGGGTACTTATATAAATTGTTACATCATTTTTTCTTGTGTAATGCCTTTTTTTAATGTGGTTAAAATATATTCTTTCCTTAAACTCTTCTTTGTTGTTTTTAACAATTTATATTTAAAACTTTTATTTACATCTTACTGGTCTAATACAACAAAGGCTCATAATAAAAGAAAATAAAAAGTGATTGTAGTAATAACTGACTGTTAGTTTGGCATCTCGAACTTTTGAAATGCAGGGACAGTGCTTTGGACTTACTGCTTTGTTCTCAGCATAAATCATCTCTGCCAGCGGAAGTAAGAGGCACAATATGTATGTTTCATTCTTGAATCACATCATGACATGAATCAGCACAGAAAAAAACGTAAGAACATAACATACCCTTTCAAATGGCTCATATAGGACCCAAGAGAGTGTATAGGAATTAAAAGTGGTTGCCTTGCACAGGGCCATCCCTGGTTTAGTTCCTGACACCACATATGATTACTTCTTAAAGCACAGCCTGGAGTAATCCTTGAGTGCAGGGTCCTGAGTAAACCAACCCTGAGCACATCCAAGTATGGCCTAAAAATGCAAATAACCTTTAGTTGATTTAGTGTTGTTTTTTTTTTTTTTTTTTTCAGAATATTCTCTTGTGGTCTCCCAAATCCACCCAGTGAAATTTGCTGCTGTTTCAGTTACAAAGTTAAGTGTATATCTTGGACTTTGAATAAGAAACAGATATGGTCATGAAATTTTATTTCTAGCTTTTTGTGCAGTTGCTGACCTATCATTATTGTGGTAAGTCAGATTGGAATTGGTTTCTACTTTGCTGTGATTTTCTTCGTCATTCCCCCCACCCCTCCATAGTAGTAGAGCTTTTTTTTTTTTTTTTTTTTTTTTTTTTGGTTTTTGGGTCACACCTGGCGGTGCTCAGGGGTTACTCCTGGCTGTCTGCTCAGAAATAGCTCCTGGCAGGCACGGGGGACCATATGGGACACCGGGATTCGAACCAACCACCTTAGGTTCTGGATTGGCTGCTTGCAAGGCAAGCACCGCTGTGCTGTCTCTCCGGGCTCCGGCCCAAGAACTCTTAATATTGCGAAGCTTGAGAGATTTTTGTTTACCATCACTTATTGAGTGACATCAAGTCCAGTAAGAGTCTCTTCATCCTGACTCCTGCGTGCATGCTGATGCCATCCTCCCCCTTGGCCATCAGTGTTCACAGAGTATTTGTATAGGAGGTTGATTTGCATTTGGGAAGAGCCTCTGCAGAGAAGGTCCTTGTAGATGTTTTGAGACTGGGCTAGTGCTGTAGATCAGAACCTGCTGTCAAAGTTTGGACTGTGTTAGATGAACTGCCCACTTGGGTGAAACTTCCCAAGCAGTACCTCAGCACTCACAAAGGGTTCCGTCTGCCAGAGCAGCCCCTGTCCTGGACATCTGAGGCCCTGAGCCGCTGTCTGTCCTCTTGAAAATCCACCTTTCTGAACTGTCTCCTCTCTTACTTATTAGACCCTGGGTTTAATTCTAGCGGCACAAAAACAGTCAAAAGGAAGCAAGCCTATCTGGCACTTGGAATATTACTGTTTTTTAAATGAAAATATGGAGGGTTTTGAGAGGTTGTTCAAAGTGCTACGTGATCTTCCCCACCCCAGCCCACCATCAGGCATATCCCCACCTATACTCTTCCTTCTCTCCTCCTCCCCCCAAAAAGTAAAACCTTGGAAAGTTAGTAATTGGAAATTGATACTGGTTTATAGTGACTATGCCCTTGATTCTTAGGGGAATTTCTCTGGAGCAAGAGAGAAAGCAAGAGAAAACCGGTATCATCAAGCAAGGATTCCCTTAGGTAACATACACCTGGTAAAATGAGCCGTGAGCCTCACTAGCCAGGGGAAAAAGTGGACCTGAGATTTAGTTGTCTTTTATCATCCAAGCTATGAACAACATGTAGCTCTTCTGTATTTTAGGCCAAAGGACTTTCTGGAATTTTTCAGTGAGATTTGCAGATCAGCTTGAGCCCATGCATTGACCATGTCTGTGGGGCGAGTATGTTCTCACCAGCTCAGAGCTCCCTGGTGAAGGTACTTGGTTGAGAATGTAGAATGGCAGGCTCTAGCCAAATCAGGACTCTGGTTAAGAAAGCTTAACACTGACTTGAATTAAAATCAACCAGAGCCAAATCCTTACTACTGTTGAAAAACCAATAAAGTAAAATTCTCAAGGCCTGAACATTTTGGAAGCAGTGTGTTTTCTGCTAAACTTGCTGATTTCACAAACCTTTCCATTCAAGGTGAGGTCCCTCCTCCATCACCAACAGCTGAAGATTTTGAGTCTTTTTTTAAAATGATGTACAGTGTGAAAAATTCTATACTTTACATAACCTTCAACATTGGTTGTAAGATTCACCACAGATGTTAATTTTCTTTCAAAACAATTTTGATTTATTTTCTCCACTGTAATATTTCTCAGTGCCATTTGTTCAGACTTAAATTGCTGCTGAGTCACATTTCCATTTGAGTCTGTCTTGGTCTCTTGGCCGTATGCATGGTTCCAACTTGACTGCCTTCCTCTCATTAGCATGTGACCCGCTTTTTGCTGTTTCAAGCATGCTGCTTTCAGTAATGAAAACTATTTTCATATTCTATAATTATCAAAGCACATCTATCTTAGACCGTATTCTACCAGGTAGGGCTGTCACCCTAAACTAGTTACTGCTTCAAATGGAGGTGAGGCTATCCACTGAGGGTGGGACATGTTAGTACAGGTGGAGGAGCACAGAGCCCTTAATACCATGTACCAGGCTAACATGTTGATTAAGTCCTACAGTGCTTGTGGCTTTTTGATTCTCAACTTACCTGCTCCACGCCCAGCTCTAGCAGGACTCTGCTAGCTTAACACCTTGGGTCCATTCCATTTTCCCCAAAGATCATGTGGACTTGAGTTAAACAGACTGTCTTGTAATCGCCTAGAGTTAAGTAGCAAGTGCTGGTTATTTTCTCACATGGTTTAAAGAAAACAGAAGCCTCTAATGAGCTGGGTCATAGTTCACAGTGACCCCTGAAGGTATGCAGGAGCTCACTTCCTCCTGGGGTGACCAGGGACTGCTCTATTGCTCTGCAGTAGGTGTACAAGAGGCAAAAAACAAAACAACTGGGAGTGTGTAAGAATGCGAAGTGCTTCCTGCAGGTGTGGGTGGAATTGACATCTCCCACAAGTGTTTGAGCATCTAGTTCTGTACTCTGGGAGGCTGTGAGGAATAGAACCCGCAGATCTGCCCTAATGGTGTCCCTTTAGTAACCAGGACCTGCTAATGACAGTACTGTGGATTGCCATCACCTAGAATACTGGCTGAGGTGACATGACCAAACTTGATCTCAACCAGAGACGGGTGGGCTCTGTCCTGAGGGGTCCTCTCGGACTTCCAGACTCAGGAGGGCTGATTGGCCTTCAAGAAGACTAAAAGAACATGTCAAGGGAAAGTAAACCTTCAGAGAAGTTGGTCTCAGAGAAATGACCCTTTCCTTTGTTCTTCGCTACATGAGGCCTGAATTTCAGGGTGAGAAGTCAGTAGCCTGGTAGCTGGCATGTCTGTAGAGGTCTCTTAGATGAATGATCCTCGGAGAAGTTCTTTACTGTTCAGGCTATCAAACCATGTGTGAAAGAAATGGTTGAATTCACTGAAGCATTACACCAATTGGCTGGACTCACAAGTGGAGAGAGATCTCTGCCTTTGGCTCCTCATGGTTCTTCCACTGACGAAGAGGGGCTAGGTTCAGTTCCCTGGCACTGTGATCAGACCTGTGTACCTCAGCATCACACCAGAGCATCCATGACTGGTGTTAGCCTGCCAGGCCTGATTTGGGGTCAGGAGATTCCATGCTTGTGGAATGTGCCCTTGAGAAAGACTGTGGAGAAATCCTTTCCTGCAAGGAAGCATGTCTGTTATATTGTGTCCCCTGCCCCAGTTGTTCCTCCAGAGATGGGTCAGAAGGCCAAGCTAAATCTAAGAAGACAGTTTTTAGAGGGAATGTGACACCTTCAGAGATTTGGGCAACTGCCCCGGAGAGATGGTTACTCATCCCTGGGCATGGCACCCACCAGGTACTAGAACCAGGTGCCCTGTTGATAATGGAGTTGGAGCAGTGAACAGAACGAAGTGGCCACAGGAAGAGGAGAAAGAAGGTGGGATGGAGGGAGAAGTGTGGGGAAGTCAGACCAAAATGATGGCGGCTGGAGGCAGCTTTGTGGTGGTGCTGGGACCCCAGGCTTAATCCCCTGCTGCATTTCTGGCACCACCACAGCATGTATCCATACCTCAGGCTTGGACAACAAAACCAAATGTGACTCTCCAGTCATCTCACCAACCACGTAGTGATGGGTTAGGGTGGGCATAATGAATATAAATCAAAATGCAATCAGTAGATGTTTGTGAATAGGAAAGTACCTCGTCTCCCCTTGAAGTAAATAATGCTACCTGCCTCCAAATTATGGTCACTGCTTGGTTACTCCTTGCTTGTCACTTGGATCTCCAGTGTAGCAGTGCTCGTAAAACAAGCAGGGTACCCAGTAAGGGCCACATAGGACAGGAGTAGTGCATGACTCCTATACAATTGAATAAAAATTCAGTCCCTGTACTGTGCCACAGAGAGTGAAGAGACTTGTTTTCCTGCCATGTTTGGATGCAGAGCAAAGCCCGTTGGAACATACCTGTGAGTGGTTAAAAAGTCAGGTCCTATGCCTCCCACACACTCTGGTTTAAGATCATAAGCTTTCAGGAGAAAGTTGGCAATGGTTGTTTCCATCTCTAACAAACTTGACCTCGTTTCTCCACTGACTGGTTTAAATGGGCCAAAACACCATGTGGATCTGATTAGTGTTTCACATCTTGCTTCTGATGTGCTGGGGGGCTCAGAGGAGGGGCCAAGCTGCCAGTCAGGTATACCTGATGGCTTCTATTGAGGGAAAGGCCAAGCTAGTTGAGCCAAAAGTGTCAGTCTATTGTTTTGTGGTTTTTGTTTTTTAACTAAAAGAAAACTGGGCCGGAGAGAAAAACAGCAGAAAAGGCTTTTGCCTTACACATTGGCTTATCTGGGTTCCATACCGGCATCCCATTTGGTCCCCCGAGCCATCCTAGAAGTAATTCCTGAGTGCAGAGCCAGAAATAACTCCTGAGAACTGCTGAGTGTGGCCCAAAAATTGAAACAACAACAACAAAAAAAAAGCTCCAGGTGGTGAGGTGTTTGCCTTGCATATGAGCAGTCCTGGTTCAAATCCCCAAATCCATTTCTCCTCAGCACAAAGCTTCCAGCCTTTAGCTGGAACAAAATCCAAAACAGAAAAAGCCACCTACGAAGCCAAAGAGTCAAGCATGAAAGCCCCTGCTAACTTGGCTACAGGGCTGTGGTTCCATGCCTGTGAAGCTGTGCGGTGCCCTTCGTGGACACTGACAAGATGATCAAGGTCCTCTCCTGGCCTGGGAGCAGAAACATGCCCTGTCTTGTTAGAAATGCAGCCGAGGGTGGAATAGTTCCAGGGCCTGTTTCATGCGGGTGTATATTCCCTCAGACTTTCTGGCTGGCTCTTAGTGAAACCTGCACCTTGCATTTGGTTCAAGAAACCAATCTCAGCTGGGGGGCTTGGGGGACAAAGGAATCCAGCTGTGCCTCTCCAGCTGACAGCCAGTTGTGCCATCTAGCCAGAGATGCCTGCAGGCTCTTTC
The DNA here is from genome assembly GCF_024139225.1 of Suncus etruscus. Classification (NCBI taxonomy): domain Eukaryota; kingdom Metazoa; phylum Chordata; class Mammalia; order Eulipotyphla; family Soricidae; genus Suncus; species Suncus etruscus. The sequence goes on along the minus strand of NC_064855.1, from coordinate 6,773,995 downwards.
ATCTGGGACAAGCCCACATAGGTGGGTGAGGTAGGCAACACCCCTGCCAATGGATGCCAGTTGGTCCAACCTGCCCATCTGCTAACCTTCGCCAGTCTGTGCCACTAGTCAGCACCAGTCTTCTGTTCGCTACCAGTACATGCCAGTCAGTATCAGCCCATGGTATAACAACCAGTACCAAGTACCAGTATACAGTCCATGAACACCAGTGTCAGCTGTCACCAGTCAGTCTTTGCTCACCTCTGTTAAGACATACCAGGTCTGCCATTCACCTTCAGTCTGGACAGATAGCACCAGTCTTCTATGGGCATTTCAGTGCATCCAGTCTATGTAGCTGGTGTCAGCCAATGCACCATGTGCCAACCCACTCACCAACACCAGTGCTAGCTTATGCCAATCTGTACTGGCCAGCACTAGTATTTATTGGTTACTGCCAGTCAATGCCAAACCATGCCAGTTGATACCAGTTTATGGCAGATGATGCAGGTCAGTGCAGATCTGTTGTTCGTGCTGACCTGGTCAGCTGGTACCTGTCAGTACCAGTCTTGGTCATTTGTGCCAGACTGACAGCTGATGCAATCCCATGCCAATATGTTCCAGCCTATGCCAGTTGATATCAACTGGCACCACTCCCTGTCAATCTACCAGCTCAAGCCAATGAGCTCTAGCCTGTGCCAACCCACCAGTGGATGCCAACATCAATACTAGCTCATGCCAATTTGATGAAGCTCATGCTGCTTCACACCCATCTCTACTACTGGTACCACTCAGTGGCAGTCTAGCTACAAGCCATTCTCTGCCAGTCAGTACCAGCCAGTGCCAGCTTGTCCCAGATTATCAGTTTATGCTGGTTCATACCAATCTGTGTCCACCCATGGCAGTATATCCAATTTGTGGCACTCCATACCCATTTCTTTTTTTCTTTTTTTTTCTTTTTTTTTGGTTTTTGGGCCACACCCGTTTGACGCTCAGGGGTTACTCCTGGTTATGAGCTCAGAAATCGCCCCTGGCTTGGGGAGACCATATGGGACGCCGGGGGATCGAACCGCGGTCCGTCCTACGCTAGCGCTTGTAAGGCAGACACCTTACCTCTAGCGCCACCTTCCCGGCCCCTCCATACCCATTTCTTATCAGTTCATGCCATGCCATCTGTTGCTAGTAGATGCCAGACAATTCCAGTTGGTGCTGGCCCATTGCTAGTTTAAGCCCTTGCTAACCTGTGTCAGTCTGTACCAGCCAATGCCAGTCAATGCAGATCTGTTATCCAGTGCCAGCTCATAGAAGTCGATTCCAGACTACCTGTGCATGGCAGTTGATACTAATTCATGATACTCTGTTCATTTCAATCAAGTAATGCCAGTTAATGCTAATCTCTGAAAGTCCCTGCCAGTCAGAATAAACCAGTGCCAATGTGTACCTCAGCACCAGCTTTTGCTAACCCGTGCCAATTTGTGCCAGTTGGTACCAGCCTATGCCAGTCAGTTCATCTCTAAAAATAGTGAAACATCAAAATTAGGGAGCCTGGAGCAGTAGTGCATCCCCAAAAACAAACACACTAAAATACTCCCCAGCGATCTAAGCTCTCAAAGGCCTTGAGTGATTTCCTTCACAGTTTAGCAAGGAATTTCTAGCACCTGCTCTTCCGCAGGCAGAGCACAGACTGGGCTGCATTGTGCATTGTGAGGTGGACTGTAAATGGCGCTGGTGAGGTCAGGTCCCAAGGTGTAGAAGTCACTGGTGAGGTCGGATCCCAGATGAGTAGAGCATTCACAAAGAAGCACCCACCAACCACTTTGGGAGAGTAATTCCATTTATTGTAGGTGGGATATGGATATTTTAGGGGAGAATAGGGAGTGTATTGTCAGCCAGTCACGTAGGATATGAGGGGATTAAAACAGGGTGTATGCTTCTCTGTTTAGGAAAGAGGGAGAGGTAAGGGAATTAGGGAAAGCAGGTTGTGTGCTCTGGGTGTTAAAACGATGTGTGCTTACGGTGATTAGCTACAGTAGACATTGGGCATTCTACATGGTTTTTGTTTGTTTGTTTTTGAGTGGGGAATACCCAGCTGTATTCAGGATTCACTCCTGGCTCTGCTCAGGAATCATTGCTGGGGACCACATGGGATGCTGACGTTCAAACCCTGATCAGCTGCATCAAGACGAATGCCCTACCTGCCATACTGTTGCTTTGGCCCTGATGCTCCTGTTTCCATGATGCTTCAGAGTGTTGAGTGGACAAACACCTGAGTATCTTCCTTGTTGAGCACAGGAGTGCACCCAATACTTGGTGTGATCTCCACAGCTGCCCCCACAAGCCAGGAGACTAGAAGCAAGATTAGGGTCCCTTACCTCACTACAGGTATGAGCTGTTACCATTCTTTAGGCCACCGTCTTTCCCACATAAGCTTCTACTTTAATTCCTCCTTGTAAAGCTGAGGAACCTGTGAATTTAATATTCTATGTAAAGTGACAGTCAAGGAGACTCAGGTTTGTTTTTATCCAGTAACTGTGAAAGATGTTTTCTTTTGGTAGTACCACACAAAGGCTTTGGCTACAGCTGGTCTGGACTAACAACTCAACAGCTGGAGTTGGTTATGTTCCTTCAAGCTGTCTAGTGGTCACTGCCCCTGCACACTCCATGTTGTCCCTTGTCAACAAACAGATGAACTGGCATGCTTGTCCCTTCTCAGGAGGGTGGCCTGGACCAGAACAGAACTGGTGTGTACTGGGCTTTTGCATCTCTGTTTTTCTTTTGGAGGGAGGAAGAAGGAAAGGAAAGGAAAGGAAAGGAAGGAGGGAGAAGAGGGGAAACAGATCCCAGATTGTTCCTTTGCTGTCCTGTGAGACTGTCCACTCGAGTCCTGTTAATTGAGACCTTTTACCCAGGGCTGTTTGCCTTAATTTGGGTCTCTGGGGACCCAACATTAAGTGACTTTGTCCTGGGCTGGGACACATGATCTGTGCCCAAGGCTTGCAGAGATCTCTTTTTTTCCTTGACCTGGCTTCCAGCTCCAGTGACAAGGCCCATGGGTCTGTCCAGATGGCCTCCAACTGCTTTACTTGTGGATGCTGTTTTGATTCCCAGAGACAGGAGAAAGCTGCCCAGTAGGGGTTTGTTTTTCTCCCTTGGGTCCTACTTCACTGTCCCCAGTCGGGGGAGCCCGTGGCCTTTCAACCTGAAATAATCCTATCACTCTGGCTCTCCTGTGTTTCTCTCTTAAGTATGTTATACTGGCCCTGGGTTCTTTGGTTTTGTTTTTGTTTTGGACTAAATGAGGTTTCTTAGAACAAATGAAAAGAAGAGGAAAGATGGACACAGGATTTAAAATAACCTAAAGCTCATCACATGATGAGCTGTGTTTACCTCTCAGCGGCTTGGTAAAAGCAGTTCTGGGTGCTTGGCTCAGTTTCTCCTTTGACTCTGGTTTGTAGTAGCTGGAAGGAGTCACCTTAGGTGCTCCTGAGGGCACTGTGTCCAGTGGGCAGACCCCAGGGTGGGGATGATGGCACCCACTGGGAAGGACACACCAGCATGAGACTGCCATCACAGACCCAAAACTGAGCCTCAGGAGCCTCAGAAAAGTGCATAGCTATTTGTGGTCAGAAGGGAAGAAGGGGAAGAGAAGGAAAAGAAGAAAGGACGAGAAGGAGGCTGAGGGCCAGAGTGAGAGAACAGTAGGGAGAGCACCTGCTTGTGGCCAACCCCTGTATCCCAGATGATCCCCTGAACCCCACCAGGAGTGAGCTGTTCCAGGAGTAAGCCTTGAGCATCACTAGGTCGGATCCCCCTTTTTTTTGATTGTTCTCTTAGTCCCCATCAGCCTAGGAAAGGGGGCCAACTTTCTTTTACTTGGTTTTTATCTTGAGGAGGCCATGCCTGGCTGTACTCTGGGCTTATGCTTGGTGGTGCTCGAGGGACCAGTTACAGTGTTAGGGATCAAACCTGGACTGGTTGTGTGCAAAGCAAGTGCCTTAGTTCCTGTTCTGTCTTTCTAGTCCCAGAGTTTTGCTAGTTTCTGCTTTGATGAAGTTCATGCCAACGCAGGGAGTCACTGAGGGCTGTTCTAGCCACTGGAGAAACGCAGGAAGAACTTTGGGTCATTCAGTTCTCGATGCAGTGTCTGACAATCTTGTAACTTTGAGTTAAATGCTCAACTTTTGATCTAGATGTTTCTGTCACCTGAAGGAATTCGGGAAGAGCCTGCTGAGCTGTGCCTTGCTCATTTTCAGTGGAGCGGGCTAAGCTGGACCCAGCTCCCTTCCGGCTGGAGAGCTTTCAGGCAGACAGGCACTGTGCCTTTGGGGAAATCTATCCCTAGATGGAGCTGCTACTAGGGACATGAGTCTCCTTGGATTAGAGGGTTGAATAAATCTCGTTCCTTGTTGTTTCAAAAAATGGAGACACCTTAATCTCATTTTGAAAGCACATTCATGAATAGAGGTAATGAGTTAAGAGAGTCAGAGTAGACCCCCAAGGCTGTTTTTTGCGGGTGGCATACTACCTTGCCTCCAGAATTCCTAGACCATTGGGGTGTTATAAAGAAAAAGTATTGTCTTATTGCCCACAATATGCCCCAAAATATTTGAGAAATGACTAACACCATGGGCTGGGGAGATAGTACAGCAGGTTGAAGCAGTTGCCTTGCATTGCATGTGACTAATCCAAGTTCGACCCCTGGCACCCCATAGGGCTCCCTCTGAACCCTGCCATGAGTGATTCCTGAGAGTAAGCAGAGCCAGGAGTAAGCCCTGAGCACAGCCAGGTGTGGTCCTAAAAAGTGAACAAACAAGTTAGTCTGATATTAATGTTTAAAAAAAAATAGTTCCCAATTAAAGGTTACTGAATGTTTAAATCAAACCAAAAATCATGTATCACTGGATTAATGCCAGACATGAGATTATGCTTAAGTTCCTTTGAAAAATAAAAATTCCTGCTCGGGCCCAGTGCTTGTCGAAAGAATATTACCCAGATTTGTGTGCATGGAAGCCCAGAGCATTTCCAGTCAGCACCACCAAGAAGTGTCCACAATGTCCAGAAAGGAAAGTCATGCAGTATCTCTGTGCTCTTGGTGTTGCCTGCCTTGCCCCGGGTGTGTAGTACAGAGACAGATGCCCAGCCTTTGCCATCATTGCTCATCTGAACACAAAACCAAACTGCCTGCCAGAAAACCATGTGTGCCCCTATGTACAGGTAGCACAGATGCAGGACTGACTCATTTTCCTGACCGGGACTGGAAGTTATTAATGATAAGGTGATGACGAGGCAGTTTGAGTAATGGCCTTTCCTTCCCATGTTCCGAGGCAGAAAGGCCATTCAAGGTGGAGAGATGAGTGTTTGCAAAGGCATAGAAGCGTGAGAAGCATACTTCTATGTTTTCAGAATTGCTGATAATTTACCATTTCAGGCAAGGCATGAAAGGGAGCAAGAGAAGCAGGCAAAGCCAGAGTATTGAAAGGCCTCAGAGTTGCCCAGTTAAGGTGGTTCACTCTATGAAAATGCCGGATCATTCTTCCACCAGGCAGGGACAAAGGATGCTTACTATTCATATGTTTTTTTAATGATGTACATTATTATTTTCTATTAGGGGAGCAGAGACTTTGGCTACACCTGGTGGTGCTTTAAAGCTGTTCTTGTGTTCTGGGGATCAAACTCAGAGCCCCACGTGTGTGAGGCAGGTCTGTGAGGCAGGTCGTGCTTTACCACCTGAGACACCCACCCTTGCCCCTCCTTAATGATTTTTAAAGGATTGTGCTTTGGGGACCTGAGCTATAGCACAGTGGGGAAGACATTTGCCTTGCATGAGGTCAACCTGGCATCCCATATGGGCCCTGAGCCTGCCAGGAGTAATTTCAAGCACAGAGCCAAGAGTAACCCCTGAGCACCACCAGGTGTGGGTCCCCTCTTAACCCCCAAAAGATGCTGCTTTTGTTATTGCTTAGTGATCAAACTAAAATATAGGCAAACTAAAGTTAAAACTAATAAAATTTGCAGGTAGATGTACTTTTACAGGTGTGTTCATTAATTTTAAAGCAAATGGGGAAACAAGGAAAGTAGGCTATGACCTTTCCCATTTAAATGTGTGTCTTCATATAGTTTAAACATTTGAAAAACCGCTTCCTATACTTTTCTATTTTTAAAAAAGTTTGTTTCATTAATTTTTAAAAAGAACAAACAGAGGCCTAAATATTTTGACAGTTGAAAAATGACTCTCTCATTAATTTAAAATTCCCTTTGAGCACAGTAAATAAGTTAATTGCAAACCTTCCAGCTATGTTTTACTCCATTATAAATAGCTTTGGAAAAACAAATTTGAGTTTTCCCTCCAGAACAATGAGTGGTTTATTTTAAAGTAGGTGAAAGGTTTTGGGGCAGGAAAGAAAAAAATAAAAAAGAACAAAAAAACCAGCTTCACAGATGTGTGGCTTGAAGTTTGCCAAGTACTTAGCCAAGGGTTTCACTAACTTCAAAGGGCTGGAAAGTAGAATGTAATGTGAGAATATGAAGGTCTTTTTTTTTTTTTTTTCCTTCAGTTCTTTCTCTCTTGGAGCCCTGAACCTATCAGCACGAAGAGATCAGGTTCTCTGGTGGGGAGCGAAGGAACCCCTCAGAGTGTGAGGAGGGCAGCGGGCATGCACTTGGGTGGCTAGGGTCAGTCACAGGGGAGAATCTTAGAGCCCCAGCAGGCCGGTGCTGATGCAAGATGGTCCAAGGGAGCCACAGATGAAAACAATCACAGGATGAGACTACAGGGGTCAGGTGGTAGGATCAGGGTGGGACACACCGGAAGGACCCAGGTGGAGGCGGCCTGGCCAGGAAGAGTCTGGGAAATGCTGGTCTAGATGGTTACTTTGTTGGAGTCCAGAAGTGACCCAGACAAAGCCAGGACAGCATGCAGAGTAGCCCTTTCTCAGAGGCTGAGTTCCCATTTGTCTGCTTTTCCCACATGTCCCCCCATTCACAGTTCAGACCAGGCAAAGGGATTTCCATGTCCCCTTATCAATAAAGTGGCCTAAAGAGCACTGGGAGGCCCTATTGGTACATCACTCAGTTCTCACAAGCACAGTCACTGTTAGCCATGGTAGGCTCAGGTCCCCTCAGGAAGGTCTCTGGGTGCGGTGTGTAGATGCTGGGTTGACAAGATCTCAGTACAGGGGTGAAGGGTAGAGGAAAAGCCACTCCAAAATGTCAGATTTGATGTTAAATTATTTGGAGAAACAGCAAATACTAAGTGACCTACTTTAGTTGTTTATTAGGGGAGGGAGGGGTGTCTGAGGAGCTGCACCCAGCAGAGCTCAGAGGTTACTCCCAGTTCAGTGCTCTGAGAAATTTCCAGTAGGTCTTGGGAGACCTGGCAGTGCACCTGAACCGCCAGCATGCACAGCAAATGTGCAGCACTCTCTCACTCTCCAGCCCCAAAGCCCCCCTTTTCTGGAAGCCAGTCTCATGAAACAGGTTATCTCCGGGGGAGGGGGGGGCAGGAAGAGAAGACTGGCCGGCCAGAGGGAGTGTTGGTGGGGCCCCCCAAATGGCTGTGCGTGAGGCTGGAGTTCAATTCCTGGAGCTAAACTGGGACCCTGAAGGGATGCCAGTGGCTACACAAATGAGGGGGGAACAAGATCAACAAGGAGGAGGTTACACCTCCCCACTCCTGCCCTCTTGACTTCCTCCATCCTTAGCTCAGACTTACTCGGGAGGACTCCCTTTCTTTTGGGTCTCTCCTGAGCATACATGAAGGACAGTGTGTACTAACACACACCGAATTCTTATCAGTGAGTTTTTATTTATTTAGATTTTTATTGTTGTTTGGACTTTGGTTCTGTGATTCACAGTACTGTTATTCGTAGCTTTGTGACTGATGAATGTGTCTGAACTCCAGCAGAAAGTTCTGAGGGGTCAGTCGGTGCTTTCTCCTCTGAGGATAGATACTACATCCAACTGCTCCCTTAGTTGGAAGGACCCTCTGCCCAGGCCAGGACTGTGTCCCCCACATTTTGAGGATATTATTCAACGTCACTGTGATTTGTTGGTATTGTTATGTTACGAGACTACCTAGCAGTGCTTGGGGGAACATAGGGACTAAGGATCAAAAGAGCCCAGGGTCACTGCATGCAAGGCATGCTCCCAGCTTTTGGAATTATCTCCTTGACCTAGTAGTCTTCATTGAAAGAAAAGTGTGCTAATTAAGGAATTATGGGGGGTGGGGGGGAAAACAGTTGTCTCCTACAGAGGTGACATGGTTCAGCTTGTAGGTCAGATCCAGAAACTGCAGCCAGTTTCTCTTGATCAGCGATTTCACTGGGCGTATTAGCTGTGAAGTATAAACTGTTTCTCTGGGCACAGATGGGGGATATGTTTTCTTTCTGTGCTTGTTTATATGTAGTTTCATTTACATATCAAAGCCATTGATTCTGTAACTGGGTCTGCTCAGGCTTGACCCCACCCCTGCAATTCAAGGGATCCACCCTAGGACCTAAAACATGCGAGATAAGTGATCTACCATGATGTCACATCCTGAACCTACCATAAAGGTTCCATAGATCCTGAGGACTGAATTGGGGGGAAATTAGTGGTTGGACTTGGGAAAGATCTTAACAGAAAAATCCTTGTACAGAGTGAAAACATATAAGAAAATTTTTATGTCTCCTATGAGTGCTTTGATTCTTTCTTGTTCAATGTTAAACAGGATTAACAGTACTTATTCCAGTGAAGAGGTGTTCTGAGGGTTGGATGGATACATATGTGGTTGGATAGATGGATGAACAGATGAGTGGGTGAATAAAATGATGGTGGATAGACCCAATGGATTGATGGGTGGACAGACGGATGGATGGATGAGCAGATGAATGGGTGGATAAAATGACTGATTATATGGACCCATGGATTGATGGATGGATGGATGGATGAGTGAATGATAGATGAATGGATGGATGGATGGGAGGGTGGATGGACGAACCAATATTGAGCTAGAGAGAGATGCTTGAATGGCTAATAAGCCTGTTGGGCTGCCACTAGATGGCGATGTTTGCCTGGCTCTGCTGTGAAAGTATAGGCCACTACTCAACAGCAGAAGTAAGGCACAGACCTGACCTGTAGCCTTATGCACTCAAAAATATAAGTCCAGGGGTGGGGAGATGGTACAGAGGGTAAGATGTTCTTCTGATTTTGTAACATAGTGCCCTGAGTCCTGCCAGCAGTGATCCCTGAGCACAGAACCTGGATTAAGTCCTGAACACATCTGGGTGTGGCCCACCCCCTCAAATGCAAATATAATTTTTGACTTACCCCCAACTTAACTCTTTTTTTTTTTTTTTGGTTTTTGGGTCACACCCGACGGTGCTTAGGGGTCACTCCTGGCTGTCTGCTCAGAAATAGCTGCTGGCAGGCACGGGGGACCATATGGGACACAGGGATTCGAACCAACCACCTTTGGTCCTGGATCGGCTGCTTGCAAGGCAAATGCCGCTGTGCTATCTCTCCGGGGCCCCCAACTTAACTCTTAATAATCCGCTGTTGATCAGAAACCTTGCTGACAAGCAGTTGTCTAATATATATATTGTACACTACAAGTATTATACCTTATATTCTTGCAGGGAAGTGCGGTAGATAAGAAAATGTTTCTGAGACCATCACTCAAAAGAGCAAGTGACTTGTAGGGATGCGTCGTCTGAGTGCCATGTGTTGTGCTATCCTCACAGTACTTGGGACACTCTGGTATATCCTGAGGAAGTGCCCGTGTCTTCCTCTGTAGTAGCATTTTGTGGGGACACAGTCAAGAGTCAGCCAGTCTTCTGAAAACTGCGAAGGACTTGAAATTAGGGGTTGGCAATAGAGGGTGGGATAGGAATGTGGAGAAACAAGATGAACAAGTGAAGACAAAGAAAACAGAGACATATGCATCTTTATTGTGCCCTGAGGTGCAGGTGTAGAGGCAGTGGTAAGAGTGCAGGAGGGTTATTATGTTTATGAAAAGGAAGGAATTTGGACCCACAAAAGCAAAGATAGGGAGAGCCCGGGCCCACAATGTAGGTGCAAGTCTCAGCCCTCCCACCAGGGGACGCCAGAGTGACGAGCCTGATCTGGGAAGCAGTGCGTGGGGTCAGTGCGAGGTTGCCTGGAAGCAAAGGCAGAAAGGCCAGGGGGTGGCCTGGCTCTTATTCTCAGACCTGCCTGGCTCTCAGAAACAGCAAAACTCCCAAGCGCCTAAAGAAAACTGAGGGGAAATTCCTTGTCTTTGGGAAATTTCTAGTCTCAGGGAAATGCCAGACCACCCAGTCAGGCGTTCTGAAGCCTGTGGAAAGGGAGCTTTGGATCAGGGCTTGATTTGACCTTATCTGGTTTTGGTGTCACACCAGCTGCACTCAGGCCTTGCATGGCTCAGTGCTCAGGGATCACTCCTGGTGGGCTGGGGATCAAACTGGGGGCCAATGCATCATGCCTTGGATGGCTTAGACCACCTCCTACTCTAAAGCCAGGGCAGATGGACTGTCCACTTTTCCAGTCATCGCCTCATGCTCCTGCTGCCAGCAGTGGGTTCAGAGCACAGCAATGCCTTATGGGACAATCCCTGGCCTGGAGATGGGGGCCCCCCTTAGGGGGAATGAGGAAGGGGAAGCCCAAAGAACCATAAGAAGGACCCTCATGTGGGAGGGCCTCCTTCAAAGGGGCCAAGCAAAGTTGGTATTAAACAGTGAACTACCTAAAATTTCCAAAAACATCCAGACCTTTGGACTAGATTACTACTTACTTATGAGGAAATTATGCTCTGAAGAGACTTCAAAATATTTTCGTTTCTTTTTTAGAACTCTGTGGTCTTGGCAGCTGCATGAACAAGAGGAAAGAGGAGTAAAAATGTCACAAAACTACAAGTGACGTTTGTGGGTTTTTTTTAAATTAAAAAAAATTTTATGCACAATTTAATGTCATGAATAAAGTCAGACTCAGCAGGTCATCTAACAAAACACAGAAAGGTGAAGGTTTGGGTGGTGAGCTGAGAGTCGGGGTGAACTGAGTGAAGGGAGCCCAAAAGAAAGGAGCAGAGAAGTGGGGGAACAGAGCTTTAGACCACTATGTGGGGGCAGGGGAGGCAGGAGCAGACGACGGTGGTGGCCGCTGCTGCTCATCCCTGTCCCCATGGCCACATGCGCCTCCAGTTTTGGTCACGGTCTCCTGGGAAGGCTCAGATGTGCCCACAGGGCAGATCCTCAGGCTGGGCACCCTTTGGGCATCCTCGCTGGGGAAGAGGAAGAAGGCATGGAGCTTCTGGGCTGTGGAGATCTTGGTGAAGGTGAAGATGTGGTCCTCGTCGGCTGCGTCCAGGAAGGACACGCTCTGGAAGGGCATGTCCAGGTAGATGCCCAGACGCCGCAGACCCGGCTTCATGTGCAGCTCTGGGGAGGGCACCGTGTGGGCCATGTAGCGCCCCTTCTGCAGGCCAATGGCCCAGAAGCCCAGGTGTGAGGCCAACATGGCCATCTGGTGACGCTCCACTGAGTCCTGTCACATGCTCAGGTCCCAGCCACCCTCAATGCCACTTCCACCTTCCAGTAGTGGCCTGAGGAGAAGGCCGGGATGTCCAGCACACACAGAGCCTCCACGAAGCACCCGGCATGCGGTTCTGGTTTTGCTCCATCAAGCTGCAGCAGACGTTCTTGCGATCTTCCAAGACCACCAGCAGGTTGTTGGCTGTGTTCTCGTCCAGGCTGAGGGTCACTGCCAAGTTCTTCATGTTGGGGTTTTTCATGGTGCTGCCCATAGCTACCTTCAGACCAGAAAGGTCCTCCTGGCGCTGGACCTGGCCGTGTTCCGTTCACAGGAATGGGAGCAGTGGACCTTCGGGGTGCAGACACTGGGTGCACAAGGTACAGCCACATGGCAGGGCCACCGGGTTTGTGAAATGGTTCTTGCAGATGAAGCATCTGTCTGAGTCCAGGTTGCTCTATAGCAGGAGGCGGTGGCCCGAGGCTTGAGGCTCGTCCACTTGTTTTCATTGTGGCCCAGTTTTGCTGCCTTTCCTCAATGAGTGAAGTTGCTGCTTCCAGTCCAGCAAACTTGGGAGCCCACAGAGAGATTCACTTGAGGGTTTATTTTCTGAGAAAAACAGCAGTAGCAGGTGTTGCCTCATGCAAAGACACTACGAGGAAAGCCTGCATGTGCAGACCTGCTTGCCTATGACTGGCCAGCCTTGAAAGCACCAACAGAAGGGAACAGTGCACACAGAAACCAAGAAAAAAGATGCGTCTGTGTCTGCAACTTGAGGCCAGGCTCCTTGGTAGCAAGTCTCAAAACGTGAGTTAATACATGAAGGAAACAAAGCAAAATAAAAGAGCAACCAGCAAAGGAGTGGTGTGACTTAACAGGAGTAGGCGAATGTTCCTGCCACAACATTTCGAGTACACTGTGTGCTGCCTTTCTGTGGGGTGTGAGTCTGGTCTCTCCATGTAGCAAAATTACTAACTAATTACTCAATAGTAATCTTGAAGGTGATCACATATGTACCTATACATATGTGCAGTGCTGGGAGTCAAACCCGGGTTTGACTTTTCAACACATGCAAAGTATGTGCTCTGTCACCAGGCCACAGTGTCAGCCTAGATCTGCCCATGTTTCAGGCCTTGTAGTATTGTTGGGTTGAAAACTCAGGCTATAAATAGAGCAATTTGTGCACTGAAACACACACACACACACACCAGGATTATTTATTAAAATGGTGATCATCTCTAGAGAACATGGTTCTCTTATTTGGTTTTTTTTCGTTTTTTTGTTTTTTTTTTTTTTTAGTTTTTGGCCCATACCCTGTGACGCTCAGGGGTTACTCCTGGCTATGTGCTCAGAAATCGCTCCCAGCTTGGGGACCATATGGGACATGGGGGGATCGAGCCATGGTCTGTCCTAGACTAGTGAGTGTGGGCAAGCCAGACGCCTTACCTCTTGCGCCACCACTCTGGCCCCTGATTCTCTTATTTCGGGGGGAAATGTTCTGTTTTTTTTTTTTTTTTTTTTTTTTGTGGTTTTTGGGTCACACCCGGCAGTGCTCAGAGGTTATTCCTGGCTCCAGGCTCAGAAATTGCTCCTGGCAGGCACGGGGGACCATATGGGGCGCCGGGATTCAAACCGATGACCTCCTGCATGAAAGGCAAACGCCTTACCTCCATGCTATCTCTCCGGCCCCAAATGTTCTGTTTTTTGTTTTTGTTTTTTAGCTTTGGGGCCACACCCAGTAATGCTCAGGGATTATTCCCAGCTCTGCACTCAGAAATTGTCCCTGGATTGGAGGACCATATGGGATGCCGGGGATCGAACCACGGTCTGTCCTAGGTCAGCAGCGTGCGAGGCAAATGTCCTACTGCTGTGCCACTGCTCTGGCCCCATATTTTTTTTAAGGGGGGGAATGTACCTTTCGGCATCCTATTTTCTTCACAGCAAAGCAGAGGTACAGAGAAAAGTGTTTAGTTAGTGCTAAAAGCAATCACTGTCCTAATTTTACTTCCTGATATTACAAAACTGATCAGTGACTGCTTTGAGTGTTGTCACCAGGGAAGAGGGGAAACTCCTTGTTTGGACTCACACATCCAGCAGTGCTCGGGAGCATGTGGTGCTGAGCACTGAGCTGACACATAATAGCTCCCTCATCTCCCTCTCTGACCCATCTAGCCAGAATCCTAAATGGTCAGAACTCATATATATATATATATATATATATATATATATATATATATATATATATATATGTATATATCTTGTTCTTGGACCACACCTGACTGTACTCAGGTATTACTTTTGGCTCTGCACTCAAGAATCATTTCTGGGGGTGGGGGCAGTGCTGGAGAGATAGCACAGTGGAAGGGTGTTTGCCTTGCACGAAGCTGACCCAGGATGGATGGTGGTTCCAATCCTGGCATCCTGTATGGTTCCCCAGCCTGCCAGGAGCGATTTCTGAGCACAGAGCCAGGAGTGACCCCTGAGTACTGCCAGGTGTGACCCAAAAACCAAACCAAACAAAACAAACCAAACCAAAACAAAAAAACAAAAAACAAATCACTTTGGCAGTCTCCCCAGGGATGCTGAGGATCAAACCTGGATCATCTGTGCATAAGACAAATGCCCTCTCCGTTGTTTTGTTACGGCCACTGGTAAGATCTTTTTCTGAGGTGGAGGGGCACCCCAGGCAGTGCTCAGGGGTTATGCCTTGCTCTGAGCTCAGGAATTACTCCTGATGATGTGATGTTCGAGGGACCAAATGGAATGAAAGGGGTCAAACCTGGATCAGCTGTATGCAAGCCAAAAATACTCTCCCCGTTGTCCCATTAATGCAGCCTCTGTCAGAACTTTTCAATGTTAAGCTTTCTGAGTAGTCTAAGTCAGAAGCCATTTGCCACATACAGATTGATGTCTTAGTCCAGGCCAAAGGGTAAGAATCGGGCTTAGGGAGGAGGCTTTGCCCTGGGGACCTGCCTGGTCACAAGTCCCATCTAGTGTGACTCTGAAACCCACAGGGGTACAAATGAACCATCACTAAGGTCTTGCATTCATGCAGTAGAACTCAAAATACCTCGAGGGGGGCTATGTGGGTCCCAAGAGGTGATCAGAAACCCCAAGCTGCTGCTTGAGCGATTCTTGAATGACTGCACCACGGGTCAGTGCCAGACGCAAAAAATGGTGCCTAGAGATTTTGCTTCAGTAGGCAACTTGGTATAAATTTTTCATGTGGTTGTACACAATTCCCTGGTTTTTGACCATTTTACATAATGGGCTAGGCCATCACTTTTTCCTGCATAATAACAGACAGAGCAGTACATTTCTACAGCCCATTGGTTAAAAAATCTCCAATGTAGATACAAAGTTGATTCAATGGCTTCTCTTAGGCAAAAACATTGGGAGAGGAAAAGCACCAAAGTATTTGCATTTCCCCCTCTTCAAACATGGACAGGAGACAATAATGTGGCCAGACAAGCCCCATCACTCCTCGTAGGGCTGTGCTTAGTGGACACCCCATAACTGTAAAGACAGTGTGTCAGTAGACACTGTCCATGTGAGGTAAGCACTCCCCTTACTGACTGACCAGTGTTTGCTGACATTGGCCCCAAGGCCTCAGCTGTCCACCCCCAGCATTCTCCCCTCATGGGGGGAGGCTGGGTTTCTCTTCCTGGCTGCACAGCTGACAGTGTTCAGTGGAGTTGTAACAAACCGCAGATAAGCACGTAGGAACACGGGGCATGATATTCTGCTGGGATTCTGTAAAGGGACCGACACTGTAGCCATGGCAAACTATGACTGTATTGTTGTATACATTGTCCTTCCATAACATTACCTCCCAGGAGCAAAAGCAAGTGTTGAGATAACAGCCTTCCAGTTGTCAGCATGGAATTGCTGTTTGGTTCTATGCTGGGGACTGAGCTCAGGACCTCACCTATGCTGTACAAGTACCATCATGTGGTGCTGATGGTATTTGTTGTCCACTGGGGACATTTAAAAATGCTTAGTAAAGGGCCAGAGCAATAGCACAGCAGGGGAGCGTTTACCTTGTATGCAGTCAATGGGGGGTTGATCCTAGGCATCCCATGTGGTCTCTCTAGCACAGCCAGGAGTGATTTCTGAGTGCAGAGCCAGGAGTAAACCCTGAGCACTGCTGGGTGTGGCCCCCAAAACATCAACAGTAAGTTTTATTTAGTAAGTTTTATTCCAAGATATACATCTGTACATTTTGTGTTTCCTTAGCAACTAAGACAACTTTTATGCTTTGTTACTAAGTTTGAGGGATCTAGATTTCCAGATTTCTAGATTTTGGTGAGTTCCACATACATCATGTTTAAGGACCACAAAGATGTTTGCACCTCAACAGCCAAGTGGAATAGGCCCAACTCAAGTTTTGATTCAGAGTGGGGAGTAGGGGAGCAGCTCTGTGATGGGGCACTCATCTTGTATGTCTGAACCCCAGGTGCCGTCCCCAGCCTGCACACAAGCATGTGTTAATTCAGGTTTCGTGTGAAGGGGGCTGGAAGGCCATACAGTTCCAGGGGCCAAGAAGCGACACACCACCACCACCAACAACAACCACAACTCCACCACTGCTTCACAACCATTCTTAGTTGTGACCTCCCAAGATTAAAAAAACAAAGAGTGGGGCAGAAAGATAGCACAGCGTTAGGACATTTGCCTTGTGATCAACCAGGGAGGGACCTGGTTTGATTCCTGACATCCCATTTGGTCCCCCAGCCTGCCAGGGGCAATTTCTGAGTGCAGAACCAGGAGTAACATCTGAGTACCGCTGGTGTGGCCCCCCAAAACCAATCAATCAATTAAAAAAATAAAGTTTTTAAAATAAATAAATAAATAAATAAGGGGCTGGAGAGATAGCATGGAGCTAAGGCGTTTGTCTTGCATGCAGAAGGACAGTGGTTGGAATCCCGGCTTCCCATATGGTCCCCCAGAGCCTGCCAGGAGCGATTTCTGAGCGTAGAGCCAGGAGGAACCCCTGAGCACTGCCGGGTGTGACCCCAAAACCAAAAATAAATAAATAATAAATAAATAAATCAGAGAGTGATTCTAGCTGGAACTATTTGTTTCTGCTTTAGGACAGCCACAGGCTGTGGGGAATGCCATCAGCCCACAGAACATGAGCTTCTTTTGTATTCAGAAGATGAGGAAGCCAGAAGATGGGGGTGACAGGTTCTGGGTTCCTGAGCACCCCTGATGCAGTGGAAGCCAGAAAAAGCTGGTGAAAAGTCATGACACCAGGTGGGGGGACCGTGGGGCTGGAAGGCGGCCCCAAGCCAACTATTGGAGGTGCCCCAGCTGGTAAGTAACTCCTCCGGAAAGCAGCCCTGGGCTGGGGAAGCCGCCAGGCTGCTAGAACGGAGGAGAAGGAGGTGGCGCAGGGGCTGCACCGGGCCTGCCCAGCCTCTCCTGCCCGGGCCCCTGGGGCTCGCCCTGGCCGGGGACCAGCCGCAGGGGCCTTGCAGGAAGCGACGTGGGCCGGCCCGGCCTGGAAAGCCCCGCGGAAGGCGGCGGCTGGGCCTGGAGTTCCCCTGGGCGGCCGGAAAGCACCGCCGAGCGTGGTGGAGCCGGGCGGGGACGCTTAAAAGGCGGCGGCCAGGGCCCTGGGCCCAGCGCGGCCGGCCGGGAGGCAGGTGCCACCTGGGGACACGCGGCGCGGCCGCCTGGGCGCAGCAGGTGGGTGGCCCGCACCGTGCCCATGTGTGTCCGCGTGTGCATGTGTGTTTTCGCGTGTGCGTGTGTGTTCCCGTGTGTGCACGCCTCTGGAAGCACAGACTTACCCCCTCTCCCCACTCCCAACCCACACACCTTCTTGCAGGTAGGAGACTGGCTGCTGCTGGCCGGGGTGCGCTTTGGGGTAGGGTGGGGTGCAGGGCAGGGACTCTCAGATTGTGGGTTCGGCTCCCAGGAGGTGGCATGGTGTCAGGGACTCAGGGAGGGGAGCTTTGACTCTCTCCCATAGGGTGTGGATGCAAGGCGGACCCAGGGGAGGGCAGGTGAGCAGGGTGCAGAAAAGGAGGTACCAGCTCAGAGGGGGGCCCAGAACTGACACCTCCATCTGCCAGGACCCCTGCAGGCTCTCTTCGTAGGAGCTTCTCAGGCTTCATTCTTAACTGTTGTTTCTGTTTGGGGTGGGGGTGGGGGTCACACACGGTGGTGCTCAGAAATTTTGGCTCTGTACTCAGAGGTTGTCACTCTTGGAAGAGTTCAAGGACCATATGGAGTGCTAGGGATTGAACTTGGGTCAAAACCGAGCAAGGCAAGAATCCTATACCCTGTATATCTCTCCAGCCCCAAATTATCAATTTTTTTTTTTTGAGTGGGGTGCTGTGGGTATCAGCCAGCCTACTCCTGGCTCTGCATTTGACTTTTAAGAAGCAGTTGCTTCAAGGAGAGCCAGTGAGGAAACATTCCCAGGGACGCTTTTCTTTCGCCCCAGGTCACACCTAAGGTGTAGCCCTTGATGAGAAGGGTTGTTATGGAAACCAGGACTCCTAGTCTGGGAACTGGTCTTAAGGCGAGTCTACATCAAACTGATGCACCCACATCTTTAATTTGGGGGCGTCATAGCTGACAGCAGTACTGGAACCTGCCTATGCCCCTTCCCCATCGTTCTGTCCTGCACCCTACTCCTGAGCCTCCTGACCTCCTAGCTCTCTTAGTTTGTTTTTGGGATCCCCACTCCCTTGCTGTCTCCTCATCTGAGGCACCCCTGCAGGATTGCCGCTTCCTCACTGGGCTGGGCTGCAGTGTAGATGTACCAGTTTCTTCTCATTCCTCTGTTGGCAGTGGCGCTCAGGACTACATGAGTGCCTAGCAGGTGTGGGGCCTGTGGGAGTTCTTCTGGGAGAGTCCTCAGAGCTAATGAGGTGCAGAGAAGAGGGGCACTGCCCTCCAGGGACTGAGGCACACCTGGGAGCGTGCTGGAATCAGAGACGCTGAATAAGGAGATGGGAACAGTGAACCATGGAAAGCAAAGAAGGGTCCTGAGATAGTGGCCAGAGAGCAGATCGTTTTTCTAAGAGGAAGTGGCCCCGGCATCCGATGTGGAAGTTTCCATCACTTAGCCCAGTGGTGGTGGGTGGCACGGCTGCTAAGATGGTGCCAGTAGTGTTGGCAAAAGTCTAGTGCCAAGAGCCATCACAGAGCTTGTCAGTGCTGGGCAGGTTCCACCCAGTGTGGCTGACCCAGAAAGCGTCCCCTGGTTTTCATTTAAAAGTGGACTCTGACTTCAGAGTGTTTGTTAGGTGGCAGGAGAGGCATGTGGGAAGAGTTGCAAAGTTGGGGAACCCAGTGAGAGGCCTCAAGAGAGGTTGGACTTCTCAGATGGGCTGGAGATTCCATGGGAGGTGAGGGCAGTGCTGATGCCTGCTTGTCTCCCAGTCTCAGTAGAAGGCAGAGAAGTGAGATTAGGTTGGCGGGAGCTTTGTGAGAGTTGCCAACAGAAAGTAGTCTGGCAGGGGCTGCAGGGGGAGCTCAGGCCCCCTCAGTCACAGATGCTCCTTAGCAGGTGGGCAGTGGAGAAGGTGCCAATTAAGCCAGCATTGGTATCAGGCGTCTTTCCCAAAAATGATTCTCTCATGCTGCCTGGGTTTTGGGGTGCATCCCTGGGACCCACACCCAGGCTTCTGTGGATCTGCTCAAGGAGGTTTTTTTTTTAAACTTTATTTATTGATTGATTGATTGATTGACTTTTGGGCCACCCCCAGTGGCATTCAGGGGTTACTCCTGGCTCTGCACTCAGAAATCACCCCTGGCAAACTGGAGGACCACATTTGGTGCCTGGAATCAAACCGGGTCCCAGCAGGGTTGGCTGCATGCAAGACAAAGGCCCTACCGCTGTGGTATCTCTCCAGCCCTGTTCGAGGAGTTTGTGCCTCAGTTCTGGCAGCCAGCCCAGCATCTTGAATGTCTGTCTGGTGTAGTCTCTCAGAGGACACACACTCAACATTTCCTTTCCACAGACAAGTGTGCTGTCAATTTACTTTGCACACCATCCCTTTGTCCTTCCCATTCTGTGGGTGATGGGGTCAGAGCAGATCCATTTCTCCTTATCCTCAGGAGGATTTTGCTTGCCTCCCACCCCCTCACCCCACCAGCCTGTCCTGAAGCTGACTGGGGCTCATGCTCAGGGTGTCACTGGAAACCTCACTCTGGATTCAGCGGAGGGCAGTTCAGGAAAACATATGCAAGTATCGGGTCTGTGGTTGAAGCCAAAAATACCTTTGGAAAACTACTGGAATTCCACTAGTCACGTTGATAACTAACTCAGAATCAGTGATGTCCATATCTGGGCTCCTCTGATTGCATCATGGTTTAAAAAAAGGTGTCAACTTGGTGGAAATGGACCTCAGAGCATGTGAGAACACTCTTGGTTTTATAACCACGTGAACTCTTATTTTATCTCTGTATAAATTAATTGCAAAATAAGTTGTACAATATTTTGGTTTTGGGTTCTCACCCAGTGGTACTCAGGGATTGCTCCTGATTTTACACTCAGGGATGACTCCTGGAGGGTGCTGAGGGACCACATGAGGTGTTGGGGAACAAACCTGAGTCAACCACGTGCAAGGCAGGTGCACTTTTCATTGTACTATTGCTCCAGATACTAAACTTTTTGAGTTACTCCTGGCAGGCTCAGGGGATCATATGGATGCTGGGATAAAACCTGGGTCAACTGTGTGCAAATGCCCTACCCACTGTGCTATTGCTCTGCCCCCGTCAAACATTTTTCAATAAAGTACTGTAGATCTGTTTTATGCCAGCTAAGCCTAGTTTGTCTGTCGAACACCAGTTTGAGACCTGGATTTTATGGGGGAAATTTGCCCTCTCCAGTGCTGGATATAGCACTTTTTACATAGCAGAAGGTAATAAACATTACGTCCTGGTTTGCTTGTTTGTTTGTTTTAAAGATGTTTGAATTACATCTATGAATTATTTGACTTTTAAAACATTTTTCTTCTTTTATAAAACAGGTTTTGTGAAAGAGGCCAACTGTTTTACTTCTAGATTTTTTTTTTTTTAAAGAGACTAAAACATCTCAAAATGGAGACCTGAAATCCTTAGAAGGGACATAGTCTGACCTCCGGGAGGTAGTTTTGTGCATGAATTTTAAAATTACATAGTTAATTGGAATTTCTGGCATCCAAAGAATCTCAGGTTGCAAATATGATCGGGTTTTTAAAGGCCCGAATCTCTGGTAGTGAGGAATTTGATGTGGCCACACTGTGGGCATCAGGGTCTGTGCTCCACAGGCTACACTTGGAAGCTACTCTGGCCTTTTCTGGCACTGTAGTCTGCAGTGTTTGCTAAAGATTTAACAATGAGTGAGAGTCATTTAGAGCAACGAGTCAGCATTCAACCCTCTGCTTAGAGAAGTGTGCACATGACGGGGCGAGCACATTAGCAGACTTCTGTGATAACCAGGAAATGGGAGCAGAAATTCTCCATCAGTACAACAAAGGTAGAGGAAGAAGGGAAAGTCAGTATGATTGGTGAAAAATTTATCAACCCACTTCTAACCATAGTTCTCTCAAACATCTAAAATTCCCTTTGTTCAAAAGGGCTGTTATATCTATCTCTGATATAACAGTAGACACGAGAAGGACTCATTTGTGATGGCTACATTTTGAAAGAGCAAACTGACAACATTAATTGCAGGAAGAGTATTTGCAAAGGCAATAATGCACAGTGGAAAGTTTTGTTCGTTTTCTTGTTTTGTTTAAATACATATAAAATATTTGACCAGTGAAAGAATAGAAGTTAGGCCAGATAACTCATCTTAGAAGGAAACAGTAAGTTGTATTGAGATCTTGGCTGTCTTGAAATGAAAGCATTAAAGGCTGCACTAGAAAATCCCACTAGAAAATCTGTGAGACCCAGGAAACTATGCTCTGAGAAAAAAACATGACGACTTGTTAGTGGTCATTGCTGCTATGATTGATGCAGAACGTAGAATCGAAACTGAGTCATTCTAAATGTGGTGAATTGTAATGATGTGGGTTCATCGTCATTTTTTCTCATAATAAATCCTGGTTCAGGATATGCTTCCTGTGTCAGAATTTCTGACACAAGTCATATTTGTATACTCTGTCCACTTCATGTTTTGAATTTTTATAGCTTAAAAAAATAAATTCTCTGTGAGAAGATTTTTTGATTTGGGCTGAGAGTTCATTGTTCCTTAATCAGCCTTGAAACTAGGTCAGAAGCAATATAGACCAACCCTATTTCAATTTATGGTCTTCTTTGAAGGGAAATTTTAGATGGTTTTCTTCTCATTGTCAAAATGACAGCCCCTGAGTACCATCGGGTATGGTTCTAAAACAAAGCAACCCCACCCCAAATGATCATAGAGGAAAAATTACAATATGAATGACTCAGTATATTTCATTGAGCCTACAGTGTAATCAGTTAAAAGACACCATTACTTTGTTTATCTCTAGGAAATAGGTTGCTAATTAAAATATGTCATGCAGTCTTAAGTTACCTCTTGAAAACATGGACATTATAACATGCGTCTTAGAATTTTTGAAACATGGAAATGTCTGTCCTTCTCTTTTTTTGAGGTAGACCCTATGCTTTCCCCCACCTCTTCTGGCTACAAAATCTCACCATTTATAAAAAGACAAACATAGCATGAATATTTTTTCTATAGGTCAGAGCCTTGCTTTTCCACCTGAGAATAAACCAGTGAGTCAGATAGTCTGTCTTCTGGTTGGCTGAATGTCCCTGAAGCTTTCTAGAGGCCTAGAGCAGCCCACTCAAAATGTCTGGACTGCTCAAAGCCTGCTACACTTGTAGGAAAAGTAGTGATGCTTGACACAGGCATCATGGTGACATCATATGTGGGGAGATGGCACAGACGTGCTCTTGTGCAAATTTGCCCTTACAGTGTGTCAGCCCTGCTGTGAATGTCACCGTACTAAAACCCTACATGTATTGATGTCCAGAGAAGCAAAGGCTTGCCCTTCTGTTGGCCCTTGTACTAAAATGAGTAACTTCAAAAGCGTGCACAAAACTACCTCCCTGAGGAAGGCTGGTCCCTTTTCTTCCCCTCCATTCCATTATGAATTTAGTAGAAAGCAGCGAATTCCTAGCCAAGTTGATGAAGAGCGCCGACACATTTGAGCTGAAGTATGACTTTTCCTGCGAACTGTACCGAATGTCCACCTATTCCACCTTCCCTGCCGGGGTCCCCGTCTCCGAGAGGAGTCTGGCCCGAGCGGGGTTCTATTACACTGGCGTGATCGACAAGGTCAAGTGCTTCCGTTGTGGCCTCATGCTGGATAACTGGAAGCAAGGAGACAACCCTGTGGAGAAGCACAAGAAGTTGTACCCGAGCTGCGGCTTTGTCCAGCACCTGCATTCAGCTCTTGTTTCGGGAGCCAGTGTTCAGTTGGTGCCAGCTCCCTCCCCTTTGCTGCTCCCAAGTTTGGAAAACAGTGGCTATTTCAGTGGCTCCTATGCAGACTTTCCATCCAACCCTGTGAGCTCCAGATCAGATCTCGACCCAGTCCGGTCGAGCCCCTACAACTATGCAATGAGAACTGAGGAGGCCAGGTTGCACACCTTCCAGACCTGGCCCTTGGCCTTTCTGTCGCCTGTGGAGCTGGCCAAAGCAGGTTTTTATTACCTTGGCTCTGCAGACAGAGTGGCCTGCTTCGCCTGTGGGGTCAAACTGAGCAATTGGGAACCCAAGGACGATGCCCTGCTGGAGCACCTGAGGCATTTCCCCAACTGCCCGTTCCTAGAAAAGCAGCTTCAGGACTCTGTGCCGTACCCCATTTCCAACCTGAGCCTGCAGACGCATGCAGCCCGGCTCAGGACCTTCCACAACTGGCCCTCGAATGTCCCAGTTCTCCCGGAGCAGCTTGCAAGCGCAGGTTTTTATTACATGGGTAAGAAACGGTCTGAGAACCAATGAAAATGCTCAGCATGATTTTTTGCATGCTGCATATTTTATTGTTGTTGGTTTTGAGGATTTTGTTTGTTTGGTTTTCTGTTTTTTGGACCACACCCAGTGGTGCTTAAGGCTTACTCTTGGCTCCAGGAGAAATTACTCCTGGTAGGCTTGGGGAGCCATATGGGATGCCCGGGATCAAACCAGGGTCTGCAGCATGCAAAGAAAAAGCCCTACTGTCTGTCTATGCTATTGTTCCAGCCCCTCATGCTGCGTTTTTAGCAGGTGAATTTGAATGTATTCTAAGTGTTGGTCCAAAATGAATTGTAGGTCACAGTGACGATGTCAAATGCTTCTGCTGTGATGGTGGACTGAGGTGTTGGGATTCTGGCGATGACCCGTGGATACAACATGCCAAGTGGTTTCCCAGGTAATTGTTCTGAAATTCTCTTTGCGAGTATCTAGGATGCACAGAAGCTGCGTTACCCAGAAGTACCTTCTCCCAATACACAGGGGTGTTGTGAGCTTCCTGGGGGCACCCTGAAAACAAAGATCCTCATCTAGACTCTCTGCTTTGTTTCTTCTTACATGCCCTACATACCTGGGGTCAGGTGCTGAGTGTACTAAGAAAAGGTAGTTAGAGATGATTGACTCTTTTTTTACTGAGCACTTTTCCCAAGTAAAAATATAATTTCAGTGAAATTATAATTTCATTTCTTTTTTGGTAAAATTTTTATTTTTAATATTTAATATTATTTTAACACCATGATTACAAAAAATTTTGGGGTTGGGTTTTAGTTATAAAAAAGAAAGACACTGACAACTATTATGACCATGGTAGTGAGTGAGAAAAATAGAATGCCTGTCTTGAATACAGAGGTGAGGAAGGAGGGAGTTGGGAGGCATTGATGGTGGGAATGTTGCACTGGTGAAGGTGGGTATTCTTTTTTATAACTAAAAGATGATTGTCTCTTTATGGAGCAGTGCAATTTGATCCTCTGTTGGGTGTAGTCTGTCCCTCCACCATAGCAGGTGATGGCTGTGAAGCTCTGGGCTGGAAGTGCTCTTGTGGTATGTCTGTCATGCCATGAGCATGTCCTATACTCCTTTGGAAATGAACATTTTCAGGATGTATGTAATTAAAATGTCCTATTATGTGTTCCAATAACACCCTTCCACCAGAGGATCCACTTCCCTGCACCATTGTCTCAGGTCTACTCCCAGCCTCCCCACTGCACTGTCCCATCCTTGGTTAGTTGAGTTTTGTCAACAATTTTCAGGTCTCTTGTCTTCATAAAAATGCCAATTATTAAAAAAAATAGTATTTGGGGCCAGAGATAGTTAAATTGCTTTCTTTGCATGAAGGAAAGTTCAGCTTAATCCCTGGCAGCATATATGTTCTACCAAATGCCACCAGAAGTGATCCCTGAGCACAGCTAGGTGTGGCCCCCGAACAAAGCACAATTATATGCTCAAAATCATATATTGTAAAATATAGAGGAAAAATGTAACTATTCAACAAATAGCGCAGAAATCAGGTAAGCGCAGTTAATAGGTTAGTGGTCATTTATCTGGTATCTTTCTGATCATGATTAGATAGATATACAGTTTTACAAGCATTAGATAATATTTGTACTACCTTGGATTTTTTTTAAATCTTGGATATATTTCCATTTAATCAGCATTTAGATTCATTGATCATCCATCAGTAGATGCTGGCGCATGAAATACTTAGTCAAAAGGAATCTAAATCTATAGAGTTATAGAATTATTTCATAGAAAGAAAGGACAATGAATGAAGAATCTCTGTAGCTGTTGGAAGATGCTAAGTGTTAGGCAGGGATGCATGCAAGGCAAATGTCTTAACCCTGTATTGTCTCTCTGGTCTTGACCTAAGCATTTCCAGTGTGATTTTGTGACCACATACAAAAAATGGTAAAGATGCTCTGATAGAATAATTTCACACTGGTGTGACAATGAGTTGTGGTTGATGTCAATCTGCTAAGAGTAAATTATTAGTAAGAAACTCATTCTTTCTTATTCCTCTTTGAATATTTTTGGTTCAAAATATGCAACGGTTGCTGGAGAGACAGTAACACTGGCACTTACTTTCCATGTGACCAGTCTGGATTTGATCCCCAGCACCACATATGGTCCCTTGAACTCCACCAGGTGTGATCCATGAGCAGAGCCAGAAATAAGTCCCCAATACCATAAAACCTCTGTGTTCTCCCAAATAAAATCAATCTATATACACAAAGGTTATATGTGAAGGGCATCATAAATTAGAGACCTTTCTCCCTCTCCCCTTGACTCAGTTCTTATAGTTCTGAGCATTTGCAAAGTCTTAGGAGTTGAGAGGGAGCAGCTTTGAGCATTCGCTGGAGCCACCTCTGCTCTACACTAGAACAAGGGCCTCATGGCCCCTCTGTGGTCACTCTGCACATCCAGCATGACCTCATCAATGTCCCCTAATATCCACATGCTCACTCAATCCCTTGCCAGGTGACCATGTATAGGTTCATTTGAGGTGTCTTCCAGTCAGCAGATGGCACACAGGTGGCCCCTCCAAGTCTGATTTTGTTTCCACTCAGGTGTGAGTTCTTGGTACGGATTAAAGGACAAGAGTTCATCAGCCGGGTGCAAGCCAATTACCCTCATCTGCTTGAACAGGTACGTCTGTGCTTTCTTGATTTTGATCATTAAGTTCTGTTTTGGTTTTTGGGCAATACCTGGTGATGCTCAGAGTTTGCTCCTGCCTTCACACTCTGAATTACTCTTGGAGGTGCTCAGTGAGTCATGGGATTAAATTTTGGTTACTCGCATGCAACGCAAATGCCCTATCCAATGGTCTCTCTCTCTCTCTCTCTCTCTCTCCCCCCCCAACCCCAGAGAGTTATTTTTTGATAATTGCGGAGAATAGTTGTTAAAAGGTTAAAAGTATTATTTAAAAATAGGAGTTGCTGGGCTGGAGTAATACGATAACACAGTGGTAGAGCGTTTGCCTTGCCTGTGGCTGGCCAAGGAAAACGCAGGTTTGATCCCTGGCTTCCCACATGGTCCCCCAAGCCAGGGGCAATTTCTGAGCATAGAGCCAGAACTAACCCCTGAGCACCACCAGGAGTGTTCCCACCAAAAAACAAAACAAAACAAAAAATAGAAGTTGCTTTAAAAGTTTTTTTGGTTTGTTTGTTTATATGATTTAGAAAACAATATTATTTAAATAAGAATAGATCCAAAGTTGCTGCAGTGGTGGGTGTACAGTCAGGAGCTCAAGCCTTGCATGAGGAAGGCCTGGGTTTGAACCCTGGCACTGTATGCATAGTTCTCCCAACCGTCAGGAGTGTTACCTGAGCACCTAGGCAGGAGTAGTCCCTGAACACATATAGAGTGGCTCAGAGAACCAGATCCAGAGTTGCAAATGGTCTGAAGATGATGTAAGTAATATTTCTAATTAAATTACTAAATAGAAAAATATTGGGCAAGAGAGTAATGTAATAGTTTATATAGGATTTTTATTTTATTTTGGAGGTAGAGTGCTAGAAATTGAACCCAGTTCTTTTTTTTTTTTTTTTTTTTTATCTTTTTTCTTTTTGGTTTTTGGGTCATACCCGGCAGTGCTCAGGGGTTGCTCCTTGTTCTCCACTCAGAAATCACTCATGGCACGCTTGGGGGGCCATATGGGATGCTGGAATTTGAACCACTGTTCATCCTGGATTGGCTGCGTGCAAGGCAAACACCCTATTGCTCTGCTATCTCTCCGGCCCCTGAACCCAAGTTCTCAATATGTGCAAGGCAAATAAATGATCTACCACAGAGGCTTATTGCTGGCCTCAAATGGAGATTTTTCTTCAATAGAAAGATGAGGACAGGAACTAGTACGGTGGTTACAGGTTGCACCTAACCTGATCTAGTCCCAGGACCATGAAGTCCCTGATCATCACTCAGTGCAGTTGAGGCTCTGAGTACCTTTGGGTGTGGCCCTCGAGGTCCTAGAATCATGGGGTGACCCAGGTATCCCCAACTGCAGGGCCTGAGCAGCACTACATCCTGGGCCCTTGCATTCAGCTTCTGGTGAACCAACACTGTCTCTGTTGACCAGGAACCACTGTGGCCTCTGCCAAAGCTTGACCTTTCCAGTTCTGGAAGCCAGACCCTGCTCACCCCCAAATATTTAGGGAATGGAATTTTATCACTTTTTATAATATGCCTGGAAGAGTAAATTGGAACTTAGTCAATAATGAGGGTCATCACTTCCTACAGTGAATAGGCTCAGTTTATTCCGGACATTGACTTAGGAGGTGGTGGGATGTGAATTCAAGCAAATACTCAGAAGCAGGCAAGGTCATATCCTTGGGGAGAGGTGACCCCTTATATCCATGGTACAGGAAGGTGCTAGATAGAAATTGTGGCACAGACAGCCACATTGTGCTCAATCCTAGAGCATTACTCTTCAGTGTAAACAAACAATTCAAGGGACATCCACACACTGGTGTGTTTTGGATCCTCCCACTCAGATATGGCTCAGTTCATATAATCTGCAGTGCTGGCATCCACGTATTAAGATATTTTGCCGTTGAGAAAGACTGTTTTCAAGAATATATATTATCCTATTTATTAGACAATTATGATTTATACTGTAATTTACATATAAGTTTTATTTCTCTGTAGCTGCTATCTACTTCAGAAAACTCAGGAGATGAAGTTGCCGAGTCCCCAAGTATGTACGATGGTCATAATTCCTTCATTTATGTGGAACCATTTGATACTGTTAAGGTTGAAAGCTGATACTAATAATACTTGTATTAATTTTAAAATACATTTAAAATTTTAAAATACATCGAGCTAGTTTTTCTCAAACCTCACTACACATCATAATTGCCTGAGGGTCTTTTAAAAAAATCTTATGGGTTTTTTCTTTTTTTTTTCAATTGGGGGCCACACCTGGCAGTGCTCAGAATTTACTCCTGACTATATGTCAAAAGACCATATGGCTGTTTGGAGATTAAACCCAGCTGGCCATGTGGAAAGCAGCTGCTATACATGCTGTACTATCACTCTGGCTCTAAAAAAAAATCTTATGGGTTTCTAGTCTGTGCTCCAAGTCTACTGATTTGAATGAGCATCTATAAGAGGGACAGGTGAGCTGAATCCAGGTTGCATGAGAGCTCAGAAGCCCACAGAGTGCTGCACTTTTTCCCGAGAGCAATGGGACTGTGAGTGAGTTTAAAGGGGTGTCTGACACAGTTTCGTGTCTCTATGAAGTCACTGAGGCTGCAGCTTTGAGAAGGAACCACATGGAACCAACATTTTGTTGAGGTGAAGCGATGACCAAGGCTGCCCACGCCTGACAAACATGTTCACTTCAGAAAGCACATTAGTTCATTCTCCATGAGGAGGAGGAATCTTAGCCTGACAGGGCCTTCCTGAAATCCTGTTTCCCACTTATTGTCAAGCCACATCATGCAGGCTTTGTATGGAAACCCAAAGATCCAGAATCTTAACATATTTTACATGGACTTTACAGAATATCATTATTTTTTATGTAATGGTTAGTACAAAATAGTGCCCATTTGTTATTGGCTAGTTTATGGTTTTGACTTTATGATAAATTCCAATGTATAAAACATACAGTATAATATGTGTGAAATGGTTCCTTTCACCTAGTCCTGCATTTTGGATCTGGAGAGACGCCATCTGAAGACGCTGTCATGATGAACACGCCTGTGGTTAAAGCGGCCTTGGAAATGGGCTTCAGCAGGAGTCTGGTTAGACAGACGCTGCAGAGTCAAATCCTCACAGCGGGAGAGAACTACAAAACTGTCAGTCACCTTGTGTTAGATTTACTTAATGCGGAAGATGAACTCAGGGAAGAGGAGAAGGAGAGAGCGAGTGAAGAAAAAGAATCAGGTACATAGGTTGATGACCGTAATCTTTTTTTTTTTAATTTTTAGATTTGGATTTGGGACCATGCTCACAGTGCTCAGGAGTTACTTCTGGCTCTGTGCTCAGAAATCACTCCTGGCAGGCTTATTGGGCCATATGGGATACTAGGAATCAAATCCGGGTCAATCACATGCAAAGCAAATGTCCTACCTGCTGTGTCGTCGCGCTGGCCCCAGTAATCTCTTGAACAGACTTAACATGTCTATGCAAGCTGCTGAAAATACGGTCAGTCTAATCGGAAAGCTTTTTTGGCTTCTGGGCCAGAGCCAGCAGTGATTAGGGATTTCTCCTAGTTCTTCACTCAAGAGTCACTCCTGGCAACCTTGAGTACCATATGGGATGCCAGGGACCAAACCCTGGTCAGTGCATGCAAGGCAAGCCTCCTTCCCTCTGTGCTACAGCTCTGAACCCTCTAAGAATGAAACATAATTCCTTCCTAAACATAAACTCTTTATGTTTAGCATTCTGAATTTGAACTCTGAAAATGTCTACTCATTTTGAGATAGGTGTAAATAAGGACGTGGTGAAGAGTTTGCTTTTAACTTATTTCTTTGTTTTCTTTTATATGAAGGTGATCTCTTATTAATCCGGAAGAATAGAATGGCTCTTTTTCAGCATTTGACTTGTGTGCTTCCGATCTTGGACAGTCTACTGAATGCGAGAGTGATTACTGACCAAGAACATGATGTTATTAAACAGAAAACACAGACCCCTTTACAAGCAAGAGAGCTGATTGATACTATTTTAGTTAAAGGAAATAGTGCAGCCACCATATTCAAAAACTCGCTACAAGAAGTTGACCTCACATTATATAAACATTTATTTGGTGAGTGCGAAAGCTTTTGGAGGGGGAACTTTTTAGGTCAGTTGAAAATAAATTAATAATTCGTGATCATTTCTGGAACTGCAGCTCAGTGATAGCTCTTGTGCTGTCTTATGCTAGCTATTGATAGGGACTACACAGAATACTGGGTTCATTGACCATAACTCAGCCCCATTTATATGCTATTTCATGTACACAAATAAGATGAACCATTTCTGTTACTTAGACGTCATGATAATTGTTTATAGTGTCTGGCCAGAGCGTAAATTGTTAGATTAAAAGTATTCTGACAGTCACTGAATTTGTTATTGTTATCCTCTTTTCTCTCTAGTTGAACGAGACATAAAGTATATTCCCACAGAAGACGTTTCAGGTAACATAGTATAAATAATTTAAACCAAAAGAGAATACTATTATTGGCTTTTCACTAAGTAAATAGCACATTGCATTCTTTATCTTGGAGTTTCTTTTTTGGGTAGGCGGGCCATTTAGGCCACTCCTGACAGTGCTCAGGAGCTACACTATGGGTACTGTTTAAAGGGCCTTTTAATGCTGGATATAGAATGAGGATCATGGGGCCAAAACGATAGTACTGTGGTAGGGCGTTTGCCTTGCACACGGCCAATCCAGGACCGATGTTGGTTTTATCCCTGGCCTCCCATGTGGTCCCCCGAGCAAGGAGTGATTTCTGACTGCATAGCCAGGAGTAACCCCTGAGCGTCACAGGGTATGGCCCAAAAAGCAAAAAATAGATAAATAAATAAAAGAATGAGGATCAACTGTGAGCTAGGCCAGCACTTTCGCCCCTGTACTCTGTTTTTTTCTGGTCCTGCACATTGCCTTTAAAGGAAAATTATATAAAATAATGGAAAAATAATTTTTTTTAGATCTGCCAATGGAAGAACAATTGCGAAGACTCCAAGAGGAGAGAACGTGCAAAGTTTGTATGGACAAAGAAGTGTGCATAGTGTTCATTCCCTGCGGCCACCTGGTGGTGTGTAAGGACTGTGCCCCTGCCCTGAGGAAGTGTCCTATCTGCAGGGGGGTCATCAAGGGGACAGTTCGCACATTTCTTTCATGAAATTCTGTCCGTACTTGACATTCCTGGATTAAATGGACTGAGATTTCAAGTTTGAGGCTGTTTTCAGGTTTTTTGGGTTCTTTACAATGTAGGAAACATGGTACCGTATGTTTGTATGAATATATATTATAAACATATTAGCATGTTTCTCTTAGATACCAAGAGCCTAACAGATTTCTGTTCTACCCCAAACAGTTTCTCAAGTAGGGCTAACACTGTAGGCCCTGCATCAGATTAAAAAATGTCAGCACCATGGGAACTGTAAGTGAAGGAAAACTCAAGGCCTTCTGAGTTGACCTTTAAGAATGTTAAGTGTTTTGAAGTTGTATTAACAACCAGCCATGAAGTGGAACTCTCTGCTCTAACTGTATGCAATGGGTCTAGATATTTCTTGAGCGATTTTTTTCTTAAAGGGACAATGATGTTTGGATAAAGAATTCTCTGAAGATAACTTACCCCACCCCTGTGCACTGCTGGGCCTGTCCTGATGTTCTCCAGATCCCCTGAGCACTGCTTGGAGGCCCCTTCACCTCTTATGCTTCCCCCCTAAAATTCTGTGAGGATCATAGGATCACCAGACTTACCTTTGTGAAATTTTAGGAGCCCTCTGACATGAAGCCAAGAAGCTTCTCAGTCAGCCTTTGCATTTGTTTGTTTATTGACTCATTCAGCTGGTCCTTCACCCTGGGAAAAGCCCTAGCTAGAATTTCATCACTTTGGCATGATTTCTGGGACTTGGAAACCCTGGAATCACCAGCTTGTTCTGGTAAATACGTCTGTTCTGTTCTGTTCTGCTGGTGAGGCAGGTTTGCTGCATGACTCCTAGGTACACGGCAGGCCCAGTTCATGCTGCGCTTAGTTTCTATAAAGCTGTTAAGTTTTCAGAACCAGTATCACAAGTGCAAGGGGAAAATTTAGGGGCATAAGCAAAGACTACTTAACCCAGTTCTGCCTGTTAGAATGCTAGATGCCAAAAAGAACTATTGGAAAGAAGTCAGGGAAAAGAGAATCCATTTCTTTATTCTGATGCTAGAAGACTGTTTCTCTGGGATGCAGCCAAGAGACCCTGTGGGTTAGCCACAATGTCTTGCTGAGACTCTCAGCTGAAATAATTCTAACATTGCTTAGGTGGTTTTGAACACAACAGAAGGATTGTCTTAAACTTTAATAAATTGTAACATCTATTTTTCATGTGTTTCTTAGTGCATACTAAATACAGTATGTATGTATGTATGTATGTATGTATGTATGTATGTATGTACTACATACAGTGTTCAAACTTTGTTCTCTCCATTGTGAAATTCTTGCTCATTCTTAATTTTGGTAATGCTAGTGAGCCACCACATATTTATTAAAGTATTTGTTCTTTTCCTAGGTGCTAAATCAAAATCTTTGTTTTGCAAAGAATAAAACACTGTAGATGACAATGGTTTCTCCACTTGTTGACCATATATTTTGTGTGCTCTCCGTGCGTCAATCAATTTTCTTCTCTCCATCCCTCTGGTCTTCATATAGTTCTGAGAGTTGATTCTATTGTAGTTGGTTCCATTGTTCCAAATCTTACTATTTAGGGCTACATGGATAGTATATATATAGTGGGCAAAGGAGCTTACCTTGTATGCAGTCATTTCCAGTTTTATTCTTTTTTTTTTTTTTTTTTTTTGGTTTTTTGGGCCACACCCGGCCATGCTCAGGGGTGACTCCTGGCTGTCTGCTCAGAAATAGCTCCTGGCAGGCACGGGGGACCATATGGGACACCGGGATTCGAACCAACCACCTTTGGTCCTGGATCGGCTGCTTGCAAGGCAAACACCGCTGTGCTATCTCTCCGGGCCCCCCAGTTTTATTCTTTAGAATTGTCAGGGGCTGGAGAGATAGCACAGCGGTAGGGCATTATTTGTCTTGCATGCAGCTGATTTGAACATATGGTGTTCAAATCCCAGTATTCCATAAGGTTCCTCCTTGCCTACCAGGAGCGACTTCTGAGTGCAGAACCAGGAGTAACCCCTGAATGCTGCCAGGTGTGTCCCCAAAACCAAAATAAATAAATAAAAAAAGGAATTGCACATGGTTCCCCAAATTCCAACAAGAGTAAGCCCTGATCACCACCACGTATGGCCTCAAAGCAAAAAACCAGCCCTCAATATATAAGAAATATCACATATGGTTTTATACATCATATTTTTGCCGTGCCTTTAATTTCATACTTACATTCTGTCAAGTTCCATCCACTTTTTAAATCTCTTTATAGCATTATTAACCATTCAGCTCTTTTCTGGTCATAGATAATGTGATTCAGAGAACTTCTCCTCCTCGTGATGTCTGCCACATCCCTGTGGACTAGGAAGATAATTCCTATGTCTCAGGGAAAAATTGCTGTGTAATGTTCAAGGGATCCAGTATTTTATCTGAGGCAGCACTCAATCCTTTGAAGCACAGCATTAGTGAGTCAGGCTGACTGTTTCTGGGAAGAGGCTCTCTTCCTCCACCTAGTTACGAAGAGTTACTTAGGCAAAGTCATTTCCAGAGTGGATATTGTGCAAGTAACTGTTCATTACTGTTAATAAGTTCACCATGTACCTGCTCCTCATGTGATTCATAGGAGTAGAATAGTTTTCTTCATTGTTTTCCATTCTGTCCCAGCTACCATGGCTTGCACAAGTTCTGAATGTGACAAGCTCTTCACCCTGCTCAGATTCCTATTGTCCTCAGAACTTAGCTTCTAAGTTACTTCCTCAGAGAGACCTTCTCTGGCTTCTCCGATCTGAATAATATCTCTTAGCCTTCCTATAGGTCTTTTCCTTCCTTTAGAATACTTAACACAGTTTCTTTCACACAGTGGCCTAGTATCCCATTGTACTATAACAAATCCTATGAGAATAAAAGCCAGGTATTTTATCCAGCAGTATCTTTGGTGTATATAGAGCCTGGCTAGAGTAGTAGAGTATTTATTGAATAAATAAATTTCTATGGGGAAAGGCAGCATACACGCATGGTACAACTAAGAGCAGTAGGAGATTGACATAGAACTTGCTTGTGCTAAGTGTACATGTGATCTTATTTGACTTGCCACAGTTTTAGAAAGGCAGTATAGCACAGGGATTAAAAGTGCAGGCTTTGGAACCTGGGAGACAGTTCAAGTGCCATGCACAAGCTTTGAATACCAGGGTGCTGAGTTTGATTCCTGGAACAATATAGTCTTCTGAGCACCATGTTGGGAATAACCCCTGAACAATGTCTCTTGAACAAAATCACCAAATAAATAAATAAATAAATAAATAAATAAATAAATAAATAAATAAATAAATAAATAAATGTATTGGCCTTCCAATTGGCTTCAATTTAAATCCTTGGCATCACATCTCGTCGGAGCAGTCTTTCCTGAGTTCAGAGCCAGGAGAAGCCCCTGAGTGTTACCCCAACAACCCAAAAATATGAGGTCTCCGATGGAAAAAATAGCTTATCATGGGTATGGAGTAAGAGATGCACGAGATAAAAAACAGAAACTTGTCTAAAGCACCTAGGGACTGAAGTAAGCTCCTTTTGTCCTAAGATAATTGTGAGCATCAACTGCAATGTGTCAGTATTCAAAATATGTCTAAATTGCTGAACTTGTGACAGCTATCATCATTTTTAGGATTTGGAAGGAGGGGCAGTTGGGTAACATCCAGAGGGTGTCTAGGGAATAATCCAAGCAGTACCTACCATATGGGGTACCTACCATATGCACTGCTGGGGATATTGAACTGGATTCAGTTCCATGAAGCAGGTGCCTTAACCCACCAAGTTATCTGCTGAATTCAAGTTATGTTCCATTTATTTTTCCCTTCAAAGTTGTCCTGCCTGGAGTCTAATGAAAGAAACACCAGTGGAAATCTATACTGGAAAGAGAAACTGAATAGGTAGCTAAATAATCCAAAAACTAAACAATACAATTGCACAAGACTAAAAGTTACAAAATAGTACTTATTCTATCTGGATCCCATTATACTTAAAAAAAAAAAAAACCCAACATATTTAAAGCTTTGGATTTCCCCCTAAACTCAAGTGTACTCGATGGGTATTCATTTTTTTGCAACAAGAACGAAAAAAGAAAAAATAATTATGGCTTTCGAATCAACTTTCTTGCACTATCTACTAGCTATGCATATACATTTTTACATACATAAGAAAAAAAAATCCAGTAACTTTCCGAGAAATAGTGATGAGCTAGATAGTAACCCAAAAGGCATGCACTTATTTGGAAGGGCTTAGTCATAGGGAGCCCTGACATTTCTTCTCTCTGCATCACCAACGATCACACATTCTCTCTTTTTACTAATGAGCTCGGGGGCCTAAGCCCAGGAATAAAAGGACTGTGGGCTCAAGTGATGGTGCCGGGAAGCAGGAGCCAGTGGAGGGCCTTGGAATTCCCCTGGCAGCCTCAAGAGGGGCTGGCTAGCTGGAAGCTGGTGACAAGTTCGCCCCTTGGAGTTCCCCCAGACCAACGAGGATCTGATTTCCTTCGCAAATGGAAATCTCCTGCAGCCCCATCTTCCCCTCTTTCCCTTCCCCTTCCACCAGGGAGGCCAGACTCGGGGAACCAGGTGGGCCCGACTTGTCTCTTGGTTTCTCCACGAGCCAGGCCCAGCATTGCAGATGCCCCAAGTGGGTGCTTTTAGGGGTGAAAAAAAAAATCCTGGAATTGTGGGGGAATCTGCACTGCTCACCTCCAATGGGGATGGAACTTTGGATTTGAAGGCAAGCAAGAGCACTGCTGGGGAGCAAGTGCAGAACAGAACCCCCACTAAAAATGAAAGTCATCATCAGTGGAGCCCCCAAACAATCCTGGAGTTGTGGGGAGTCTGCACTGCTCACCTCCAATGGGGATGAGCTTGGGATTTGGAGGCAAGCAAGAGCACTGCTGGGGAGCAACTGCAGAACAGAACCCCCACTAAAAATGAAAGACACCAGTGGAGCCGCAAAACAAGGCAACTTCCAGGAGAGCAAAAGTGAACCCTAAAAAGGAACCTGCCAGGGCCCTTCCTCCCTCCCTTCCTTCCTTCCCCTTTACAACACTAGGCCGGCCTCTTGGGCCAGGCTGAGCCCCGCCTTCGGTTGGGCCCTTACAGGGGTCACCGAGGGGCTCCCACCCCCTCAAAACCCGCCCCAAGGCCTCCAGAGCCAAGAAGGGCCCAGGAGCAGCAAGCGCAGCGTAACGCTCAGCGCATCCTGAGGACCTTGACTGAGCCTCCTTACAGGCGAGCGCGCGCACGCACGGAACGTGCCCGACGTGATGTCGTCACAACAGGCTGCAGAGCAGCGCTGCTCAGGGAGCCTAATTGAGCCTGTTCTCCAGGCGTGCGTGCGCGCGCGCGCGCCAGGCCGGGACGTGCCCGACGTGGTGACGTCACAACAGCGCCACCTTGAGCCGCGCTGCCTGAGGAGCCCAATGGAGCCGCTTTCTCGCAGGCGAGTGCGCGCACGCACGGAACGTGCGCGACGCGACGACGTCACAGCAGGCGCCGGAGCTGAGGAGCCGAAAGGAGTCTCGGCCTCAGAGGCGTGCGTGCGCGCGCACGCGCGCCCGGCCGGAACGTGCCCGGCGTGATGACATCACAATCCCCCCCAGTGGGCGGAGCCAGTTGGCGTCGGGCCGTTGCTCCGGTTGCTCCGGTGGCGCCGTCGCTGCTGGCGGCCGGAGGAGGCCGGGTCGGGGTCCGCAGGGCGAGGCGAGGCGGCGGCGCTCGCTTCTCTCACTGCTTCCTCTCCTCTCTCGCAGCTTTCCCCTCAGGACCGGCCTGAAGCAGCAGCAGCAGCGTCGGCCTCGTGTCCCCGGAGGATTTCCTAGAAGCCTGGCGGCGGGGACGGCCCGGAGCACCCCTCGATTCGATGGCGCCTCCTGTGCGGTGCTCAAAGTCCCGCGGAGGCGCCCCGGTGGACGGGGCCGTGGACGGGCCCTGGGTCTGTCTCCTCCGGCGGCGATGAGCCACAGAGCTGGAGGCGGCGGGTCGTGACCTTGGGGCTCCCCCCTCCACGCACTCGAACCCGAGCTCGGCCGCCTTGCGGGGGGCGCCCGAGGGCATCCGACCCTGGAGTTGGCTCAGAGTTTGGGCGTCTTCGGAGAAAGAGCCACCCAAAAGAAGGAGCATTCATTTCCTTTCCTTCAGGGCAACTTTGTGCGGGCCATTTTGACATTTGGCTCCTGGCAACTCTGTGCAAGCCAGAGAGCTAGATTTCTTCCCAGATAGAAGAGCTGAGGGCAACTCTGTGCAAGCCATCTTGACATTGGGCTCCTGGCAACTGTCTGCAAGCCATTGAGCTAGATTTCTTCCCAGATTGAAAAGCTGAGGGCAACTTTGTGCAAGCCATCTTGACATTGGGCTCCTGGCAACTGTCTGCAAGCCATTTTGACATTTGGCTCCTGACAACTGTCTGCAAGCCACTGAGCTAGATTTCTTCCCAGATAGAAGAGCTGAGGGCAACTCTGTGCAAGCCATCTTGACATTGGGCTCCTGGCAACTGTCTGCAAGCCATTGAGCTAGATTTCTTCCCAGATCGAAAAGCTGAAGGTGCTGGGGACGTCCAAGATCATTCACCTGGAGGTTGATCCCACCTGAGTCCATCTTGGGGTGAATCCAATCAGTCTAACCCAGCAGAAGGAGTTTGACCCTTGTCTGTTTTATGGAAAGCCAATTTAGTGTGGCTAGGCTACCACGGGAAGATTCAACAGCAAAGACACTCATTCACAAGACTACCTCCTCAAGACACTTTCTGGGCCTTTCCTATGAAAAACCTACGGACGGAATGGAAGACAGCCCGGCCTTAGCCCACCTGGCCAGTGACAGCAAACACAAGATGAAGTACGACTTCTCCTGCGAACTGTACCGAATGTCCACCTATTCCACCTTCCCCGCCGGGGTCCCCGTCTCTGAGAGGAGTCTGGCCCGAGCGGGGTTCTATTACACTGGCGTGATGGACAAGGTCAAGTGCTTCCGTTGCGGCCTCATGCTGGATAACTGGAAGCAAGGAGACAACCCCGTCGAGAAGCACAAGAAGTTGTACCCCAGCTGCGGCT
This sequence comes from Suncus etruscus, assembly GCF_024139225.1. NCBI lineage: Eukaryota > Metazoa > Chordata > Mammalia > Eulipotyphla > Soricidae > Suncus > Suncus etruscus. The sequence continues at coordinate 6,735,696 of NC_064855.1, read as the reverse complement.
TCATTCAGAATTTGGTGTCTGATGACACGGTGGGGTCCAGCTCCAAGAGCGTTTCCTCCCCAGGGAGACACAGCTCCCCTCACTCATTGCCTTCTGCTGCTTCTGATCTCAGTGGATCATTCACTGATTCTTTTTCCCACCTTTCACTCCACCCTGTTCATGCTAGAGGAGGTGAGGATTTCTCCCCAACGAGTCCTAAGCCCTACAGTTACGCGATGAGCACCGAGGAGGCCAGATTTCTCACTTATCGCATGTGGCCGTTGACTTTTCTGTCGCCATCAGAGTTGGCCAGAGCTGGATTCTATTACGTCGGGCCCGGAGACAGGGTCGCCTGCTTCGCCTGTGGCGGGAAACTCAGTAACTGGGAACCGAAGGACGATGCGCTGTCAGAGCATCGGAGACATTTCCCCGACTGCCCGTTTCTGGAGAATTCTCTGGAGACACTGAGGTTCAGCATTTCCAATCTGAGCATGCAGACACGGGCAGCTCGGCTGAGGACATTCATGTGCTGGCCTTCGAGTGTTCCTGTTCATCCAGAGCAGCTGGCAAGTGCTGGTTTCTACTGTGTGGGTAAGAGACCAGTGTGTGTGTGTGTGTGTTCTGGACCTTGTCCTCAGCTCATTTTGACACGAGTGTACTAACCTGCAGTCTTGTTTCTTTAGGTCGCAATGATGATGTCAAATGCTTTTGTTGTGACGGTGGCTTAAGGTGTTGGGAAGCTGGAGATGATCCGTGGGTGGAACATGCCAAGTGGTTTCCCAGGTAACTATTTTGAAAGGAGTTTCAGCATCACCTGCCTGAGGAGGGGTGCTGAGCACAGGGGTATGACATGGTACTGTAGCTCTTGCTTTGCATGTGTTAGGCCCTGGGTTCCATTCCTGCCTGGCAGCACCAGAAACTGGAAAAAAAGACGGTGTTTGCCTGACTCAGTTTATGTTTCAGTTTAGCAATGCCACAGCCATACTAACGTTAGAGTATCAGTATTTGTTCCTGCCCTTTGAGAGAGATTGCTCAGGTGGCTGTTACGAATTGATTGCTCTCAGGTTTACAGTCTCTGCCCCTGACCCATTGTGGGGTTTCGTTCTGCTTAACCCTGGTTCCTTTTGTAGTCTGGGGCGTGTATCTTTTCTACTTGGTTTTTGATGGCCCTCTCACTGGCAGGGAGACCTCTGAGGAGACTGTTGAGGATTCTCTTTTGGCATCGTAAACATCTAGAACTTCGAAACGGTTGTACTGGCTTTTGATGTTCTGGTAGAGTTGAGCCTGTGCTCGGTTGGTTCGTTATCCTCTTATCGGGTTGGAGGGGGGTCCTCCCCCAGTGCTAAGGGGGTCCTCAAACTTTTTGAACAGGGGGCCAGTTCACTGTCCTTCAGACTGTTAGAGGGCCAGGTTATAGTAAAAAACAAAAATTATGAACAAATTTCTATGCACACTGCATATATCTTTAAAAGTGAAGAAACAAAATGGGAATAAATACAATATGTGGCCCGCGGGCCATAGTTTGAAGACCGTTGGGCCCCCTTTCAGTGATCTCAGTAGATGCTGATATGTTGCAGGTGACGTGGTATCTGCTTAGGGCCTGTGTTTCTGGGGGTGACCTGGTCACCTGTGTTGCTGCGGGCGACCAGTAGTGCTTAAGGTCTTCCTGGGTCTCACCTGTGGGTGCTCAGAAAATTCTGGGCACAGCTGGTAGTTCTCTGGAGAGCCCATGGTGCTGGGAATTGAACTATAGATTAACTGCATGCAAGGCCTGCATTTAACCCTCGTGCTTGCTATCTGACCCACATTTTGTTAAATATATATATATGACACACACACACACACACACACACACACACACACACACACATATATGTCTTAGTGGAAGATAACTTAGAAGAAAAGATTAAGAACAATAATTACTGGCTCAGTTACCTGGGTGAGAAATTTGAGTTGAACATGCTTTTGTAATCTCCACATTCCATTCATCAGGATATTCATTCAAAGGATATTTGGACTGTTTCCAAATGGAAACATAATTGTGGAACAGTTATGAATAAGGCCATTGAAAACATCAAACATCATGTGGACATATGCTTTCATCTTAAATTTTCTGAGTGGGGCTGTATGACAAGTTTTTGTTTCAATTGTATAAAGAATTGCTAATTGTTTTCTGAAGTGGCCATTCCTGTGTCCCTTATGTCTGAGTCTCCCAGGTGTTCCACATTTTTAACATTTGCTGTTGTCAGTTTTAATTGTATTTATAGATTAGCTGGGGTATTTTCTTTAGCTTTATGATTAGATTTTCTTAATGTTTAATGATGGTATATTTTCTGTCTCTACACTTTTGGTTTCAAACCTTCTATTTTTACTTTTTATTTGTTTTAGGGTCACATGACTGCTCAGGGGTCACTCCTGTTAGGACTTGAGAGAATGTATATGGTGCCAGGGATCAAGCCCTGGGCTGCCATGTACAGGCAAATGCCCTACCCTCTGTACCATCACTGCCCTCTCTCTCCAGTTCCTCTATTTACTTTTACAGCTCTTTAAAGGGTATTAAATTTTAGGTGTTAGGGGTTGGGTGTTGGAGTGATAGCATGTCGGGTAGGGCTTTTGTTTGCCTTGCACGTGGAGGCTGACCCGGGACCAATCCAGTTTGATTGCCAGCATCCCATATGGTCCCCCGAACCTGCCAGGGGTAACCCCTGAGTACTGCTGGGTGTGGTCCCAAAACCAAAATAAATAAAAATAAAATAAAATTTTAGTTTTTCATTTCTTTTTTAAGAGTGTTTGGACCGCACCTGTCAATGTTCAGGATTACTCCTGGCTAAGTGTTTCACGGATCATATGGAATGCGGGGGATCAAACCCAGGTTGGGTGCGTGTAAGGCCAAATGTTCTACCTACTGTGTGGTTAACCGCTCCAGTCCCTAAATTGCAGGGTTTAAAAAAATATTCTAGATGTATCTTGTGTTTTTGTAGAATTTGAGTCTGTGGCTTGTGTGTCATTTTCTTGACAGTGCTTTCCTTGATAAGCCGAAATTTTTGTTAAAAATTGTTTTTGTTTATGAAGTACACCTGAGTATGGCCCAGGATTACTGTTTCTGTGCTCAGAGGTCAATCTGGGAGGTCCTTGGGGAACCATAGGCGGTGTCCAGAATGGAACCAGGGCTGATCCATGCAAAAGACAAGAATCCCTGTACTGTCTCTTGACCCTAAAATTTAAAATTTTGATGTTATTTTATCAATTTTCTGTGGATTATGCTGTCAGTGTCGTATATAAGAAATACTTAAGAACAAGCTTTTTTATTTAATGTTCTAGAAGTTTTGTTGCTTACATGTTGCATTCAAGTATCTGATTCTTTTTGGTTTATTTCTGGGTATAAAATTAAAAGCATAAGTTGAAGTCTGTTGGTTTTTTGTGTATAATAAGTAGTTATCTAGCACCGCTTGTTAAAACAAATGAGATGAAAAGGAAACGTATTTGCTTCTGTTAAGTAATTTTTTTTTAATTCTTCCAATTAAATAGTCACATTACATATAAATGAGATATTTGGTTCTGTACATTTTGGATGAAGGGTTTGTACTTAAAAGGTAATAGAAGAATGAGCACTGAAGAAAGATAAATAGTTCTCTTGTGAATATCTCATATTTTAGGGACGCCAGATTGTTTTAGAAAACTAATGGGCTCTAAATGTATGTTTGTGTAAGTTACTTTTTTTTTTAAATGAGTTTTTATTTGTTAGCAACATGATCGTCTAATGTAAAAAAATCTGATATCGGGCCCAGAGAGATAGCACAGCGGCGTTTGCCTTGCAAGCAGCCGATCCAGGACCAAAGGTGGTTGGTTCGAATCCCGGTGTCCCATTTGGTCCCCCGTGCCTGCCAGTAACTATTTCTGAGCAGACAGCCAGGAGTAATCCCTGAGCATCGCCGGGTGTGGCCCAAAAACCAAAAAAAAAAAAAAGATCTGATACCTTAAAAATAGTAGGAAAGTTTTTTTACAAGAAATTCAGAAGTCAGTAGAACATCTTTTAAGCCTGCGTGTTCTCTTCTGTAGATCCAGACCTTTGTATCACTGTTAATTGTGTTAGTGGAATTAAATAGAAAATATCCAAGTGCGTATCCAAGTGTAATATTTTGTTTCTATTAAATATAAGTATAAGTGTTTACTAGGTTATGCTGTAAAAACGTTTATACTGTGGTCTTTAAAGAGTTGGAAGCCATTTTACAATTTATTTCCTCCATTTATTTGCTATTAAGCAGATTTCTTTTATGGTTTAGGTGTGAGTTCTTGATATGCATGAAAGGGCAGGAGTTTGTTAATGAGATTCAAGCTAGATATCCTCATCTTCTTGAACAGGTAAATTCATTTTATATTTGGAAATACTGAATTCTCTGAAATTATTTTGTTTTATTGGGAGTAATTGTTTATATCTGCTTTTTTTTTTGAGCTACATGTGAATATTAAGGCTTGTTCTAAATTTTATTTTTGTGATTACCTTGGTTAAGGCTTTTTCAACAACCGAATCTGAAACTGTATATGATGGGGAGGGGTTAGAGGAGAATATTTAGTGTTTTGGGTCACACCTGCCAGTGCTCAGGGGCTACTCCTGGCTCTGTGCTCAGAAATTGCTCCTGGGGCCCGGAGAGATAGCACAGCGGCGTTTGCCTTGCAAGCAGCTGATCCAGGACCAAAGGTGGTTGGTTCGAATCCCAGTGTCCCATATGGTCCCCCGTGCCTGCCAGGAGCTATTTCTGAGCAGACAGCCAGGAGTCAACCCTGAGCACCGCCGGGTGTGGCCCAAAAACCAAAAAAAAAAAAAAAAAAAAAAAAAAAAAGAAATTGCTCCTTAGCAGGCTTGGAGGACCCTATGGGATGCTGGGATTCGAACCACCATCCATCCTGGATCGACTGTATGCAAGGCAAACACCATACTGTTGTGCTATCTCTCCAGTGCCTGTTTTTGTCTCATTCTGGTTTGGGGGCCATATACAGCAGTACTCAGGTTACACCTGGCTCCGAGCTCAGAAATTACTCCTGACAAGCTTGAGGGACCATGTATAAATGCTGGAGATTGAACCTAGAATCTGGTTGGCTGTGTGCAAGGTATATGCCCTACCTGCTGTGTTATATCGCTCTGGCCTTGAGTCCATCCATGTTTTGGGAAAAACAAAGTAACCAGTCCAGTAATTTGGAGTCTCTGATAGTAATGTAACTGAAGTAATACTTTCTAATAGAATAAGAAACCATTAATTCCTGTACTTTTGAAACTGACACAACTTGAATTCTAATTTGGAATTAGGTGACAATTAAGCGTAAAACAAAGTAAAGTGGGTAATGTCTTTCATTTTCCTAAGGGACTGGATTACGTAAACACATCATTGTTGGTCTGTTGAGGATTTTCAAGATTTCTGCTCACTTCTATTTTACAGCTGTTGTCGACTTCAGACACTACTGAAGAGGAAATTGCTGATCCACCAAGTATGTATGAAAACATTTCAAATGTAGAATGGAATTTTTATGAGAATATTAAGAATGAAAAAAATTTTTTTTTGGATTTGGGTCACACCCGGCAGTGCTCAGGGGTTACTCCTGGCTGTCTGCTCAGAAATAGCTCCTGGCAGGCTCGGGGGACCATATGAGACACCGGGATTCGAACCAACCACCTTTGGTCCTGGATCGGCTGCTTGCAAGGCAAACGCCGCTGTGCTATCTCTCCGGGCCCAAGAATGAAAATTTTTAAGTTCTTGAAAAGGTTGATATTCCAAGAAGGGAAATAAGAAATGTGCAAGAGAAAAGTAGAGCAGTTAGCTCAAAGATTACCAAAAGAGAAATGCAAATCATGATCCTTCCAAAAGGGAAGGTGTTGCTAAAAACTAGTATGAGGATTGTCTAATCTAATCTCATTTTCGCTGGTGGATATGTAAACTGGGCAGTTGTCATGAAAGCCATTTAAAGACTTTTTAGAAACTGAGTATCAGAGGAGAGAGAGTACAGTAACATTTATGTGTGTATATCTGAGTATGTTTGTGAGGGCAGTTTGGTCCATCAGTGTGGTGCTTGTGTCAACAATGTGGAAAAATGCTAGGGATCATTGAATTTAGGCTCCCTGTGGCAAACTTTAAGCTCCCCCCCTTTGAGCTACCTCCCAGGTACTGGTTTCACTGTTTTTTTGGGGTGGTGGTGGTGGTTTGGGCTACATTGGTGGCACTCAGAGATTGGTTATGTGCAAGGCAAAGAGCCTACCACCTGTGTTATTCCTCCTGTCCCTGGTTTTACTATTCTTAAATTGGTTAAGGTTTGCTTTGAAGAAATTTCACCTGAGTTTGACAAAGCCATGTGAGTGAATTGTTCTTTGTATGACTGTTAGGTTATTTGGTTGTCATATAGTCTTATTCAGCTGCTTTATTTCTAATTTACATTTATTTGGTGGCCCATCATTGTGAAAGTTGGACATTGAAGCCTGTATTCTTGCATTGGTCTTGATTGCTCCCTTTAGTCCTGCTACTATTGCTTTGCCAGTTTTTAGTGGTTATCAGCTGATTATCTTGATGATCTGATCCCATTATCACCAAATAATCAACTTCTGTATTTTTTTTTTTTTAGTTTTTGGGTCACACCAGGCAGTGCTCAGGGGTTTGTTTTTGTTTTGTTTTTTGTTTTTGGGCCACACCCGGTAACGCTCAGGGGTTACTCCTGGCTATGTGCTCAGAAGTTGCTCCTGGCTTGGGGGACCATATGGGACACGGGGGATCGAACCGTGGTCCGTCCAAGGCTAGCGCAGGCAAGACAGGCACCTTACCTTTAGCGCCACCGCCCGGCCCAGTGCTCAGGGGTTACTTCTGGCAGGCTCGGGATGATATGAGATGCCAGGATTTGAACCACTGACCTTCTGCATGCAAGGCAAATGCTTTGTCTCCATACTATCTCTCCAGCCCCCAACATCTGTATCTTATGTTACTGATTTGACCATAGCAGTTTTAAATAATAATTTAAGCACCATGATTATAGTTACGAACATGTTCATAATTGGGTTCCAGCCATAAAGTCCCCACCCCCCCTTCACCAGTGCAACTTTTCTGCCACCATTGTTCCCCTTTTCCTTCTTCCTCCATCCCTTGCCTGTTTTTGAGACAGGCATTGTATTTCTCTGTCATTGTCCTGGTAGTTGTTAGTGTAGTTATTTCTCTTAACTGCACTTACCACTCTGTGGTAAGCTTCTTATCGTGGGTTGGTCCTTCTGGCCCTCATCTCTATTGCCTATGGGTATTATTACTATACTGTCTTTTATTTTTCTTAAATCCCACAGATGAGCGAGACTATTTTGTGTTTATCTCTTTCCCTCTGACTCATTTCACTCAACAAAATAGTCTCCATATCCATTCATGTGTAGCAATATTTTTTTTCTTTTTTTCTTTTTTTTTTTTGTTTTTGGGCCACACCCGTTTGACGCTCAGGGGTTACTCCTGGCTATGTGCTCAGAAATCGCCCCTGGCTTGGGGGGACCATATGGGACACTGGGGGATCGAACCGCAGTCCGTTCCTTGGCTAGCGCTTGTAAGGCAGACACCTTACCTCTAGCGCCACCTTCCCGGCCCCAATATTTTTTTTTTTCTTACAGCTGTGTAGTATTCTACTGTGTAGATGTACCACAGTTTCTTTAGCCGCTCTATCTGTTGTTGAGCATATCTGGGTTGTTTGCAGATTTTGGCTATTGTAAAATGTACTGCTATGAACATGAGTGCAGAAAGTATTAAAAACAGGCAGCTGTTTTATATATTCTATAAATAGTCATGCTTTGTCTTGTTTACTATTTGCAATGATTCTTTTCCCATTTATCTCCTCATCCTTAAAAGCTAAAGCGAGTTCCATGTGAGTAGCATATAACTGATCAGTGATTGTCTTGTTGGAGAATTTTGTTTTTACATTAATTGATAGGTCAGGACATTATTGTGATTTTTATTAGGCTTAGGTAAATGGCTCACACATTCTAAAATAAACACAAATTAGATAAATCATTCAAGTATACTGTGTAGTAAGAGTGAGGAGAGGAAGACTAAGAAAAATTTAAAAATAAATCTGAATAGGCTTATAAAATTATAAAAGTATCACAAAATTGAAATATTGCTTTGCTAGAAAATACTGTATTCCAAATAATGTTTGAGTATCTGTATTTAAAGTAAAAAAATGAATAAAAAATTTCTATAAATGTAAAAATATTACTTGAATAAACATATAGATACATAGACCATTTCATTTAACTGAAACTTTGATTCATTATTGGAAAGTATAAAAATCCCCTAATAAGCTAGGAACAAATAGGCCACCTTTTTTGGGGGTATTTATTTATTTATTTACTTACTTACTTACTTACTTACTTACTTACTTACTTATTGGTTTTGAGGCCATACCTGATAGAGCTCACAAGGTTACTCCTGGACTCTCTACTCAGGAATCCCTCCTGTGGGACATGGGGGGCCAGGTAGATGGGGGGAGATGACCATATGGATCAATCATATGGACCAATCCAGGTCACCCATGTGCAAGATAAGCGCTCTACCTGCTGTACTATCTCTTGGGCTCCAAATGGACGGTTATTTTTTTTTTAATTTTCTAAAAATCACTTTATTTAAACACACCATGGTTTACAAGATTGTTTATAATAGTTTCTTCAGTTAACAAAGTTACAAATCAATGACATAATTGAGTTTTAGTAATATAGTGTACACCAGTGCACTTTTTCCTGTCACCCGTCTCCCAGCCTCACCTCCTGCCCTCTTCCCTGCCTGCCTATCTCTGTGGCAGACATTTTTATTTTTCTTCTCTCTCTCCCCCCCATCTTTTAGACACTGAATTTGCGATGTTGTTACTGAAGGGCATCATGCATATCACTTTACCTCAGCACCCAGTTCTTGTCAGCAGTGATCATTCCTAACTCATTGTCATAATGCTTCCTTCTCTGCCCTAAGCGCACATCCCTGCTGTTTGTGGCAAGCTTCTTCCTGCCATGGACGCCTGGCCCTCCTTTCTATTGCCTCTGGATATTATTACCATGCTATCTTTTATATTCCACAAATGAGTTGCAGGCATTCTGTGTCCCAAATAGACTTTTCTTAACCTACAGGGGGCTACCTTTAGCACTGTGAATGAATGCAAAGTTTGTTCTGATCTTTTATTTGTGTTTGTTTTGCAAATACATCGTGCAGTGATCAGAGCTTTACTTCTGCCACTGCAGTCAGGGATCATTCCTGGCAAGTTTGGAGGTGGACCGTATGAGGTGTCAGGGATCTAACCCTGGTTGGCCACATGCAAGGGAAGTGTCTTACGTGCTGTACTAATTTTTTGGCCCTCGCTATGTCTTTTTAAAAAGCTCCATTTAACTTCTTAAAAACTGATTTCAAGCTGTTGCCTATCCATGAAGTGTTACATTGTTCCTTCAAATCTGAATGATAAATCTAACTGGATAGCGTATTCTTGATAAGGTGTTTATTGAGTTTATGTTTGGCTATGTGTTTTACTCTATCCCACCATTCTCTACCTCACAGAGTCTCATTTGATAGATCTGCTGTGAATTTTATGGTCTTTCCTTTGTATGTAAGTTCCTTTTATTTATTTCTTCTTTTTTGAAATAGCTGCTTTTAATATTGTCTCTCTTTAATCATTCTGATTGTAATATGTTTTGGATATTTTTATATGTGCCTTTTTGCTGGGCCCTTTCGGGCCTCTTGGATCTCTGTGCCTGTACTTCTCAAATCGGGGAAATTCTAATGTTCAGCTTGTTTCTCTTCTATCAGTTTGCCTTCGGGATGCTGCTGGTACTTTTATTGTTCTTCTTAAATTCATCCTATGCTATTCTAGCTGTTCATTTCTTTTCAGACTTTTCCCCATCTCTTCCTGGAGCTCCTCCAGCTTTTTCTCCTCAGCTACAATTATTTTGCTGCTCAGACTTAACTGAGTTTTTGAATCTTTTGTTTTTTTTTGGGTGGGGGGCAACACCCAGTGGTACTCAAGGGTTACTTAACCCTTGCTCTGCACTCAGGAATTTCTCCTGGTAGTGCAAGGGGGACATAATGGGATGTCAGGAATTGAGTCCGGGTCATTCCCATGCAAGGCAAATACCCTACATGCTGTGCTATCATTCCAGCCTGCTATTGAGTTTTTGGTATTACCATATTCTTCATTCCTATTGCTTCTGATAATAGTTTTTCAAATCTGCTCTCTTGAATTTTTGTGCTGTGCTGCCTCGTGTGCTATCATTTCTTTGAGCTCATGATATCCTTTCAATATGGTGCCAGATAAGGACTCTCTGGGAGCTTATAGAGCTGATTGGCACTGAAAGGGCCTTTGTGTTACTTCTGTTTGTTAAACTTGGTGGGCTTCTGTGGGTCTTCCCATTTGTGTTTGCTGTGCCAAGGGGGAATCTTTGTGTTTGCCCATCCTGAGGTCTTTGAAGGATAAGGCCAGGGGAAGGGTGCTCTTTTCCTTCCCTGCCTGGAAGATTCAGGAGCAAGTTGAAGGTCTGAGATGTGGAGGTGGGTGTGTAGGAGACTCTCATTGAATACAAACTTTTTTGGAATTAGGTAATTGGGTTGCATAGCTCATCTCTCAGCAGAATATATACAGCAAGAGCATGAGTATAAAAGTTGTCATTGTTATTTTTCTCATAGTTATACATTTGTGGCATCTAACATAAGGTGCGTGTATTCTCAATAGTCCTGCACTTTGGACCCGGAGAGACGCCATCTGAAGACGCTGTCATGATGAACACGCCTGTGGTTAAAGCGGCCTTGGAAATGGGCTTCAGCAGGAGTCTGGTTAGGCAGACGCTGCAGAGTCAAATCCTCACAGCGGGAGAGAACTACAAAACTGTCAGTGATCTGGTGTCAGCACTTCTTAATGCCGAAGACGAAAAAAGAATTGAGGAAAAGGAAAGGCAAACTGAAGAACTGGCTTCAGGTATTGGTGACTTGAGATCCTGAGATCTTGTCAGTGGGCCCTTGCGTCCTTCCTGTCACTTCGACCCTAGGGCATAGTCTGCCTTCTGTGGCAGTGATGATGTTTTCTAGCTAGCTGGTTGTCATAAGACTCCCTGATTTATGCTAATTAGGGGGTGGAGCATTTCTGTGTAGCTCTTGAGCTATTATGAATATTCTTCCTCATATGTAATTTAAAATTTTTTTTTTTTTTTTGGTTTTTGGGCCACACCCTGTGACACTCAGGGGTTACTCCTGGCTATGCGCTCAGAAGTTGCTCCTGGCTTCTTAGGGGACCATATGGGACGGCTGGGGATCGAACCGCGGTCCGTCCTAGGCTAGCGCAGGCAAGGCAGGCACCTTACCTCCAGCGCCACCGCCTGGCCCCAATAAGTCTTTTTTTTTGGGGGGGGGGGGCCACACCCGGCGGTGCTCAGGGGTTACTCCTGGCTGTCTGCTCAGAAATAGCTCCTGGCAGGCACGGGGGACCATATGGGACACCGGGATTCGAACCAACCACCTTTGGTCCTGGATCGGCTGCTTGCAAGGCAAACGCCACTGTGCTATCTCTCCGGGCCCTAATTTAAAATGTTTTAAAAGTTTGAGAAATATATATGTTCTCCAGATTCTTTGGGGTTTTTTTTGGGGGGTGGAGGGGGAAGGCGCTTACTGGCAGTGCTTAGGGGCTATTCCTGACTGTACACTCTGCTTAGGAATGATCCTTGGTGGTGCTTAGAACACCATGTGGGGTTGCAGGGTTCAGCCAAAGGGTCACTTGCATGGCAGATGCTTTAGTTTCTTTACTGTCTCTCCAGCCCAGTATTATTTTTAGTATGGTGTTTAATCCTCTACTTCTGACTAAGTGATTCTTATGTAAAGCAGAACTGATGCTGAAACCTAGGACTTGATGAGACGGCCCTGCCCAGCTCAAATGCCAGAGGGAATTGATAGATTTTGCTCAGATTGCTGTATCTCAGATTCTCAAGTGTTTCATGCCATCCCTCATTCCTTTAAGAAGTATTGAGCATGAATATCCATGGTTCTTGCCCCCTCTCTAGAGGCGCTTGTTTGTAAATCAGTTGTATTGATGAGTATGAAAAAAACGGTCCTGAAGAGCCGGAGAGAAAAGTACATGCACATGGTGGACAGTAAACCCCTTTAATGCATTTGAGTTAGAAGACACTTTTCTGTTTAAGTGTGTAAAGAAATAACTTAGAAAAATGTTACGTGGTCTTGTTGCAGGTTATTTAAAATCTGACTTTTAAACTGAAACATTGCTGTTTTAATCCTACTTTTCCAGTTATTTAACCAAAACTCAGATTTTTCTGTGAAATGGTGATGATAGTGCAGATGCAGTTTATTTGCAATCATACGAAGTTACAATTATAATCAAGATATTGCAAATAAGAGCTTAGCAGAGTGCCTGGCACATCAGTATTTTTGGTTGAGTAAATTGGTTTGGGAAGGTAGAAGGGTCTGGAGAAAAGGGAAAAGTTTAAGGCTGTATTAAGAGATAATTATTTGGGGTGGGGAAGAAAGGAGATGGAGGGCATTGGTGGTGGGATTGTTGCACTGGTGAAGGTGGGTGTTCTTTTTATGACTGAAACCCAACTACAATCATGTATGTAATCATGGTGCTTAAAGAAAAAAATAAAGAGGTAATTATTACAAGGTAATAAAATCAGATGAAATCGTTCATAAATCTAGTCACAGTACTCTTGTGTGTTTTGAGAGGCTCAGAAAATGATCTTGAATTAGAAACTTGAACCTTTAGATTAATCTTACAAAAGTCAGATGATGGAGTGGAAGGAAGAGTTCAGGGTTCTGTTACAGAAAGAGGCGAGAAGGGAGTGAGCAGAATTGGGTGGCACAGAGAACTCTTTAACAAGGTGTGGAGCTTGTGGGGGACATGCTCAGTCTCCAACACTCGTCCTGCGTGCACACAGCTTAATTTTAGCACTAATCCCAGTACAAAAGAAAAAAAAAGTATAGATAGCAGTGAAATGAGGTTTTTTGGTTTTGTTTTGTTTTGTTTGTTTTTGGTTTTTGGGCCACACCCGGCAGTGCTCAGGGTTAATCCTGGCTTTGTCCTCAGAAATTGCTCCTGGCAGGTGGGGGGGGGGGGGGCAAATGGATAGTTGGTCCTGGGTCCACTGCTTGCAAGGCAAATGCCCTATTGCTGTGCTATCTCTCCGGCCCCCGAATTTTGTTTTTTCCTTTTGGGGGTCTTAGGGGACTCATCCTGGCTCTCCTTTGGTATTGGGGATCCAACCTGGGTTAGCCCCATGCGAGGAAACACCCTACCTGCTGTACTCTTTCTCTTTGTTTTGAGATGAATTTTGAGGTTGAGCTCCTGTCCAGTGATTCTGGGGTCATTGGAACCGCACTCTGGTTCTTGGGAAGTCCTGTGATCCCAGCAGTTCGTTTTAGTGCCTGTTATTGCCAGCAGGTACAGCAGTTCTTTATGCTCTTCCTGACCTCGGAAGATGAGTTACTAGGTTAGAAAGGTAAGTTGTGGTTAGAGAAGGAATGCCACAATTTTGAGATGCATTGAGCTATTTTTTTTTTCTTCTCACTTTTAGAAGTCATATTCTGGGCCGGAGAGATAGCACAGCAGTAGAGTGTTTGCCTTGCACGTAGCTGGATCCAGGTTTGATTCCTGGCATCGCATATGGTCACCAAGCCTGCCAGGAGCGATTCTGAGCACAGAGCCAGGAGCAACCCTTGAGCACTACTGCGTATGGCCCCAAAACAAACAAATGAAAAATAGAAGTTAGATTTATCCTTATATGATTTAAGTCTCATTAAACTTTTAAATGTAGGAATTGTTTTGGTTTAATTTAAGCCACGACCAGCAGGTGCTCAGGGCTTACTCCTGATGGGCTCTGGGGTGTTGACAAACAATCTACCTGCTGTAATTGCTCTGTCTCTCTCTCTCTCTCTCTCTTTTTTTTTTTTTTTTTTTTTTTTTGGGTTTTTAGGTCACACTCGGCAGCGCTCAGGGGTTACTCCTGGCTCCACGCTCAGAAATCGCTCCTGGCAGGCTCAGGGGACCATATGGGATGCCGGGATTTTAACCAATGACTTTCTGCATGAAAGGCAAATGCCTTACCTCCATGCTATCTCTCCGGCCCCTAGTCTATCTCTCTCTATTTTTAAAGGCAACTAACATAAAGGTTAGAACATTAAAGTAAGGGATAGTTTTTGAAAACCATCTCAGGAATGGTACTCATATTTCCTAAGTGTAGATTTAATTAAGGGTTATGAAATTACAGGAGAAAGAAGTTTCTAGGAAGGCAGTCTTGCCTCATTTTTTTAAACTGTGGGTAATGGAGACATTAGAAAACAGCTGTGGCAGCCAGCACTGGAGGGTAGAGTGCACAGGGCTTGAGTCCTGGTCAGGGCCTACATTTCGTGTCTGCATGCGTCAGCTTTGCGCCTCAGCGCTTATCTTATTCATGCTCAAGGGAGTGCTGTTCTTTAGGGTTCTGACTCTGTAGCTGGGACTTTTTGCAAAAACTGTGAACATGTTACTAATCTTTTCTGAGTTTAATCTGAAGATTAGAAGCCATTGATTTCTTCTGGTCATTAACAGAATCCTTGTCTCAAATTAGATTTTTGTGTGAAATTGCTCAGAAGAGGAAGATGACATTAGCCGGGGAAGAGAACAAGGGCTGGGATGGGTCCAGTGCTCGGAGCTCTGTCCTCTGTCCTTGGTGCCTCTGAGCACTGCTAGATATGGCCCTGGTGCCAACTATAACCCCTGTAGTCTTGGAGCACCCCTGGGTCCAAGCAGTACTTCATTGTGGGGTATTAGATGATTAGCCCTCTGGAAAGGACCCCTAACTCTCCACCCCCCTCCCCTGCAAAATAGGAGGTAAAGTGGTGTTATTAGCAAATAGTAGTCAATGACATTCAGGAAATCCCAGGAGTCGAAAGTGATTATTCACCTCTCAAGTTTTCTCTGCTTACCCTCAACTGAGGAAGACTTGTCAATAGAAACTTTAAAAGTGACCCCAAACTGTGCTCTGTCAGTCTCTGGAAATGCTCCAAAAGACAGAAGTTAAAGTGTAAACAAGTAATCTTGTTTTTCTTTTTTACATCACTTTTAATTTAGTACGTGGATTGTTTGTAGGTTAGTAGTGACTGTTTTGAGTAAACTTGGAGCAGCTGATTGGTTAATCTCTCTTTCCTCTTTTTTAATGAAGATGATTTGTCCCTGATTCGGAGGAACAGAATGGCACTCTTTCAGCAGCTGACATGTGTGCTGCCTATCCTGGACAACCTTTTGAAGGCTAATGTCATTAATAAACAGGAGCATGACGTCATCAAACAGAAAACACAGGTACCTTTACAAGCAAGAGAACTGATTGATACAGTATTAGTTAAAGGGAACGCTGCCGCCAGCATCTTCAAAAACTGCCTAAAAGAAATTGATTCTACGATATATAAGAACTTATTTGGTGAGTGTTGATAAAAATGATTTTTAGAAATTCTCGGGATTTCGTTCTTCATGTGCCTGACAGATGGGCTTAGCAAATTGTAATCTGTCTATTTGGGAAAGTGATTTTTGTGTTTTTTCTTTCCTCAGTGGAAAAGAATATGAAGTATATTCCAACAGAAGATGTTTCAGGTTAGGCAAAATTAAGACTTAAAACTGACAAGAACTTTATGTTTTGTAAATGGGGAGAAAAGTAGAAATGGAATTTCACTAAAGATTTGTTTGTTTGTTTGTTTGTTTGTTTTGCTACTACTAGGTCTGTCCCTGGAAGAGCAGTTGAGGAGGTTGCAAGAAGAAAGAACTTGTAAAGTGTGTATGGACAAAGAGGTTTCGATTGTATTCATTCCTTGTGGTCATCTGGTAGTATGCCAGGAGTGTGCTCCTTCTCTACGAAAATGCCCTATTTGCAGGGGTATAATTAAAGGAACTGTTCGCACCTTTCTCTCATAAAGGGCTCGTGGGCTATATTAGCTAATTCTATAAGGCTGTTTTAACAAAGCCATTTGAAGTATAAAAGGAATTACCTTTTACTTCATAACATTTGTGATCCTTTTTGCTTTGGTATTAGTAATCTTGTTTTTTTTTGGTGTGTTTTTTTTTTAAGGTAGTATCATACTATTTTTACTCTTAATCTCTTTCTATGAAGGAAAAGTTTTGTTTTGAGCTATATTAATGTATCTGTTTGAGCTCAGACATTAAAGAGTTGTCTGAGGAGCTGGCTCAGGCCGGAGTACGTGTCTGGCTTTCATAGTTTATCCCCAGTTCTACATGCTGCCTGAGTACTGTCAGAAGAGCCCAAAGACCCAAGCACATTTCTAGGGAGCATATACAACCAAGTCAGTAAATGAAAGGCACAGTCCTGCTCCTTCTGTGTCATTTTAGGAGGGACTTGATTTGTCACTTTTTTTTTTTTTTAACTTGGTTGTGCCAGGGATCGAACCCAGGACCTCATAATATGTGAACATTTAACTATAAGGCTGTGTGCATTTGCAGCCTGCTGGTATTCTTTTGCAAGTTTGGGACACTGCATTAGAGCAGAGTTTAAAAACTGGAAACCAGAAACTGATTTTTATTACAATTAGTTATGTTGTAAAGTTCTCTTTGGGATTTTTCATTTGTTGTAAAATTAGAATTTTTCTCTAATCAGTAAATAAGCTTTTCCCTAATTTGTGATAACATCTTAATAAAGTTCTTTGAAAAAGACTAAAGTTTTTTCTCCCAATTTCCCTGTCTTCACATGAGAATTGGGCAGGAGTAACAGTGCAGTGGGTAAAGTGCTTGGCTTGCATGCAATCCCCACACTCAGATGGTCTCCTGAGCCCTGAGTGTGGCCCAAAGCCCCCTGAAAATAAGGGGGTTAACTGACATACTACATATTGTACTTGTCACTTTGTGAGTATTTAAATGCTACCTATTAAATAAAAACTTGAATTGATGAATCCTTGTTTTTAGTAGTAATACCATTTATGAATAAAATAATGAAAGCTATATAAATTCCATAAATTTGAATGCTATATAAATTTAAATTTCAAATTTTATACTATACGTATAAATTTAATTGAATTTTATTCACACATGAAATTAGATAAATCTGCATTGAGAATTTTAAGAACTGGTGTAATGGCTTGGCTCCCTTTGGTACTGGCGGGATGAGGCAGCAGGATATAGGCTGGGGGTTAGTAGCTGCATTTTAGGCCCAGTCAGACCTGACTTTCCGTGAGTTGCATGGAAGACTTCTGAAGACAGGTAAGGAAGTCTAATCATAATTGCTTTGCTTTTCTGGTTAAGCCTCAGTCCTGTACTAGAACCCTTTCAGTTGAGGATGTGCAGGGAATGCCCTGTTTTCTGAACTTAACCTGAGGTCAGCTGTTTTGTGGAGGTGTGAGGCTTCCTGGCTCCAAGAGGGACTGCTGGCACTGAAGGATGTGTGGACAAAATCTCATTTCTCCTTAAAAAGAACTACTAGGCATTTAAGATTCATGGACTGGAGTGTTAGCACAGCAAGTAAGGTGCTTGCTTTGCACGTGACCAACCTGGGTTTGATTCTTGTCACCAGATATGAGCCCCCTATCTGCCAGGAGTGAGCCCTAGGCATTGTTGGGTGTGACCCTGAAACAAAAATAAATTTGAGTATTGCAAGGTATTTTCCTTAATGTAGATTGTTCAGTGTCATTTCCCCACCCCTTCAGTGCCATGTGCTAGGTGATTGAAATCCCTTATATTTTTATGTTCCTAAATGTTTGGAAGGATATTAAATATTGTGAAATGCCCTGGGCCGCCTTCATCAGATGATTCCATATGCCCTGGAATGTGCCATAGCTGTTGATTTTGCTAGGATAAATCACCTTGAGTTCTTGGAATCAGTCCCATCTGGTTGTAATTTATGATCTTTTTCATGTTATTAGATGCAGTTTGCTGCTAATTTGTGGAAGATCTTTTGCACTTACATTCCTAAGGAATACAGCTTTTAGTTTCTGTTTAGCATTTGGATGATGCTAGTATCAGAATGTTCTCAGTAATTTGTATTACATTCTTGTACAAGAGCATTTGATTTATCTAAGTTTCTTTTCTTTTTTTTTTTGGTTTCTGGGCCACACACGTTTGATGCTCAGGGGTTACTCTTGCCTATGCGCTCAGAAATTGCCCCTGGCTTGGGGGGACCATATGGGACACCCGGGGATCGAACTGTGGTCTGTCCTATGCTAGCGCTTGCAAGGCAGACACCTTACCTCTAGTGCCACCTTCCCGGCCCCCTAAATTTATTTTCTAATCTCACAGCAAAAGCTTTTGGCCTTCTGCTCTCAGCTCTGAAGCAGCAGAGTTGACAGTAGCTGGGCATGGGAAAATTGAAGTCAAAAATGGTGCCTTTAACTGCTAAGATCTGAGGGTTTTACTAAGGCCAGGAATGGTTGGAAGGTGATGAGTGTGACTACCAGAGCTGAGCTTTTCTTGCTGAAAGGAAGGACGAGTGTCTGAAGGTAAAGTGTGATATGCCAGGAATGACAGGCACAATCCTCCAGATTACTTCAGATTATCCTCAGATTGCAAGCTAATTTTCTTCTTAGGTGTCAACTGTTGATACTAGCGAGGTCTGTCAGACTGTTCTTCTTCTACTACATGTTTGTGCAGAAGTTGGCATCTCTAGCAGATGCTTCCGACCTGTTTTATGGAGAATGAGTCCAGGACATTGAGTACCTTCAGGTGTGTATAGTGAGGGGTCAGTATGTTGCCCTGTGCCCAACATTTCAATTATGTATTGGGTGATGCGGTTGTTACTCTGCAGTATCTATTTGAAAAGACCTTTTCATTGCTTATGACGCATTTTCTAAAAGGTCTTTTCCCCCCAGATCATTTATCTATTTATTTATTTTGAGAGGATTGTGTTTGGACCATACCTGCAGTGCTCAGGGATCCTCGAAATGTTTGAACTCCAGTCTCCAGCATACATTCTAGCTTGCTGCTGAACTATTTAAATACAGGTAACTGAAGACAACTTCAGTGCTTTATCGGAAAAACAGACTTTCAAAAAAAATTTTTATTGAGACCAATGTGAATTACAAGTCTTTCACAGTTGTATTTCAGACACATAATGACAGTGAATTAGGGCCATTCCCACCACCAGTGTTGACCTCCCTTCACCAGAGTTTCCATTATACACTCCATAGTCCCCTAGACTGCTAGTGTAACAGGCCCTTTTCCTGTACAGCTTGTAGTTTGGATCTCTTGACTGATTCTATTGTTCTTGACTTTGGTTTGGGTATTTAGGTCTGATAAGTTTTTATTTCCACTCAATGCTTCTAAGACTGCTTGGCCCCTGGACCCCATCCACATCTTTTTTTCTTTTCTCAGTTGTGGGAAGACATAGAAATATGAGGCAGAGGGTCTGAGAGCAAGGCCTTGCAAGCAGCCGACCAGGGACGGATTTGGTTTGAATTCTGGCATCCTATATGGTACCCCGAGCTTGCCAGAAGTGACTTCTGAGCACAGAGCCAGGAGTAACCCCTGAACATCTCTGGGTGTGGCCCAAAAACCAATCAGTTGATAAATATTTAAAAAAATATGATGCACAAGATGACTCATGTTCTATGGAAAAACATTAATATATATAAAATATATATATAAAATATAATATATATCTATATATATATCTAAGACTTGGATAGGTACTTCACAAGAGCACATAGCCAAGTGGCCAAGATGTAAAAAGGTGTTGATTTGACCATGACTAGAACCCAAGATGCTCTGCTAATAAGACTCTCAAGTGGTCACTGGAAAGTGAACTTGAACAGAAAGGACTGTTTGCCTTAGTGCCCTGCACATGGGACTTGTGTATGCATCTTCCAATTCCCCTGTGCTTTCATATGAGGCCTGGAGTTTTTACTACTGGTATAAAAGACTGGGATTTTTAACAGTATCTCAGAGACAAGAGAGATGAGGGCTGGTAGGTGCAGCTCAGGACATGCAGCTCATCACATAGAGTGATGAGTGCAGTTGCAGAGATGACTACACTGAAAACTATCATAACAATGTGAATGAATGAGGGAAGTGGAAAGCCTGTCTCGAGTACAAGTGAAGGCGTGTGGGGAGGAGGGAGATCTGGGAAATTGGTGGTGGGAATGTTGCACCGGTGAAGGGGGGTGCTCTTTACATGACTGTAATCATACAACTATAATCATGTTTGTAACCACGGTGTTTAAATAAAGATAAAAAAGAAATTAAAAAAAAAAAAAGACTGGGATCTTGGGGCTGGGTAGGTGGTGCTGGAGGTAAGGTGTCTGCCTTGCAAGCGCTAACCAAGGAAGGACCACGGTTCGATCCCCCGGCGTCCCATATGGTCCCCCCAAGCCAGGGGCGATTTCTGAGCACATAGCCAGGAGTAACCCCTGAGCGTCAAACGGGTGTGGCCCAAAAACCAAAAAAAAAAAAAAAAAAAAAAAAAAAGACTGGGATCTTGATAGAAACTTGGTAGATGCCTTTTGGTATGATTGACAGTATTAACTCTTCCACTCCACAAAACCTCCTCTTTTCACCAGAATGATAGTTTGCAGCATAGAGATCTTTTTACCTCTTTTGGAAAATGTATTTCTGAGTGTATTGTGTTGATGCTGCCGGCTTAGCTCTTTAGATTTGGGATGCTGTCCCAGAATTGTCTGAAACACGGAATAGTACTGCACAGAGAGGTCAGATGAGCAAAGCCACTTGGGTGCTCTGAATTCCTCCCTCCCTGTAGTGAAGCACCATTGATTCCCCCTACTTGTCATTGGACAAGGCTAGACATCCCATTGTTAGAGAGCAAACGGCTTCAAGGAAATACCAGGAGCCCACAGAACTCAGGCAAGAGCAGACTTTATTTCTGACGTGCTAGGGCCGTCTCCTTAGAGAGATCGACCCCGGCCCAAACTTTCAAGCAGGTTTTTATACTTTTCAGATCATTCCATTCCATTTTATGTCAGTTACACAAAACCACGAAGGGTGATATTTCAACATTCCACAGGTCCACATAAATTCTAATACACACCACACCGTCCCCTTCCCTGTCATCCCCTTATCTCACTTCACCTCCTGGTGGAATTTCGGGGATGTCCCTTGCTGAGCCCAGGAAGTGTTTTACGGTTCACCTGCCAGACGCTGAGAAAAGGGGAATGGAGGTGCCTGCAGATCCAGAGAGTGCAGGACAAAGTCAGGTGCCTTTAGAACCAGGCGGCCCTAGGAATGGTAATTAATTGCTTTCTTAGTAAGCTTTGGGAGTCCTCAGGGCCAAAGGTGCCTGGGGCAGTAAATCTTAGAAAGCAGAAGCTAACAGTGTAGCTATCTCTAACAGAACTATGAGATTACCTATACAAGTTTTATTTTCCTTCACCATGAAGCGGCACAGCAGACTGTCTTAGGTCACCCCTTCCCTAGAACTGTGTTGTTCATCTTGGTAAGTTTTTAAACATGAGGCTGGAGTGGTGGCGCAGTGGTAAGGCTCTTGCCCTTGCACATGGATGACCTAGGACAGACCGTGGTTCGATCCCCGGCATCCCATATCGACCCCCAAGCCAGGAGTGATTTCTGAGCACATAGCCAGGTGTAATCCCTGAGCGTCACTGGGTGCACCCTTCTCCCCCCAAAAAAGTTGGTAACCCTGTAAAAATGGTCTCACAATCCTGAACTCATTGGAGCCGGAGAGATAGCACAGTGAGTGGTATAGAAGAGGTAGGGCGACCCAGGAGACCAATGGTGGTTCAAATCCCGGCATCCCATATGGTCCTCTGTGCCTGCCAGGAGTGATTTCTGAGCACAGAGCCAGGAGTAATCCCTAAGTGCTGCCAGTTGTGACCCAAAATCCAAAAAAAAAAAAGTTTTTAAAAATGAGATTAGGTTTTGTTACTTTTGACCAGGTGATACTTAGGTTCACTCCTGAGCAACGGAAGCTGGTGGGTGAGAAAATGCTAAAAGCAGACACTTTGCTAAAAGTCTGCTCCTACCCCCCACCTGCATCGACACTCATGAATGTGTACCTCTAACACATTTGCAGGCGACACTGCTCATTCAGCCTCCCCTTCAGAGGCATTCGAACTTTTATTGCTGAAAGAAAACCATTGAGCAAACTCTTAGGTGGTGAAAAAGTTTTATTCTAAAAATAGATCTCAGTAACAATATCAAAGACTTGTCATAATGCAAAGAAAAGTAGCAGGAACTTGCTTTAATTGTATCTATTTACACTTTCTTATTATTTGGCACATTCTTTTCCTTGTAAAAATTACAGGCTAAAATAGGGTCTTTATCAAATTCCTTTTCCCAGAGAAATTTCTGCACCGAATAAGACAGGTTTGGTCTCTTTCTGTCAGCCTATTTACTTCTAAAGAACAAGTCAAAATAAAATATAGCATCTTCAAAAAACAAAACAAAACAAAACAAAAAAATCCAACAAATAAAAAACATAGCATCTTTATGACAATGTCTTCTCTCCTGGACTTTGAACACCGCAGCAGAATGACTTTCCTCAGAGACTTTCCCTGTCATTTTGAATACCTGCAAACAAACAGGTTTGGCCAGTGTAGAATTAGGCTATTGAATTTACTAGGTATAATTCTGTACCCCTTTCATACAAGTTTTATCTCTTTCTATAACCAGACCATAGGAAGTTGGTCTTAGCCCCTAGCTAGGAAACTATTCCCTCAGGTTAAGGATATTTGTTATTAGGAAGGAAACCAGGATTCCTGCTATCCCTTAATTTACATCACTAATGACACGTAGGGCCAGAAACTACTTTGATAAGTAAGAAATTAGCCTTCCTTTTGTCCTCTAGCTCCTAACAACTCTATTCTAAGATTACAAACCACCTAGAGCCATGTGTATTTGTTTTAAAATCAAACAATGTACAGTTCGTGTACTTTGAAAGAAACAAATGTGGGCATTCCTTTCATGATATGACTGCCCCTTTACCCTTTATATACTCCAGCCTGGAGAGTAAAATTGTCTCACGTCTATTGAAGACTCGGGTCCCCATACAATTTATTTTGTGTGGTCTCATTCCATATTTCTGCCGCTCGTGTTACCCGTTTTCCTCTCGTGAAGGAATTGTTCCCCACTAGAGATGCTGAGATGCAGGATGCCTGCAGCAGCTGTAGGTTGGACTGTGTACTATTTGGCAAATGTGGATTGTTTTTAGTCAAGAAAATAAATTTTCAACTTTAGTAAAATATATACTTGGGAAGCACACCAATGGGAAATAGTGACTTTCTCAGTGTTTGCCCCCCCCCCCAAATGCTGCAGTGAATTTAAAGGTAAATACTTAAAACTAAGATATTTCAAAAATCCAAAGTACAGTAAGCTTTAAAGGAAAATATTACTTATGTGCCTTAAAAGTGCTAAGTTCTGACTAATTTAAAAATTCTGAAATACCAACAATGCAGCAGATAGAATGGAGAAGGTCCCGGTACTAAAGTAATATATCTTGCAAGGAAATGAAAGCATTGACTGAAAGACCCATTAGGTAAATTGAACGTTACTAACCTGGCCCTATGAGCCTACATCTGCCACTGAATGCACAGTGAGCAGGCTGTCTTTACTTGATATGTCATCCTGCAAACCAAAAGGCTGATCCCAGAGTTACGTGTGGTTCCTTTAGATGCAGGAATGATGCATGATCATGAAGACACTTTTGGTCATTTTGGTGCAATTTACTTTGACTACCTAAGATAGACCTATTTACTCTTATACTTGAACCCTGAGTTTTGAGTGTGATCTAAAAAAAAAAAAAAAACTCGAAAATCCGTTGGTTATATTGGTGTCCTGCCATACTGTGCTTTGTCTCCACCATATCTGAAAGGACCTCCATGGAGAAGCAGTCCAGAATATAATGGTTTGGTACAGAAATGCTGTATTTGGAATCACAGTGCATGACAAATGCAGCGGATGTAGGCAGCCCAACAACCTGCTTCGAGAGACAATGCATTAATCTCTTTCTCTAGATAGAGGTTTAAGTGTTACACTACAGTAGGCATTTCTAGATATTGAAAGTAGCTCCACGTATCAAAATAATGCACTAAATAGCTAAATAGGAAACAAAGCAATTTCCAGTGGTGACAATGTTCTCACAGCAGCAAACAATTCAGTTCTTATTCTATTAAACTGAACATGGTGATTTACTGAAACTTTAAAGAATATCAACCTCCAAGAAGTTCATAAGAGTACATTTCTTTAATTGCTCTCCATTGGGACTACACTCCAGGTATTTTATGTGTAGTTTCTAAACCCAGTACTAAGCTTTAACAAATACTGATGCTTTCTAGTGAGAGAATTAAAATAATGTGTGAGACCTTTTTATGACATTTCTACCCTGACAAGCTCCATACTGTGTATTCTGCTGGCATTATGCCCTTCACTGCTATCTTCTGGATACATACAGATCCAATGCCATAAAGAAACGGGATAGGGTCTGTTGTTACTAAAAGTCAATAAAATCATTGCTATAACTGTGTTTCAAGTGTTCACAGAGCCTCTTTGACGTGTATCAGTAGGAGGTTTTACATGTTTATATAACATCTACATGGCCTGTGTATACTGTTTTTAAGAACCAAGAATTTAAACCAAATTACTAGATAGGGCTGCATCACCTTTCCCATTGGTCCTTGGAGTGCTTTAAATGATGGCTTCGTGTTCATCGCTGTAATAGAAGAGACAAATATTTAGAGTCAGATGGTCTAGGTCGTTTCTGCTCTAAGGCTAGTGACTGTCTTCTCACTAGTTTAATAAAAAGCTACAAGCATTTCTGTACGCAGAATCTTCTGTGTACACAGAGGGCTGGCCTCTAAACAATCAGGGAAAATCGTCTGGAGGACCATACACTGTCCCTTTTATGAAAGATTAGGTACCTCAGAGACACCTAGGAAAGGATATCTCAGGGTGTTCCTAAGTGCTTTGATTCCTAAGTGTTGCTTTTACCTCTGAAAGTACATGTAGGGTAAACAGTTTTTCATTTTGATGAAATTGGGAAATGAGGCTGTCCGAAAACTTGACATAGAAAGCAAAAGTATTTGAGACCAGACACTTTTGTAAACTGTATTTGGGAGTATCCAGATTTCCGAAACGCTCCCCTGGACACTAACTTGTGCTACCATCCAACCCACTGCTCTGCTGGTTAGATAAACAATGGCCACACTCACATGGTACTGTAACGGATGCCTCTTCTGGAATAATACATTTTGCATCCAACATAAAAAATAGATAATATTCCCAGTGTTAATACAATGCCACCAACAAAACTGCCAGTGTCAAAATTGGATCCTTTCTTCTCTTTGGAATTAATAGTAGTTGTGTCTGGAAGAAAACAGAGACTTTTAGTGATTTTTAAAGAGCATTCTAAGGGGCCAGAGTGGTGGTGCAAGCGGTAAGTCGTCTGCCTTGCCCGCACTAGCCTAGGATGGACCCTGGTTCAATCTCCCGCGTCCATATGGTCCTCCAGCCAGGAGCAATTTCTGAGCACATAGCAAGGAGTAACTCGAACGTCACCAGGTGTGGCCCCCCAAAAAAACAATTATCCCCAAGTTACAAGAACAGAGGCTTGATGGTTTTAGTTGTTTTTTGGGGGGACGAGTGCACCCTATTCACTATGTTGTGCCTCCAAGCCCTCTGTGTTTTATGTGCTGAAAATCAAGGGGTTCTCCACACACAAAACCAAAGAATGCATTTTATTCAAAAGGACAAACGTTAGTTAGAAACATCTTCAGAACATTGGATCTGATCCAGTACCAAGATTATAGCTCTTTCCCCAATATGGTCGTTAGAGGATTTAAAAAAGATGTTTCCCAGACAGACCCATCAGTTCTAAGAGCAAGGCATTTTAATATTCAGAATGCTCTTCATTTTTTTTATTTTGGCCACACCCATTGACACTCAGGGTTACTACTGGCTCTGCGCTCAGAAATCGCTCCTGTCTTGGGGGACCATATGGGACTCGGGGGATCGAACCACGGTCAGCCCTAAGCTAGTGCGGGCAAGGCAAATGCCTTACTGCTTGTGCCACTGCTCCAGCCCCTTGGGACCAGTTTATAAGTGGACACAAAAATATTTTTTAAATGGCCAACTAGTTGCCCAATCTCTACAACACGTTTTCTCATGGGGTTTAATATTGCCCACATTTCCATATTTCTGCAGAATAAGCACTACTTCCCCCACATAAAATAAAGGTCACCCTGAATACATACTTGATACCAGTGAATCAGCAGATGTCGTCCCTGAGCTGTTGTGGCTTGTGATCATCGTGGAAGTTGGCACCAGGGGTGTGGTCTTTGAAACACTTGTTGTTTTGAGTGTCGACTTTGTGGTAGTTGATGCCACTGTTGTTGTTGTAGACGTTGTGATGGGTTTCAAGGTGGTTACATTGACAGTCACAGTGCTTGAGGTTGGGGGAGCTGTTGATTTTGTCGCAGGTTTTGAGGTTGTGGTGGTAGTCTTCGTGCTTGAGACTGGAGGTCCTATGGTGCTGGGCGACTGCGGGGGATTCCCTGCAGGGTTTTAAGAAACACAAACCAGAGCTTTGACTCTGGAACAACATCCCATTGCCTAATGCTGTGGGTGGTACAGAAATGGTGGCATGGGGGAGAAATCTGAACTCTGTTCTGTGACCGTGCATTATCTCACTAATAAAATCACCAGCACTACATCAATATAGACTTAGGACTTTGCATTCCAGTTTCCATTCCTTTTTGCGGGGAGGGCCACACCTGGTGGTGCTCAGGGGTTACTCCTGCTCTGAGCTACAAATTCACTCCTGGCAGGCTCGGGCCCATATGGGATGCAGGGATAGAACCTGGGTCAGTCCTGGGTCAGCTGCATGCAAGGCAAATGCCCTGCTGTGCTATTGCTCCAACCTCACTCTGTTTTCATTTCTGTCTCAAAGAGCAAAAGCTTAGTATAGTTGACAAAGTTTTCTGAGTGGATGCCTGCAAATAGCATTCTCCAGGAGTCAAACCCACTGCCAGAAAGCACCTCAGCCCTTGAGCTGTGCCTCTGGCCCTTTTTATTTCAGGGTTACCCTCAGTTTGCTCAGAAGATTGGACGGTATTTAGTGGCTGCCCTTCGTATCCATTTCCCTGCCTTTCCAGCCACAGTCTCAAGTCTCTTGCACTCACCAGTCCACTGTCCAGCACACAGGACCAAAGAGGACGCTGGCCAATGGAGACAGTAAGGCACAGAGCAGAGCCATCACCTAATGAGTCGGAACTCTACTAACATGTTATGGGTGCTGCTCAGGGCTTATTCCTGGCTCTGCACTCAGGGATCACGTGGGACCATCTGGGGTGCCAGGGATTGAACCCAGATCCACCACAAATGCCTTACCTACTGGACTATAGCTCTGGCCCAGCAACAGTTTTTTAAAGCTTTAGTGACAGTCTCCATAAATTCTTATGGGGTGGAATCCACCCATTTTTCTCTTCCATTCATACACAGTTAATTCACCGATGATCAGTTCCCCTCTGGTCTCCTGAAACAAGGGGCCCTAAGGACACTGTAAATGTCAGAACTTCCAAGTTCTGAATTTCCAGGGTCACTCTGTGCTCAGGGTAATATCTGGTTCAGAAAGTCTGGGATATCTAAAAGTTTTAAAAACTTTTCTATTTAAATTTTTCAAAACAACCAGCTTATCTGACCAGAATTCCTAGAATCAAGTTCCTTAATTGATCCATGGGACAAATATATGGTTCACATGTGGCTTTGCAGGTGACTTCCCCTCGACTTCCCAGCCCCAACTCCATCATTGCTGCATGTGGTCCATACACAACAGAAAATATAATAAAGAGACCGGAGAGATAGCATGGAGGTAAGGCGTTTGCCTTTCATGCAGGAGGTCATCGGTTCGAATCCCAGCGCCCCATATGGTCCCCCGTGCCTGCCAGGAGCAATTTCTGAGCCTGGAGCCAGGAATAACCCCTGAGCACTGCCGGTGTGACCCAAACAAAACAAAACAAAACAACAACAACAAAAACCCAGAAAATATAATAAAGAGATAAGGGACTGGAATGGATAGGGATGGTGCTTGCCTTGTACACGGCTGACCCGGCTCAGTCTTTGGCACCCCCGTAAGGTCCCCAGACCCCATCAGAAGTAATCCCTGACTGCAGAGCCTGGAGTATGCCCTGAGCACTGCTAGGAGTAGCCCAAAACACAAAGTAGCTGCCACGGGCTGGGGTGATTGCTGCTTTGCAAGCCCAAGGCCTGGAGTTTCCTAGTCTGAATTCTCAGCAACGCCCTCGTGTGGCGGCTCTGGAGCACTGCTCTGGGTTCCTTGGCGCCACACACACAGGAAAGTGAAAAGTGAGCCTGAGAGCAAGTTAGCCCCATTCAAAGACACAGAAGGGGCAAAAAAAAAAATTTTTTTTTAAGTTGCTGTAGAGATTTTAGCCACCACAGGAGTGATAAAAATGAAGACTTTGTAAAAGTCAAGTCCATGAAGTTCAAACCATGCAAAGAATTTTGTTTTGCCTTTCTTTGCTTTCACAGTGGAAGCAGAGTTGGAGAAAGCAAGCACAGTGGGCAGAGTGCTTGCCTTACATACAGCTGACCTGGGTTCAATGCCTGATACCCACATGAACACAGAGCCAGGAGTAAGTTCTGAGCACACCTGGGTGTGGCCCCCAAACAAAATAGCATAAATCTACTTCCTAGCATAGGAAGTTAAAGATTTATGTAACTTTGGGACAAAGGAGATGAAAGGTCAAAAGCTCAAGCTATGCAATGGGGGCTTGGTCTCTATCACCAGCAGCTCCCAAGGCCCAGCCCCTGATCACTGCCACATGTGGCCCCTACACCAAAAGAGAGGCTTGTGGGTAAGTATAGCCAGAGCTACAGAAGTCCATCAGTGTATGACACGCTGACTCCTTGGAAAGTCAAGAAGTCGAAGTTGGAAATAATGGAGAAGCCAGCTGCTGAGGAGAGCAGAGTCCGGACTGACTGCTGCTCAGAGGCAAACTGGGTTAAAGGCACTTCTATCCGAGTCCCTAAGGAGACCCACCCAGATTAAGTCCACAGGCAAAGCTGAGGCTCCCTCCCCTCCCTGCACTCTTGGAATCTCAGTCCACCCCATATTTCCCACTCACATGCATACCACAGTCTTGCCTAGGAACTGGGGGCTTGCCCGAGACCCCTGAAGCCTGGTGAGGCTTCTCCCCTGCCATGGAAGCACTGACATGGTCCTTTGCACTGACTGAGGTCCTGGATTGTACAGTTAGTTACTGTTCCTACTGGTTCTCATCACATCATTCCAACGTCCATCCCTCCCAGAATACCCACCTCCCTCCCTCCCTCCCTCCTTCCCCCAGAACCTCACGTCTCCCTCTGCCACCCCCAAACTCAGCTGTGGAATCTGCTCCATGTAGTGGTGTCACCTTTGACCCTTTGTTGTTCCCTTGCATCTTTAAGTCCCACATAGGAGAGATTCTATTCTGTCCATGCCAGCAGGCCCAGGGCCACTTCAACACAGCCCACACAGAGCTGTACCCCACAATGCTCAGGGGTTCGGTGGCCTGGGATTGAACCCAAGTGGGGCGCAGGTGATGCTACCAGGTGGAATATTACTCAGCGGTGAAAAGGAGGGGACCTGGTGCCTCAACATAAGCAAGAGCCCACCCAACTCAGGCACTAGGCAGGAAGTGGAAGACAATTCCCGGATGGCTTCTCTTGCGTTTGGAATATAAATAACCAAAGCAAACAAACAGGGACATCAAAGTGACTCTGAGGCTTGATGAGATAAAGGACAGCGCCTGGGGGAGGGGACAGGGGAAGTGGCAAGAGCCACAAAGCCTTGGGGGTGCTCAGAGGAGGCCTGGCCCCGCCCCAGGGGGAAGTGAAACCACTGAGATAGATGGGAAGAGAAAAGCACTCATGCTTGGCTGCAAGGAGAGCAGGTAACTTTCTACTGGAAAGCACATTTGGGAAATTTAAGAGCCCCTGCAGCCAGGAATCCTCCGAAATGCTCGTTTCTGGGTAGTCTTGGATTAAGTTTTATTTTATACAAGAAAATTTTTATTTGTTTTGTGGCCACACCCAGCACTGCTCAGGGGTTCCTCTTGACTCTGCACTCAGGAATCACTCCTGGCAGTGCTTGGGGACCAAATGCGATGCAGGGATCGAACCCAGGTTGGCTGTGTGCATGACAAGTACCCTCCCCAAGTGCCCTATAGCTCGGCCCCACATGCATAACATTAATGTCTATATTATGTATTTATATTAGATTATATCTAACAGTACTATATTTGGTGCTTGAACCCAGAGCCTCATACATGGAAGACAGCTGCTCTACAGCTGAGCCATATTCTTAGTCCTTGTACAAGAAATTCTACATGGAAGCACACACTGGGATGGGGCATGAACAAGACGAGGCATCTTGGAGAGCGTCATTCATGGGGGCAGCAGCCCTGCGAGTCTGTCTGTGAACAGGGAGATGGGGCACGAGTGTGCCTGCTCCTGTTGGCCCATTTCCCCTTCATGTCCTCGACCCACTGACTGTGGCCAGACCTAGGCATAGGCACCAACGTCAGCTGTGACCTTTCTGTTTGTCTTTGGGGTAAGGGTGATATGGGTGATCAGAGTTATCAAGAACACAGTTGGTTCTTTCTGCTTTTGAAAAGGAGAACAGAAGCATAGAAAAAAAACCCTCCAACATTTGTTTTTCTTTCATTTCTGTTGCCATTTTTGCACTTCTTGGTATTTGGGGGATTTTTGTGCTTTCTCAGTTGAGTCCTCCCCCCACTGTTTATCTGTCTACACTTTATCCACCATCTTCACTCTTCCACATGCCCCACAGTACTAAAGCCAGCACTGCCCATCTCCAGGGTTTCCCAGTGTTATTCTTTCTGCATCTCTAACCCATAAGCCTTAAAGTGACTTGAAAGATGGAGGGAAACTGGGGACACTGGTGGTGGGAAGTGGACCCTGATGAAGGAGTGAGTGTTGAACATTATATGACTGAGACTCAACCAACAACTTTGTAACTGTGTTTCTCATGGTGATTCCATTAAAATTTTAAGAAAAAATGAAGTTGGGGCTGGAGCAGTGGCACAAGCAGTAGGGCATTTGCCTTGCATGTGACTGATCCAGAACAGACCATGGTTTGATCCCCTGGCATCCCATATGGTCCCCCTAAGCCGGGAGTGATTTCTGAGTGCATGGCCAGGAGTGACTCCTGAATGTCACCGGGTGTGCACCAAAAAAAGAAAAAAAAGAAAAAGAAAGAAAAAGAAAAAAATGAAAAGAAAAGAAAAAATGGAGCTATAGCGATAACTCAATGAGTAAGGCACTCACTTGCCTCGCATGTAGTTGACCCAGGTTTGATCCTCAGCATCCCACATGGTCCCCTGAACACCACCAGGAGTAACCCCCGAGCATCACTGGTTTTGGTTGTGACCCAAAACAAAATTTTTTTAGGAAAAATAAAAAAGATTTAAGTGACTTGAAATATCAACACACTCTTCTAGGATTCCCACATAGGAGCCAGAGCAACGACGCTCAGAAGTCATTCCTGGCAGGCCCAGGGGACCATATGGAATGCTGTAAATCAGACCTGTCTATCCTGGGTCAGCCATGTGCAAGGCAAACACCCTATAGCTTTTCTAACTCTCTGGCCCCTATTTACCATATTCTATCAACAAAAGCCAGTTACAATAAAGGGTAAGACTCGAGCACTGGCTAATAGTGTGCACGGAACAGGTAGAGGCGGGCTTGGTTCAGTGGGCAGTTACACAGCAAGTATTTGGACCCATGAATCTCCCAAACCACCTTCTAGGAACCAAAGTTAGACACAGTGCAAGGAGCCAAAATAGACCTGACAGGACTGTACCCCTCTGAAGGAGCGGGGATGAAAGGAGGCGTGGAAACAGGAGAGATATGGTGAGTCTCACCTAAGGGAGAAGCATGTTAGGATTCTACGTAGCATCTCATAGCTAATAATACCTTCCCCCAACAACACGCCCCTGCAATATGTTAGGATTCTGCCAAAGAAAAATGGTGTTTTCCTTTGGGGACTAGTGTCAGATACACTCCAAATAAGTAGCACCAAATGAATAAAATAGGAAGTTTAAACAAAAAGTCCCAACAATTTGAATCCTTTTTTGGGGCAAGAGGCCACACTCAGCAGCGCTCTGGGGTTACTCCTGACTCTAAACTCAGGAATTCCTGCTGGTGTGCTCAGAAAGGATCCTACGGGATTTGGGGAACCTGGGGTCAGGTGTGTGCAAGATAGGGGTCCTTCCTCCCTGTTGTGCTATTGCTCTGGCCCCATAACAAGTGGAACCATGTCATCATAAAAGAGAAAATACTCAGCCTTGTTGCTGGTATAACACACAGCAGCGGAAGCTGCTCTAGAGTGGGAGGAAATGAAGAATTACACCAAATTAAAAAAATTTTATTTTGGTTTTTGGGCCACACTCAGTGGCACTCAGTTGTTACTCCTGGCTCTGTGCTCAGAACACTCCTAGCAAGCTTGGGGGACCTTATGGGATACCAGGAATCGAACCCAGGCCTGTCCTGTCCTGAGCCGGCTGCATGCAAGGAAAATGCCTTACCACTGTGCTGTCTTTCTGGCCCTACACCCTCTTGAAAATAATTTTTTTTAAATAACCATCTCAATTGGCTTCTTCAGAAAACGATTTGCAGCAACGTTAGCTTTGCTTCTCTCAGCAAATGTCCTTGTGCTAGAAGAACATCTGCTTATCTAGAGCCATCATTAAGTCTGATGACAATGTTATAGCTCTGCAGCAAACAGAGGGGCCCGTCTCAGGAAGTTGGTGAAGAGATGCTCGCCTTAGGGCACAGGGAAGCGAGCTTCCGGTCCTGAGTGTGTTGTGCTGTGGCATGGAGG
This sequence comes from Suncus etruscus, assembly GCF_024139225.1. Classification (NCBI taxonomy): domain Eukaryota; kingdom Metazoa; phylum Chordata; class Mammalia; order Eulipotyphla; family Soricidae; genus Suncus; species Suncus etruscus. Next base: position 6,702,896 of record NC_064855.1, on the reverse strand, counting down.
GCCAGTTTCTTTCCCTTTTCTGAGTCTATCCCCCTTGGAGCACCGAGACTGCTGGTCCCAGTGGATGCCCGGGATCTCTCGCCGCCCTCCTCAGCTGATGCAAAGTTCAACAGTCCATAAACCAGATGTCATAGAGCTGGGAAAAAGGGTCTAGGGCCACAGAACACTCAGATAGTCAAGGACATCCTGAGTTGTCAGGACCAATCCCAGCTCCCCTCAAATGCTGCTGGGGATCTGAATTAAACAAATTCTCTCCCAACAGTCACTATTACTTCCGGGCTGATCTGTTAGCTAAAGGTTGCTCTGATGTGCTCAGAAACAACAGGGGAGGCAGTGAGAGAGAAGAGGGAAAATAGGAGTCGGGACTGGGAATTTGGGAGGTGCTGGGTGGCCCAGGAGCAAAAACTCATGAGTCCAAACAGCAACAGAACATCCATCAGCCATGCACCACAACAAAAAATCTAGCAGAGTCCAGAGTCAGAGGCACTGGGATCTCAGTGCTAAGACACTAGTTGCTGGGTTGGTAAAGAAAATGGACCTATGGGGCCCGGAGAGATAGCACAGTGGTGTTTGCCTTGCAAGCAGCCGATCCAGGACCAAAGGTGGTTGGTTCGAATCCCGCTGTCCCATAGGGTCCCCCGAGCCTGCCAGGAGCTATTTCTGAGCAGACAGCCAGGAGTAACCCCTGAGCATCGCCGGGTGTGGCCCAAAAAAAAAAAAAAACCAAAAGAAAATGGACCTAATTGGTAGATGAGGATTCTTTTGTCCAGTTTCTCTCTCAGCAAAACCTGAAAATGTGTGAGAAGATAAACTGGCTCAGAACCCTCTGGGTTTACTGGGGATATTCATGGGCACAGCCCAAGTCTGGATTTTTCCAGGCTTGTGAGCAGGACATTCCAGGGGAGATGCCTGAGATCTGGCCGGAGGAGGCACTCACAAAGGTTGCAGCAGGAAAGACACATAGTGGGTTTGGTTTGAGGCTGCAAGGGAGGCCTCTCAAGAGGCCCCAGAGCATGACCAAGTATGACCTCAGCCCTCACATTTCACCCTGAGCATGGCCTGTGGCTTCTGTGTGACCCCAGTGCACCCCAATTCTGGTGCCCGACGAGGAAGCTTCCTCCTGAGAGCAGGGGTTTCTTGGAGAACAAGGAAGGATTCTAGAATGAAGTGCCTCACCCCAAAGAGCACTGAGGTCATGGCCTATAATCCACACACAGTTACCCCCATTCTGGTAACCAGCACAGATGCTCTCAAGCACCACCAGGGATGTGGCCTGGTGCCCTTTAATGGCCCCTGAATTCAGAGTCTTCTACATGGCTCCATGGGGTGGGGGGGGTCCCACCTCAGTAAAGTGGGGTTAATGAGTTAGGGGCCTTGTAGGCCCTGCGGCCCGAGGCGGGTGACGATAATTTTATTCAACGCACCTGTTTGGATATTGGAGTTTTCTGGAAGCACCAAAGTCTTGGAGCTTGCGGATCCTGGAGGAAGAAAGAAACAATGTTGGGTGACTGCTAGCTCGATGTTTGGGCCCTGTCATCACAGGCACCTCGACCTTGGTCACCAAAGCTGCACTCAGCCAGGTCAGCCCGTTTCCTTCCTTCCAGGAGGTTTGATTGAAGAGCTCATAAGTGAGGGGCCGAAGGCAGGAAGCACCACGTCGTGTGACGTGGGAGACGCCCTCAGCATAGTTCCCCACATGTAGCCTTGTCACCCAGTGTGTGTGTTTGGTTTGGGGGAAGTCACATTGTTTTGGTACTAGGGCCCATAATCACAGCTGCCACCGCATCAGACAAGCTACTCCTGTACTCTCTCTCCAGTGCTCCTGGTGGATTTTCCAGACAGAAAACCATGTCTGGAACAAACACTAGGGCAGGCACTGGGACTGTAGCTTCCCAGAGCAAATGGGCAGGGGAACCGGCTCCCACAGTTGGGGGGGTCTTTTGGCCTGCCCGCATCTCCCTCTAAACTTCAGAAAACCAAGAGGTGGGTTTTCATTTTAACTGACATTTCTCGGAAGGATGTGGATGCAGCAGAGACGGAGGGGTTCTGTGGTCTGATAGTTAAGCAACCAACTTCTCCCGATGTTTTATTTAGTTTTTTTTTTTTGTTTTTGTTTTTTTTTTTTATAGCACCAGCCCCAGCAGCTTCAGTGAGCAGAGGAAATGCTTCACTATTTGCTCTTCCCAGGACTGGCACCCAACTCCTGGGCAGGGGAGCCCCAAAATCCAAATCCTCAAGGCTTCACCAGGATTGGATCTCTGGGGAACCAATTTCCCTTCACCACCAAGGTGTGGGGGGAGGATCGATAGATACGCTTAGCAGCCAGGGGCATGCCCAGAAGCTGGGCACTGCCATGTGTTCTGAAGCACAGAGCGTGCCTGGCCTTGTAAGGGGCGCCAACCCGCACCTCTTCCAGTAATCCCGAGCCAGGAGCACCGGGGTGCAGTGCTGGAAGGACCAAGCAAGGAGTGAGTCACAATAAAGAGCTGGCCCAGGAAGCAGCTGGAGGGCCTGGCCTAGCCAAGAAGCAATAGAAACATTGGTTTTCCCCTTCAAGAAAACCTCTTCTTCCGGGGTGTTTGCACCCCCAATTATTCAACTCCCCAAATGAAAAACATTGCCCCGTTGGTTCTCCCTCTTCTTCAAGACAATGTCCAATTCGTGGGCACATGATTTCAGCACCCCCCTCCTAAAAAAAAAACAGCCTTCCCACCTTCTCCACTGCCTTGTGCAGCCCCTCGGCTACCAGGAAGAGCACCCAGCCTGCCTCCTGGACTCACCCTGATGAGGGATCATTTCCAGGAGCATTTCCTGTCCCCCAACCCTTTTAGGACTGGAGAAAGAGGACGAAAGTGGATAAACTTTCCAGCTTTCTACCTTCCTAGTAAATAGTTAGGAAGACAGTGTCAGACACTGCTTTCACCCCTAAAGGATCACTAATGTGATGCGAGGAATAAGGCAGAAAGACCAAAGTTTGAAACAGGAAAACACAGAATGGAGGAAAAGAACTTCAAATCCTGAGGTACAGGCTTGCTCAGGATTAATTCCATCTCCTAACTGGTACTCCTTAGGGTCGCTTTTTTTTTGTGCTTGTGTGGTCATATCTGATGGTACTCAGAAACCATAGGTTGGGATGATCTAATAGGGGTTTCCCTAAAGCCAGAACTTCTGCACCATCTCTTTGGCCCCTTATGTGTCTTTTAAAGCCAGGGACCTGCTTTTGAAAGTCTGTTATTTGGAGGTCTCCTTCTGTCCCCCGAAAAACCAGGACATCAGCTTCTCTAGTGAGTAATCCATAACATACCAAAGTTTCTTCCCAATAGATACTGCTGTAAGATTGGTTGGATTCAGATTTTTTCTTCTTCTTATCTTTACAGTAAAACAGACATCTCAGAGGTCAGAAATGGGGTAAGGATTTTTCTGATTTCCCTTTTCCTAAAGGGCCAGAGACTCGGGTCGGTCCTCAAAGCCACAAGGGGGTCCCCCCTCACCCAGCAAACAATCCACTTGGCAGAAGAAGCGGCTCATTGTCTGGCTCGAATGCACCGGCCCGTGGAACGTTTCTGAGTCGCGGGGTCCATAAGCAGCCAACCCAATGGGTCTCTCTTTGGGTCGAGCAAGTCTTGGGAGCCACCCAGGGGTGCCTGGGCCGCTGGATCCCGCCCAGAACTGGGGTGTGTGTGTGTGGGGCTTTATCCAGAGTTTTGGGACTCGGTAACAAAAGGGGGAAAAAGAAGGCCTTTGGCACCGCAGCTTCTTGCAAAGCGACCCTAGAAGATGAGATGGCTGGAGAGGGGGGGTGAATCAGGGGGACAGACCCCTAGTGTCTCCAAACCTGGGTGGCACCAAAGGCCCCTATTTGGGGGCAGCCCCCAAGTTTCCACCTGAAACCCATTCCCACCTGAGTCCCCAGCACCGTCCGCATGGCCCTGCCCGGCCCGCGTGGCCTTGCAGGCGTCTCTGGGGAGCCCCACTTGATTGCAGAAATTGGGGTTCGGGGCTCCAGTTGCCTCCTGGGCTCTGGGACATTGCAGACATGGGGGTTCGGGGTTCCAATCGCCTCCTGGGACACTCCGGGACACTCTGGAGTCCCGAGGGGGCAGGTCGGGGCGCTTGGGTTTGGGGAGCCCCGCGCGCAACAGGTCCCCGCGCCCCCCGGGAATCGAACCGGCCCGACCCCGGCCACTCACTCACCCGGCGAGTCCAGCCCGTCCACGGCGGCCTTGAGCAGCGCCACGACCACCAGCAGGCCCAGCGCCAGCGCGGCCCAGGCGCCCCGCGCGCCCGGCCCCATTGTTCGTCCCCGGTGCCTGCGCCCCAGTGCGCCCCGGTGCGCCCCGGAGTCAGCGGAGTGGGGAGGAGCGGGGGGCCGGGACTGGGCGGGCCGGGCTCCTCCCCTGCCCGTCAGGGGGTGGAAGGAGGAGGATGGAGGGAGCCCCCCCCCAGTTCCCCCGGGTCAGGATTCCGGTCTGGGGGTGCACCTGTGGCCCCCCAACTCCAGGCTGGCCTCCTAGAATGGTGCAGGAAAAACCAACCAGTGTTGGGCCCTGCTTGGCGGGAAAGTCTCAGCCCCGCACTGCTACTTAAAAAACTGAGTTGCTTTGGGATGCCAGAGGGTTATTCCTGGCTCTAAAATTGAGGGATCACTCCCTTAGTAGTGCTGGAAATGAAGAGTTGGGTTGGGGAAGGGCCTACCTAGCCTAGGGAATGCCAGGATCGAATCTGGCCAGCCCTGGAAGTTGGCTAGTTCATTCCTAGAATATCCCATGGCTTAGTCACTACCTCAAAGTCTGATTTCATCACCTTCTTTTTGTTGTTGTTGAAGTTGTTCGTGTAGGTTGAAAAGATTTAAACAATTCACAGAAGCACAGAAGGAAAGTTCTTTCCTCGCCTCCTGATGGCGCCCACAGCAACACGGGTTCTTTCTCACCCTTTGTGTTCACTTGTGTTGTGTCACACTGTGTGTGACCATCCAGTGGTGTCGAAATGGATCTGTGTTCATTGTTAGCGCCCCTTGAACTCTCAGCATCTTATTGATAACATTTGGGCTGATTCACTCTTGCTTTACAACTGTTCCTTTGTTTCTTCAAACACAGAACAGAGCAAGTTTCTTCCCCCCACAAAGAATCACATTGTGTTTTTACTTGATTTTTTAAGGAAAAAAGCTCACTTTTTGTTTTGTTTTATTTATTTATTTTTATTTATTTATTTATTTATTTTTTTGGTGACGCTCAGAGGTTACTTCTGGCTATGCTCTCAGAAATCGCTCCTGGCTTGGGGGACCATATGGGACGCCGGGGGATCAAATCGCGGTCCGTTCTAGGTCAACCTCATGCAAAGCAAACACCCTACTGCTGTGCCATCGCTCTGGCCCCAAAGCTCCTTTTTCATTTGATAACATTTCGTGTCCAATTCCTTGTATTTGTGCCTCTAGATGAGTCCAGGGCTCAACATTCTGAGGCAGGGTTTTGTTCTTCAACAAGTTCTTTTTGGCAAGAACCATATACAGCAGTACTCAGGTATCATTTACAGAGCAGTCCACATAGGGACGCACCTTGCTTTGGATGCATAATTCCAGTTATCTCTGATTTCTGCCTCTAGAAATAGCTGCCACCAGGATCATTTTTTTTTTTTTTTCATTGATAACCTAGCAGTGTGGCCACAGTGATTCTCAAAAGCAAGTTCTCAGGACGAGATGACATAGCCAATGAATGTTTATTTCTAAACTTTTGGCCTATATTTAAAGTGGCCTTTATTTATTATTTTGGGGCCACACCTGGCAGACAGCTGCTGTTCTAAGGCTCCTTTTCCTTTACAATGTAGGTTCACTCCTTGCAGATGCTGGGTATTATCCATGTAACTGGCCCTTCACTATGGTTGGCACCTGCCAGGCTCTGATCTGGCTGGATTTGGGTTCCCCGTTCTCTCTGTAACTGCTGGGACAGACGGACACAGATGGATGGATGGATTGACTGTGGGTGCTTGCTACTTTGGTGAGCATACACAGGAAATGGAAATTCATGTTCTTGTTCAGGGCAGCCTGGGTTTATTTATAAACGATTTTGCTATATTTATTCACCCAAGATGAATATGCTTCAGTGGAAGGAGGAAGTTTCACTGAAGTGCAAAAAAGAAACTTTTCTTGTTAACGTAGCTGGGTCCCATGAGCCTTCAGCATGGCCCTTAGGGAGCCAATCTAGTTAAAAACCGTTACTCCTTTCCAAGTACTATTCCAAACGTTCTGTTTTGTGTTGTTTTTGCTTTATTGCTTGCTGTAAATGGCAAATGTAGTAATGTGTCCTATCAGAAAAAAAAATACCTTCAACCTATCCCTCCCATATTAATTAATTTGGAGGGTTTATTTATTTATTTATTTACTTATTTTTGGTTTTCACCTGGCGGTGCTCAGGGGTTACTCCTGGTTCTGTGCTCGGAATTTGTCCCTGGCAGGCTCGGGGGACCATATGGGACGCCGGGAATTGAACCACTGTCCATCCTGGATCAGCTGCATGCAAAGCAAAAACCCGACCACTGTGCTATCTCTTCGGCCCTGGAGAGTTTATTGACCAAACCGGAAGTCAATCTCTAACTCCCATTAAAGGCAACATTGGTGGGTGAACCTATTATAAGTGCTCTAAAGCTCGGCTTCTGGGCCTAATTCCTGCGACTTCTAATTGTGGAGCATGTCACAGCCCCAAAATATCCTCACAGGTAGAAATGGAGAGGGCTCATTTGATGAGGATCCCAATCACTCCATCATTCTACCCAAAGCCATGGGGACAACATGGAGCCAAGCCCATGAGTGTAGGACAGAGTGTGTGTGTGTGTGGGGGTCCTGACAAATCTGCTCATGCTATTAACTATGCACCTTTAATTATATCCAGGTCCCCAGGTTGCCCATGCTAGGTCCCTTCCTTCTCTGTCTAAGTCAGTCCCTTAACTTGAGAGGCATCTCTCTTCCAGTGTGAACTAGGAGGACAAACAGCACTACCAGCCAATGATACTAGAAACAAAAAGTTGGGGCAGGGGGTGGGCTGGGGTGGGGTGAAGTTGGGTAGGCAGGCACCAAGTGGGAATTAGTGCTGGGGATGGAATCCTATAAGACTGGGCAATAAATTCAATCCCTGTGTTGGGAGAGGGAGAGGGAGAGTTTGAGGGTTGAATTCAGGCCTGGCTTGGTCTTAGAGCTCCAGGGTAAAGACTATCTGTCCTTCTCTCTCCTCTCCTCTCCTCTCCTCTCCTCTCCTCTCCTCTCCTCTCCTCTCCTCTCCTCTCCTCTCCTCTCCTCTCCTCTCCTCTCCTCTCCTCTCCTCTCCTCTCCTCTCCTCTCCTCTCCTCTCCTCTCCTCTCCTCTCCTCTCCTCTCCTCTCCTCTCCTCTCCTCTCCTCTCCTCTCCTCTCCTCTCCTCTCCTCTCCTCTCCTCTCCTCTCCTCTCCTCTCCTCTCCTCTCCTCTCCTCTCCTCTCCTCTCCTCTCCTCTCCTCTCCTCTCCTCTCCTCTCCTCTCCTCTCCTCTCCTCTCCTCTCCTCTCCTCTCCTCTCCTCTCCTCTCCTCTCCTCTCCTCTCCTCTCCTCTCCTCTCTTCTCTCTCTCTTTTCTCTCATTCTATACTATCTGTGGATAAGGTTGCTACTGTTTATTTAAAACCTCTCACTCGTCCCTGGGTCTTGGGTATACTTAAAGATGCTTAATAATAAATAGCAAATAATTAATAGCAAATGTTAGTTTTCTCTCTTCAACAAAAAAGAACATACTATCTGAAGTCAATAAAATTGTGGAGATACTTGAGAAAGAGACTAACATATCATAGCATATTAAATATTACAATACATTAAATGTTAAACATCTTAAAAGTAGGGTTTAAAGAAGATTATCCTAGTGGTGCTGTAAAAAGAAAGTTATTAGAGAAGCCCTTTAGGACTGTGCTTCTCAAGCTATTTTCGATGAAAACCAATTTCTGTTCTTTCAAAGACCCGTTGCTTGTAAGATATAAACATGTGTGATCACGAATCTAATCAAATCAATGCTCTGCACAAGTCCATGTTCTGTTTCTAGAGTCCACAGACACAAGGGCAGTTTCCAGTCATAACCATTCCTGGCAGGATAGCGGGCCTGACCCTCAGGCCCATCCCCATTACTCACACGCCAGAGGCTGCACACCTCAGCCTCCCTCCAGTGAGAAGGTGCAGACGGGGTTGCTTCTAGGAGTTGAACCTAGGGGGGTGCACTTGGGGTTTCTTGATGGACCCAGGTGGAAAGGGGGAGGGAAAAGAGTAGAAAGCATTGTTGGCAAAGAGCAGAGACAGCTCTTGTTGGCAGGTCCAGTTTCCTCTGGGCTGGACTTGTCCACACCTGGGAATGTGGAGTCGCCAGATCTGATGAAGTTTTGGCACTGTCTGGGCCCATGCCAAGCTATCAGCCTAGGGATGATCTCATGGCCTCTCATGAGGTAACACAAGCCTTTGGTCAAGCCTGTGAGAAGATGAGGCAGCATAGGCTGACTGCACTGGTGGGCTGGCAGAGATGGTGCTGGGCATCAGCTCTAGATTTCCACTTCTGAGGGATTGAAGTCGAATTTCTGACCCATGACCCATCCCCAGGTGAGTCAAATGTAGTTGGGCCTCGCTTTGCAAACTATGAACCAAAGCTACAAAGGTGTGAGACTAGAGGGCAAGAAAGACTGATGGAATTTCAGCTCTAGAGAATAGTCCAGGGCCCAACATTCTGAGGCAGGGTTTTGTTCTTCAACAAGTTCTTTTTGGCAAGAACCATATACAGCAGTACTCAGATATCACTCTCCTGACTCTCTAGGCTCAGGCGACCCTATGGGATGTGGGGGATAGAACCTAGGTTGGCTGCATGCAAGCTTCATGCCCTCCCTGCTGCCCTATCTTTCCAGCCCCAATCTGAGAGGCCAGAGGAAGAAGCCGGGCATGTGCAGTCTGTATGAAGCTGATATGATTCTCAAGGTCTTTTCCAAGTGCATGCAGAGCCCACAAGCACACAGAAACTCAGACCATCCTCCTTCAGCACTTGAAGGGCGGGTCCACCCTTGGTAACTCAGGAAAGTTTGGTACCTGGTCCGGAAGCCTGTGGTTCTTAAGATAACGAGGATAAAAGCAGTTTTGCTCACCCATTATCTTTATCTTTTTATAGTCAGAACTCTCTGCGTCTCTCTCAACAAGTGAATCAGGAACAAGCCACCCACAGCTGTTATTAAGTGGAGTCAGACCCAGTAGTGCCGGCTTCTGGGTTTCCAGCCATCATAGGAGCTGGGGGGGCATTGGTGGGGGAAAGGTTGCACTGGTGAAGGGAGTGCTTTGTTTTGTGTTTTTTTTTTTTTTTTATAACTGAAACCCAACTACAGATGTGCTTGTAATCAAGGTGCTTAAATAAAGATATTAATTTAAAAAAAAAAGAAGAGTTGGAGCCTTAGATTAGCCGTGGCTTTAGTGTAACTCAGACCATGCTCTCTGGCCCTGCTTGGAACAGCTATGCTTTCCTGGAGTAGAACATCACCAGCTGGCTTTGAATTCTCCCCTTGTTATTGGGGCATTGTCAGCTGGAAGGTGGTGCCAGTGGAAGAGCCAACTCAGACCTGTAGAGGGAAACCTAGATTCTCTGTTCTGGGCCAGGAAACTGTAGTTTAGGAAGGAAAAGGGCGACCCTGTGTGGCCATTTGAAGCGAGACCTCGAATTCTGTTTGTGGACAGTGGGGAGAGTGGGGATGGTGTGGGAGGGGGCTGATTCCTGGCTCCCTGCTTAGGGATCTCTCCTGGTGGTTCTCCGGGGACCACAAGGGATGCCAGGGATCACAGAACCCAGCTTGTCTGCATGCAAGGCCAGCGTCCTCCCACTAGACGACAGCTTCGGCCCCAGACTACAAACTCTTTGACACTTCCTGGTCACTCTGGCTTTCCTCGGAGGAAAGAATGAGCCCTGGGGTGCTCACGCTGCAGTGCTCCTCCTCCCAAGCTGCAGTGACCCCCCCATAAAGTGCACCCCATGCTGCAATGACTTACTTCACAGTGCAGTGCCCCCCATGCTGTAGTGCTCTCTCCCCCAGTCTGCAGTGCTCTCTCTATTGCTGGCTCACAGCTGCTGCCATGTGCTGAGATGACACTCGATGGCATGTCCATGAGGAAAAGGGGAAGGCTGATGTTGCCCCCCCCACCCTTCACTCCTGGCCACCCAATGCCCTGACTATGGATCCCACGCAGTGTCTCGGCCACTTGCTGAGCCCTCACCCTCCCCCCCAGTGCACTCAGTACATGTCCGTCCCATCTCTGGGGAAGTGCTGCCATGCTGGCAGGGAACCAGAGCCTCGTGTTCCACAGCTGAGTCCAGCACAGACACAGGGATGTGTGTGTGTGTGTGTGTGTGTGTGTGTGTGTGTGTGTGTGTGTGTGTGTGTGTGTGTGTGTGTGTCAACTCTACAATAGAAACGCGGGAATCAGAAAGCAGGAGAGAGAACACACTTGGCTCAATGGATCCCTAAGGACCAGCTGGAGATGAATCCCCTCCGCCACTGCAGCTGGTTCTTGGTGAGTCAGCTACCCCCAGGCCACTTGCCCTGTACTCAGGCACCCCCAGCTCAGGGGGTTCTGCAAGCCAGAGCTCTCTCTCTCCCTGGGGTGCACAGCCTATCTGCTGCATGTACTGATTAGAGACTCCAAGAAGGGGGCTTGAGGAAGGGGGATCTTTTTTCTCTCTCTCCCTGCAGCCAGGCAGGGCCTACTCTGGGCAAACATGAGACCATTTTCTGCCTCAGTGAGGGAAAGAAGAAGGTTTGCAAGGCTTAAGTGTGCGATCAAGCTTCACTCAGCTCTGGCTCATCACAGTCAGCACTTCAGCTGGGAGAGGGGGAGAAGTCGGAGGCCACATAAGACACGCTTCCTCAGCTTTTCCACAAGTTACACACTTCAGCGGGCCAGAGAGACAGCGGGAAGGGGAATCCATGGTTCATCATGTGGGAATCCAGGATTCATCATGGTGCCACATGCAGTGTGGTACCACCGCATGGTTCCCTGAGTGTCTGAGTCTGAGGAGTGACCCTATATACAAAGGCAGGAATAACCTCCTGGCACTTCCAGGTGTGACCTAACAGCCCCAGATCTTTCTGTACCTCTGCCACTAGCCTCTGCTTACACCGGATTCTAAGACAGCTGAGTAGCTGACTCAAGATGGGGAATGTGGGCTCCGCAGTGGGTGGCTGGAAGGAAGGGGAGACATCCTGTGGACTGGGAAGGTGAGAAGCACAGGACTAGGAAGGGGAGACACGTGTGGCCCAGGTGCTGAGCATCCTGGCCATTTGCAAATGGCCAGTCTCTGCCTTTGTAGTCCACTAAAGTACATTCACCCCCTCTCATTGATACACCTGTAATCTGATAGGAGGATCAGGGGGACAGAACCCAATTTTAATTCTGCTCAACGGCAAATTGTGCCATGTGGAAATATCATGGCTGATGCAGATCTTAAGGAAATTAAGTCTCATGGCACCCTGTGAGCGCTGCTTTGCAGAAAGTCAAGAGGAAGGTGAGAACAACATGGGATTGAGGAGATAGGACACAGCAGCTGAGGCGGCAGAGACACAGTGAAATCTGGTCAGGAGCAGGGCTAGGGCCCAAAGAGAGTAGGAGAATGTATTGTATTTTTCATACCATAAGACACACTTTTCCCCTCAAAAGTGCATCTTATGGAGCGAATGCTGAAGCTCTCGTGCAGGGGAGGAGAGCATCAAAAAACTACACGCATCTTATAGTCAGGTGCGTCTTATAGAGCAAAAAATACGGTAAATCTCTGGGATTATCAAGTGGCTTTGTGGAAAGAATTGGACTTCCCAGAACTCTCTCTGCTAGAACTTGGGTCAAAAGATAAAGGGGGATACTGGGCCTTTGAGCCAGGCTAATGGGTCACTGAAATTTGGAGCAGCTACTTCAGTGGCTGCTGTCTGAGGTGCAGTAGGCAACCAGCATAATCTCATAATCTCATCCATGGGTCATTCTGCTTGTGGATTTGGTTTTAGCCTTTTGTTTTACTTTTGTTTTTGGGCCACACCCGGTGACGCTCAGGAGTCACTCCTGGCTATGCACTCAGAAATCGCTCTTGGCTAGGGGGACCGTATGGGACACCAGGATGGAACCAGGTTCGTCTTGAATCTGCTGCGTGCAAGGCAAACATCCTACCGCTGCACTTTGGCTCTGGTTCCTGGTTTTAGCCTTTTGATTTGATCGCCTGTGTGTGCTCTGCTGACACAGAAGCGGGACTGTCAAACAGAGACTGTTGTACTGCGGAATAACGACTTTCTTCACATGCACATTTAATATTTATTGCCATCCGTCAAGGGCAATTTGCTGGAGGAGAGGCAGATTGATACACGTGAGGGAGGGCGAAAGGGATTTCTCTTCAACGGGAGAGCATGCAGACAAGGAATGGTGAAGTGACAGGCGAAAGCAGGGCTGCTGATCGTTGGCTCTGGCTAGTGCTGGGCAGGTGCAGAATCCGATGCATGAAGCATGTTCTACCCAAAGTTCTAATCCTATGGGGAAATTAATATCTCCTTCCTGTAAGGAGAGAAAACAGGGACACAAGACAGATGGAGCACAAAACAGATGAATATGGCAGTGGCCCAATGGGGTAGCACCCCAAACGTTAAGGCACCCTAACTTTGGGACTGACTCTCCAGCCTCCGCTCAGGCCTCTTCATAGCGGCAGTTCCTTCTTCACCTTGTCTGGTTTTCTGTGTTAGGGAATCAAGTTCTAGAACCAGTGCAGAGGCTAAGAGGGGCATCTGTCTAGGGTTCAGAATGAAGTTCTGGGGCTCAGAGACCTTGCGCCATGTGACCCAGCCACTCCCATGCCAGTGTAGAGTCTGTAAAGTAGGATGGATTAAGGACTCAGTGGTGGCCCACTGACTGAAGTCCTGCACAGGAAATCAATCCATGGTCTGCTGTAAATCCTTGATGCTAAAATCTCAATATCTATTATTCTGGAAAGAACTTTGAAAATCTTGCATTCCTGAGGTTAACTATCCCCATCCACCCTTTATTTATTTATTTATTGGCAGTTCTGGGGATTGAATCCAAAGTCTCATACATACATAATAATTTTTTTTGTATTTATGTACATGTTCATATCATTTCTTGTGCTGACAATCTTGCTGAAGTTAGAACCTTTATAATAAAATTTTATTCTCTTCTGTGCAGAAGTCACCTTTTTTTTTTCTTTCCTAGTGGTGTTGGGAATATTGCATTTATTGTGTATATTGTGTTTCTTTTTTTTTGGGGGGGTGTCACACCTGGTGATGCTCAGGGATTACTCCTGGCTATGTGCTCAGAAATTGTTCCTGGCTTGGGGGACCATATGGGATGTGGGGATCGAACCCAGTTCCGTCATGGGTCAGCCACATGGAAGGCAAATGTTTACCCTACTGTTGTGCTATATCTCCGGCCCCTACATTGTGTTTCTTGAGTTGGTTTCTGCAGAGTGTATTCTTTCTTCCCTCCCCCATAGAAATTTCTAGAAATCCTTATATTTTATTGTAGTTGGAAAATTTTGGGCCACAGTGTTTGGTGTTCAGGGGCTATTCTTGCCTCTCTGTGCTTGGGAGTAACCTCTGGTAGTGCTGGGGGGAGGGATGAGACATGGTGCTGGGAACTGAACTGAGGTCAGCTGCATGCAAGGCAAGTATCTTACCCTCTGTCCTATCTCTCCAGCCCAAATCCTTGTATTCCAGACTATCAAAACAAACTTTTGATTGAGGCCTCCCATGTTTCCACTTGATACATTTTTAGGTGGAATTTTCAGTACTTTCCCAGCTAAAGCTCCAGTTTCCAGACTTTCTCCTCCAAGCCTCCCTTAGATAGAATTATTGAATCAGAATTAATTACCATATAATCTCTGAATGCCATTGATATCGTCCTGAGAAAGTCTGAAATCCGAGAGGTCTCTCTTGCGATAGGTTGGGTACATCACAGCTCTGGGGTCTGAAGAATGAGCCAAGCCCAAAGAATGGCCGAATTCATGAGTCGCCACAATCAGGAAACTAATCCCTATGATCAAGAGTGAGATGCAGAAATTAGACAAATAACAAAATCATCCTAATAAAAAGATGCAATGCCCACCCCCTTCAAATCCTCGTATTTGTTTTGCACCTTCAAAGTGGAGTTTTGGAGAGGGATCAATGCCATCGCCCTGTCACTTTGTGTTTTTGAGAAAACATAATGCTCTTCTGGTGGTGTCTGCTTTGGGAAAGGTGCAGAGGGTGGTGGTTGGGGTCACCACTGGGGTCACTCAGTCAGCTGCCCGATGCCCTTTGCTTTCTCTCTGGCCCCTGTTTGCTCTCATGTCATCTTTCAGTAGCAGTGTTCTGTAATGGAGAACTAAGGTGTTCAGAATGGGTAATTGGAATACTCTGAACAATTTGGTGACATTTCTTATACTCCATTCCTCCTCTGTTCAGCAGAGACAATGACCTTGAAGGCCTCTCTTAATATTCAAGGCTTCCTAGTACGTGTACACTTTTAATAAATGGTCCCTCATTAGGATTGTTTAGGCCAGCGCTTCTCTTTTCATTGCTTTCCCTCTGTGTCTACAATTTGCTTCATAAGGAAATGATGGCAGTAGGCTAGGATAGGGTGTGGTTCTTTCTGAACAATAGCAAAGAAATCCGGAATCTTTCTTAACCAGCTCCTCTTTTTCCTTCACCTGAAACACTTACGTGGAGGAAATACATGAATGATAAATGTGCACCATGCAACGTCCTAGGTTCTGGGTCCATGTTATCTTGTTGAACTCAAATACCAATCCTATGAGGTGGGACATTTGACAGGGATAGAAGCATGGAGGCCTGACCTTGTTCCGAGACATAGTGGGCATTGGCAAACAGAAGCCAGAAGTTGATCTTGCTGGGTTCCATAGCCTGAGTGTCCTTTGTACATTGAAACCATAACACACGGGCAGCTCTTGGGACCTGGGACTCCTGAGTAACTCTGAGGGCCACTCTGATCAGTCTGTAAAGATCTTTTTACTTCTGTAGACTTTTCTTGATTCATTTTTAATAGCCCCAACCCCATCCTAGACATACTGGGCGACCCAAAGTCCATTCCCGCATCCATTCTTGGGGAGTGATGCTGAGGCCACCAGAGACACACCAGGTGGTGCTTGAAAGTCCATTGACCCCCAGTATTAACTTCAGGTCTCATGTTTGCTTACCCCTTAGAGCTGTCCCTGAGCCCCATGCTTGTTTATTTGTTTGTTTGTTTTTTAGTTGAATAAATTTACTTGTGTCTTTTTGCTTTACATATTTTTTCTTCCATAAAAGTGTTCATTTTTTTCTGGGATGTTTGTTAATCTTACATATTATTTAAATATATAATAAATGATACTTTGTCAATTCTAATGCAAAGTAAACACCTTCCACTGGTTCCAAGTTAAATTTTCTTTTGGTAAAAGTATGCTAATTTTCAGTGTACATCACACACATAAACATAGTTCCATAAGGAACCTGGAAAAGACAAATTTGGGGGTGTCAAACCTAGTAGTGCTCAGGGGCTACTCCTGACTCTGCACTCAGAAATTACTCCTGCAATTGCAAAAACTCTCCTGCTTGGAGAGCCATAAAGGATGTCAAGAATCAAACTGGGTCTGCCGAGTGCAAGCCAAAAGCCCTATCCACTGTGCTATTTCTCTGCCCCCCCCCCCAAATAAATCCTTATTTGAGCTCTATGTTTTAATGATGCTTTCTTCTTCGAGCTCTACTTCATTGTATAAAATGCAGCCTATGACCCACACATGGTCGGTTGACAATTCTGTGTTCGTTGTGTCATACAGACTATGACTAGTCTGTGTCTGTTGATTATTCCTGTTACCACCAGGTTTTGACTTCAAGGCTGGCTACTGGCTATCAGGTTTGGGGGAGGTAAATATCATGCCCAGATTTTCTAATGTTGAGGAATGTTGGTGCCTCTGCACCCACTAGATGATCTCTGCTTATCTGGAATCGGGTGAGGGGGGAGGCTGCATGTGAAATCAAGTACAATCTAGTTGCTGACCCTTAGAAAGGGCTCAGTAATTATTAGACAGTGAAGCAATGACCCGATGTGAGACTGTTTGGGATGTTTGGGGCATTTCCAAGGGCTTCTGGTAGAGGAGATCTAGGTCTGCCATACCTCGATTCTGGCTGTGGGTCCAGAATTCATCCAGGTCGAAGTGGACATCTCCTCCCAGACCCTGGCCTGGGGAGTAGGCATGGGCCAGCGTGTTTCCTGGCCCTTTGAAGGGGTAGTTGTCTCCGTGAGCTGGGAAAAAGAAGGTCACTGTCATTAGCTATTGAATTTCTGTTTCATCAGTTCTCCAAGAGGGGGCCCAGGGCCACTCTGGGGACACTCAGCCAGGGTAGCCTGGGCTACCAGGACTATTCTCGGCCATGCTGTGGAGGGGTGGGGGTAGAAGGGGTGGAGGAGAGGCTGACGATCAAACTCAGGGCCTCAAGCATGCAGGGCCTGTTTTCTATCATACCAGCTCCTCCTGCCCTCTCCATTCTGTCTTCTCGTTTCTGGGATCTCTGAGGTGAGATAAGTCCTGCCATCTCTGCTGTCTTAAACAGCTATTGGCACACCTGAAAGCACCCTCTCTTTCTGGGCATCACCGCTCAGCAGGAATTCCAGTCTGAGAGCTTATTGTCTTTGGGGCCCTGAATACATCACATTCAACTGTGGTGGCATTAAAGTAATAGATTGATAATGTTTTTATTTTTTGGGCCACACCTGGAGATGCTCAGGAATCACTTCAGGTAGTGCTTGGGGAACTATAAATTATGCTAGGGATCAAACCTGGGTTAACTGCGGGGAAAGTAATTGTCTCATCACTGTATGTACTATCGCTTCACCCACTTGGCCAGGGAGTGATAGGGTTTAGGGAGCTCTCAGGGTTTACTCTTGTCTCTCCACTCAGATATCACAGCTGGTAGGGCTCTTTAGGGGAAGGGAGAAACATATGGGGTGCCAGAAAAACAAAGCCAGTGTGTTACACACTCAGGCAATGACATTTTAACTCCTCTTGCTTTAGATAGACTCAAACTATCTTAGCACATCTGAACACACATCTTAAACTGCAAGAATCTCTCTCTTCTCTTTGCTCCTTCTCTCCCTCCCTCTTCATGATTACTGGTATAAAAACAATGTTTTTCTGCCAAGGGCCAGAAAGTAAGTAAACAGAATTTGTGTGTCACAGCTACTAAATTTTTTTTTATTTGTTTTTGATTTTGGGCAGCGCTCAGAGGTTCCTCCTGGCTCTACGCTCAGAAATCACTTCTGGCAGGCTCGGGGAACCATATGGGATGCCGGGATTGAAATCACCGTCCTTCTGCATCTAAAGCAAACACCCTACTGCTGTGCTATTTCTCCGGCCCCGACAGTTACTAATTTTTTGCCATAACAGCTCCACAGCATTTGTAGGCACTAAATAAACAAAGGCCCATGACTGTTGTCGTAAATACTGATAGACAAAGGCCGAACTTGGCTCATGGACCACAGTTAATGTCCTTCCACTATCAAAAGTGGCTCTAAATCAGCAGATTAATAACAACAACAACAACAACAAAATAGACCATGGTTCTATAGCTGTAATGCATTATTGATATATATGTATATATATATATATATATATATATATATATATGTATATATCCACACACATATGCATGTACCTATGGCTTTCAATGTTCTTCTCTGAAAAAAGAGCCTGGCCATGGGAATCAACCAATGACCCCACACCTGGGGCATGCCAGCTGGATGCCCCTTTACCTCCTCTGGAAAAGCTAATGACGATGTCAGCGTACTGCTCATCAATGACTTCAACGAACTCCAAAGGGATCTCTCTGCCCCATATCTCGAAGGCCTTTTTCACTAGATGATTCACGATAGCAGGGGGTAAGTGGTTCGTGTAGGAGACAATCCTGGTGGCAAACAAGAAAACAATATTTGGTCTCATCAGAAGAGGGTTTCGTAGGCACTGGGAACATGGCTTGAGTGGCTGAACAGGAGATTGCATGAACAAGAACTTGATATCATTTCTGGCATACAAACTGCACTGAGTGAAGCCTGGTGGCCCTATAGCATTTCTGAGAGTGCTCTTTCCACCTCCATGTCCCCCCCCAAAGTTTTTTGGGATTTCACCCCCCCCCCCTTGGATTGGCATACCTGGCGCTGTTCAGGGAGGACATTGCTCGGGGGATCATTTCTTTAATTGTTTTTCTTTTTTTTGTTGTCTCCCAATTCACAATACAGACCAGGCAAAGGGCTTGTGTTGAGGTGTATCTGGGGTGCTTTTACTGTACCTCCTCTTTCTATATAGTCAGTATAAAGAACACAGCCTGTGGTAAGAATTGGGAGGCCGCTCAGGGGATCATTTATTCAGAGGTGGGGATTGAACCAGGGCTCCCAGCACACATTTTTTAGCCATTCAACTATTTCCTCACTCCCCACCCTTTTAAAAAAGGTTTTATGGTTTTTGCCAAAATGAACCCAAGCAAAACTAACGTGTAGGTCACCACTCTGTAAGGCCATCTGGGCATATCCGGGAACAGTGTATAATTGGCGATATCTGGCACTCCACATCGGGGCTTCTGCATGATTTCTACTATGTCGGAGTTTATCTCTCCAGTGATGGGCAGGCCAAAGAACTTCTGCATCATCTTGACCTTTACTTCTAAAGCATCCTCATCTTTGACGTTTGAGTTTGATGGGTAAAACCTCTTGAGATAGGTCTGTTGGGAAGAGAGTAATTAGTTTATCATTTTTTTTTTGTTTTTGTTTTTGGGTAACATCCGGCAGCACTTGGGGTTCTTCCTGGCTCTACGCTCAGAAATTGCTCCTGGCAGGCTCGGGGGACTATATGGGATGTCGGGATTCAAATCATCATCCTTCTGTAGGTAGGCAATCTCTCCGGCCCCTTAGTTTATACTTTTTTTTGTTGCCATCTTTTTATCAGACAAATTGACACAACCTGACTTTTGATTCCTGTGAATTCAAATAGTGATTGGAAGGCGGGATAGTTTCACAGTCACCAAACACAGAAAGTAAATTAGTTATGAGGAGAAAGTTTAGTACTGGCAATGAAGGATTGCCAATTCCTCTCCATTCTTCTTTGACCTCATGAAATGATGTGAGGACACCTGACAAATCTTACATGAAACTTATATAGAATTTGTTCAAAAGTTAAAACTTGTAGAAACAGCTCTAAAATAGCTGAGGATTTCCCCTGGCATTAGAGATTCTGCAGGCAGAGTAGAAGTTACCCAGGTCCACTAGAGATTTTCCTAGAAATCTGTTCCCTGTTGAACTCCACAAGGTCTCAGAATTTTAGTTCTAATAAAGGATAAGACAGACTTATTCATTTTCATGTAACTTTTATCCAGTGAATGAAACCAAATTTCAAAGGACTGAATCAAGCTACGTAGGGCCACACATAATATCTATAGCAGAACTGGCTCTTGGTCTCCTAATGGTCAGTTCTGTGCTCTTTCAACTGTCGAAAAGCTCTCGTAAAACCCCTCCTAGAAGCTATAGTGGTGGTAGTAGAGCAGATGTCCTAAGCCTATCCAGGGGCAGTTGGATCCCTGGACATTTTTAACAAGACCTACATATTTGGGGTGGCAAGAAGGATGGCAGCCTAGCAGGCTAGATTGGGAAAAGGGAAACGTGGATAAAGCCAAGAGAACCAGATTCACAAGACTTTTCTAGAAATGTGGGGCATCTCTGTTGGGAGCTTTACTCACTCTGCGGAACCCATGTTCAAATAGCAGCTCTGTGTCCAGTTGCATAGGGAGATACAAGGGTCAGAGAAGCACAATGACTGGCACAAGACGACCCCAGGTTTGAGTACCTTCAAGAGCCGGAGTTAAACTTAAGTTTTGATCCCAAACCACGCAACTTGAACTAGCTAGTCCTGCCTACAGTTAGAGGGGGAGATAAGGGAGGCATCAAGACCAAACAGGTGCAAGACTACTAAGTAGTGGGTTGGATACAGAGGGGACCACATGTTCTAGCCGCCCTGGGGGTGAGGGAAGAGGAAATGGGAGGTAGGACAACAACGGAGGGGTAGGGAGGACAATTTGGGGATGGGAATCCCCCCTGATTTTATGTAAATATGTACCTAAAATGTTATTGTCAACAATATGTAAGACACTATGATCAAAATAAAAATTATATTAAAAAAAAAAAAAACTTAAGTTTTGATCCCAAAGCAAATGTCATCAGAACAAAATAGAAGGGCCAGAGGGGGCAGGATAGAGGAGGGAGGTTCAAACAGCAGCTCACGTGTCTGCGGTGTAATTTAGAGTGGCTGGTACTGGCCCCAGGTCTCAGAGTCCCTGCAGGACATATAGTGATCTGAGCATACATGTGCTCTCTCTCCCTGGAACCAGAGATTGTGCTCCCCCACACAGCCCTTGCTCACTGTGTGCCCGAAGCAGTTAGGGGTGAATGCCAGATTCATAAATAATGTTGCAAAGTTACAGGGGTTTTGAGTCCTTGAGATGAATTTTCCTGTACCTCTCTCCACCTTGCTAAATCTAGTTCAAGATAAAAGGACTTGTACAGGGTCAATCTATTCTTGCTATTCTCCTGAAGCCTCATCCCCCATCCTTTCTCCCTAGGTAACTTGACCTTACCTGCAAGACCCCGCCCATTCCTGGGAGGGGTCTTGGAAAAGGTAGATAAGGTATGGACCAGAGGGGATTAGGGCTTTTGGCTGGCTCTCGCTAGCTTCTGGTATTTGGCCAGCATGGAGGTGAAAGGAAAGATGGCTGAAAGGAGTTAAGATGCAGGGTAGCTAAGAATGGCTGAATGCTTGAAAGGTTATGAGATAGGCCACACACATGTGGTGAATAGGGCATGAATAAAGTTGATGCTTCCTGATGCCTGCCTGTGAGTGAGTTCAATACCCGTCGCTTTCCTGGACCCCAGACCCTCCTGTTGATGGGGGATGAAGCCACGTGGTCGGGGCCTAAGGACAAAGGCCTCCATCCTTATCCATCCACCTCCATCCAGATCAATCTTTAATTATGTAATGCAACATTCTCCCAGAGTACCCATTAATGGGTACCATAGGGGGGTTAAAAACTCATCAAATAATTCCATATGGTTCAATCTGATATGCCTCTGGGCTTTTAAAAAGTTAATGTGACACTTGGAGCTAGAGCAGTAGAACACGGGATAGGGCATCTGTCTTGCATGCGGTAGACCAGAGTTCAATCCTCAGCATCCCATATGGTCTCCTGACCCTGCCCGGAGTAATTTTTGATTGAAGGGCCAGGAGTAACCCTTGAGCACTATGTTGAGTGTGTCCCAAAAATCCAGGACACCCTACCAACATTTATGTGACACTAAACCTGTCTTTCTTTCTTCTTAAACCTTAAATTCATCCTCAAACTCTAAACATTCCATTATTTTACACACACTAACCCTAACAATACACTAGAGAAAAATGCTACTTTTAAATGAGAAACTCTTGTCTTTGGTTCCTAGCTCTATCATTAGTAAACATGTTAATTGACTGATTTTGGCTTCTCTTTTCCAAGATAGAGCTAAGAGAACAATGATGATATGTGCATGAACTATTTCATACTCGGTTACATATATGTTGCACAATGTAACATACCTGTTACATATATGAATTATTGTTGTTATCATTTCATGTATCTCCTACCCTAGAACAACACTACGGGGTATAAAATACATCGCATTCTTATTTCCATTGGCTATTCAAGAAAACAAAACCTTTCTTGACTAGTCCATCTGCATCAGCTTGTGTTGGCAGGGGACTGGGGGAGGCTTTAACCTTAACTCTGCTTTTCTCAGTTCTTTTTCTCTTTTCAAGTCTCTCCATTACAAGAAGCCCCTGATTTTAGGAGGTGACAGACACTCTACTCTTTATGGAAAGGATGTTTCTAGTGACTGTAAATAACAACAGTAACAACCTCAACTTAAGCTCAACAAACGTTACCGGGAAGGCATTCAAGTGCTAGAAATATCAACGAGAATGGTGAACCCCATTATTATTTCCACATTAGAGAAGTGATGCTCAGAGAAGGTGAAAACTGTTCCAATGTTCATCTGTAGCAGTAGATGGGGGCTGGGGGAGCTGGTACCAAGGCTGGTACTAAGGCTACAGACTACAGCACACATTGCCCCTGAGATAGAAAAGAGCTTCTTAGGGTCCAAGGGGGGCCCACTGGGTCATGGTGACGTACCAGAGCCTGCTCCTGCTGCTGCTCGGGTCGGATGCCTTTTGCGTCTGGGATCTTCAGCAGTGGAAGGGCCAGGGTGCTTGGAAACAGGCTCAGGGTCCACAGCATGGCCAACTGCATGGCCGCCATCAGGGGAGGCTTTTCTGAACCTGGGGTTCATCTGGTCTTCTCCTCGGGAGGTGGGTGGCATTTATATCAAAGCTTAGCCCTGATATGCAAATAGGTGACTCATTTGAATGTTTTCTTTCTCTTAGTGTCTACAGAACTTTTAAAGTGTGTGCTATTTTTCATTAACAAGAGGAAGTTTTATGTCCTTATTGGCATGAAGCACACAACTATTTCTTTCAAGAGATTCCTACCTTGTCTGCTGCGCAAATCTGACATGTGAGTAAATATTTCCTGGCCAAAATCAGACTGTTCCTCAACTTGAAATCTTCTCAACTTGAAATTTGGGGGCACATCATCACCCAGGGTACTGCATCAGAAATTAGTTAACAAAAAAAAAAAAAAAAGAAATTCAGGGTTAGAGCCATAGTACCATAGTACAGTGGGTAGGGTGATTGCCTTGCACTAGGCTGACCCAGATTCCATCTCCAGCATCCCATATGGCCCGTCGTCCCCACCAGGAGTCCATTCCTGAGTGCAGAGCCAAGGAGAAACCCCTGAGCATTGCTGGTATGGCAAAACTTCTCCCTGCAAAACCACACCCCCTTGAAATGCACTAAAAAGTATATGACACACAATCAAATCATTTTATTTTGTTTGTTTTTGGGTCACACCTGGTGGTGCTCAGGAGTCACTCTTGGCTCTGTGCTCAGAAGTCACTCCTGGCAGGCTTGGGGGACCATATGGAATGCTGGGATTCGAACCTGGGTCCTGAGTTGGCTGCATGCAAGGCAAACACCTTACCGTTGTGCTATCGCTCTGGCCCCAGATCAAATCCTTCTTAATGATCACTCAAGTTGCTAGTCAGAGCAGGGCCCCACAGCCTGTGTCTCTTTAGAGTAAGACAGGGCAAGGACATTGGGATACGGATGGGCCAATGGTTACCATGAGGTGGAGACCTGGTTGCCTTACCTTTTGGGGTTCCTTCGTGGAGCACAGAGAATTCTTTTCTTGAAGGTTAAACATAAGTTTTTGGGTTGGAGACGATAATATGGGGAGTAAGGGCAGCTTCTTACATTTATGGAAAACAAAAATCTCCCAACCAGAGTGTGGGTTGCTCATCTAATCCTACTTATCACTTTTCTCGAACATGTCCTTGCCCATTTTCCCCAGAACTAGACTTCTGACCAGAAGCAAACTCATCTAATCTTTCTCTCTAATCACCCTGGCCAAGGGTAAGCCAACCATGGGAAATACTGGTTTGAGCCTGAAATCATGGAACTGTGACTTAAGACCCATAGCCTAAACTAGTGCCATGACTTCACTTCTACAAAGATAAAACTGGAAACCCATGACAGGCTGAACTTATTTTCCTATAGTCACACGTCACACAGAGAGGGTAATAGTCCCAAACTCTCAACCCAATGCTTTTCTTATGTGCAACATTACGTTGTTATTCATTTTTGTAATTATATTTCCTGGGTGAACATGCTTTCAGTTATTCTATACCATAAGAAATATCCCAAATGATTGGAAGCCAATATTTTTAATCATTCTGGTATATCCTAACCATCTGGATGGTTGTGGTGGTAAAATGGTACAATGCTGTGATAGGGTGATGGGGTGATGATGATGATGATGATGATGATGATTGATGATGTGTGTATGTGTGTGTGTGTGTGTGTGTGTGTGTGTGTGTGTGTAGAGGTAAACACTTTAGGGCAGCTAATTAAAATTTTTCTCTTCACCTAAGTACTTTTAATTCTGAGTGGTCACAGTTCAAATATACCTGAGATATCTTTAGTCATGTTTGGTGGATAATAAATTTTTATAAAATAAAAAAATTTATTTTGGTTTTGGGGCCACACTAAGCAGTGCTCAGGGCTTATTGCTGGCTCTGTACTCAGGAATCACTCCTAGTGGGCTCAGGGGACCATATGGGGATCTGGTTGTCAAACCCTGGTCTGCCATATGCAAGGCAAATGTACTTACTGGATTATCTCTCAAATCCCTATAAATTTATTTAGACTTCCTGATATCTTTAATGGAAGTTAAAGGTGTTCCCAAGGGTTTACACTTCTGTGCATTCATAGTAATCCAGAGAGCATTAGCTATTATATAGCGGCACTACTCTCCCTCCCATCCTTCAGTCATCCATGGAACAAACAGTTCCATGAACCAGACATGGGTCAGCAAAGGGGAGGAGCCAGAAGTGTTCCCAACAGGCAGTGCGACTGTTCCAAGTTGCAGGGACAGGAGTTCCTTCTGCCATCTCTTCTGCCTCAAAGCAAGACAGTTTGTGAAGGAGCCTCCAGCTCTCTGTAGACCCACATCAAGGTCTCCACAGCCCCAGATCCAGACAACAGAGGCCCCACAAACAACCCCACTCTAGTGCTCATATCCCTGACTGAGAGACTGACTTTTCATTGACTTTCCTCCTGGTGCCCCAAGTCCTTCCTTTGGCCTCTTGAAATCTTTGGGTACCTTTCCTTTTATTAAGATGCTCGATGAACCAAGTCCTAACCACCCCTCCCAGGAACTGAGTGCTCCCTCGTCCATGCATGTTAGTGCTTTGCTCTGCTGGTATACTTTAAGGCCCTAGCCAGTTCCCCAAAGTCACTGCCAGGTAGCCTCACCAGGGTGAGACGACGTGATCTGGGCAGTGGCTTCAGTGCCGCTGGTTGATGGGACACATGGTTCTGCTCCTGAGAGTCCATTTACATCATGTTCACAAGTGAGCAGGTAGCTCCCTGCTAATCAGACACTCTCTCACTCAGAATTCTATGGTAGCCTGTAACCTTGGTTTTCGTTTAGGCTTGCTAAGCCATGTGGTTTGGATATGATGGGTGACCTATTTAATTTTGAACTGTCTCATGATTTATCTAGTAAATAGCTCGGAAAAATGCTGATATCTCATAGCTCAAAGCTAGTGGAGCTCATGTCTCAGACATGAGCGTTAAAGATTCAAAAGCTTGTCTTCCATGGGAGGGGATGTGCATTGTTTCATATGTTATGATATGTCTTGAAGTTTTAAATGGTTGTAAGAAAAATGTTGTTAACAAAAAAACAAAAAGATAATACAAAATGACAAAAATGGAAATACAAATTGGCTAAAAGAATAAATGAACTGGGGTCTGGAACGATAGTTCTGAGAGGAGAAGGCTCTCTTCTTGCATGTGTCGGACCCTGCTGGATTCTTGAACAGAGTTACGGGTAGCCCATGGCATGACCCCCCGGGGTTCGCCCAAACCCATCTCCAAAAAGGGAGAAATATATATTGCAAAACAGGCAGTTTCCTGAAAGAGGGGAATTTATAGTATCTCATGAAGTTTTTGGTGGCCTGACATATTTTGAGAGCTTTAAAAATAGATTTTTATTTATTTAGATTTAATGGGCCACATCTGGCAAGCACGTCAGGGATTGACTCCTTGGCTCTGCAGTCAGAAATTGCTTCTGGCAAGCTCGGGGGAAAACCATATGTGGGACATGGCTGGAGATTGAACCTGAGGCTCTGCGCATGCAAAGGCAAATGCCCTACCTGCTGTGCTATCCCCCTTGCCCTTAAAAATAGCTTTATTGGAGATTGTTAAATATACCATAAATTTGTGTTGGTAGTGGCTTAAGAAACATCTTAGTTTTGTTTTCATTCATGGTAGAATTTAAAAAATCCCTCTGGTATTTTGGTTTCTGTTCAATAATTTGATTCTGTTCAACCCACTTCCAATGAACTATTTCAGCATGGGCTAGTAGGGGGAGACCTTGGGGAAATACTACTCAGCCTACAGAAAGCCCAGAGGGTCTTCCTTAGTCGTCATAGTTGGTACTTTCCTTATCATCTACACTGATTATTTGGTGGTCTTTTACCTTTCTGATGTAACTCATGATCAAATAGACAGCGTATCATAACTTTATGTATATGTAGCATTAATAACAAATGAATTACTTTCATTTTCAGGGTTTTCCTTAAAGAAACTGCTTTCCTCTAAGGTGAAATAAGACTTCCCCAGTATTTAATATATTTCTTAAAAAGTTGATTCAAGCAGAGGGCTGGAGGAATAGTACAGCAGAGAGGGTTTTGGTCTTACACGTAGCTGACCTGAATTCAATCTGGTACCTCACATGTCCCTCTAACCTATCAGGAATGATCTCTGAATGTTGCTACTCAGCCCACCTCCTCCCCCTCACCCGAAGTGATTCAAACAGCACAATCCTAACCTAGTTATTTCAGCAAGAGAATTTCCCTGGAAAGATTCTCAGGTCTCCTTTCTGGGGTCCTCTCTCATCACAGAACTGCCCACATTCCCATGCTTGGGCCCTCATCTTGAATGGCCCTGAGTGTTGTCACATGTCCTGACATCACAAACAAAATAACAGCGCCATTCTGTTAAAGTGGAGCTCTAAGAAACCTCTTGTGCTCAGGGATCTGGGCTGGGAGCATGTCACAAGCAGGGGAGACAGTGCAGGGAATTCCTGGAGGCTGTCAATAATGAGGTGGGGGACAGGAGCAGAAAGGTGAGGGCAAAAACCAGCTTCCATGACCTCCCCCACACTTATCAGGCCCTAGAAGCAGTGACCAAGTGTGACCTTGCCTTTGAGATCACAGGTGGATTTGCTGTCTCATGGGCAGGAGTCAATAAAGGCAGTAGAGAGACACGAAGAAAGCCCAAGCTTTGGAGACCCTGACTGCTGCAGGAAGCTGGGACAGATCCTTTCCTGCAGAGACGCCATTTATGGTGTTTATGATGACTGCTGATGTCAAGAAATGGGAAGTGGAGGCAAAAAGGAAACAAAATTGGTCCCTGAGACAAAGGAACAAGAACTTCCTATTTTGTTCGGTGGTTCCCAAGAGGCACTAAAAAATAGTTTTAATTCAGAGAAGTACAAAAGGAAGCAAATGGGTAAGAGTAGAGATAAAGGCTATACAGGGCTGGGACAAGACCTTGGGAGGAGAGTCAGGAGGAGTTTCTAGGGAGGAGATGGGGGAATGGAAACATCCAGAGTCATCCTCCACCATGAGCGGCTTCCTCCTCTGGCTCTAAAGATCCTCTTTCACCTGTTCTATCATGAGTAACTGGGAAGGTCCAACTAAAAAGGAGAGCAGGCCCTGGGAAGGCAACAGGTAAGAGCGAATGGAGGGGGAAGCCTCCCTCTGATACATTTCTGACATGTGACTTTTGAGGAGGATCTGAGCCCTGACTCTGAGGAAGATTGCAACTGGGTGACCTTGAGACCAGATCAGTGTCACAGTGTGAGTCTGGCCGTGAAGGTGGAACCTGGAGCTCAGCCGGTGTCAGGGAAGGGTTCACCCAGAAGAGTCTCATGGAGGCCAAGGCTCAGGAAGGCCAAGGCCAAGGTCAAGGACAAGGCTCCTCTCCCCAAGCTCCAGGGGAGAGCTGATGCACCTGTGAGAAGGTAGGTCAGGCTATTTTGGGGCTTTATTTCGAGGAATTTGCGTCAGGGACTTTCATAGGAATGAGGAAGAGGTGAAGAAAGCTTTGAGCAGAAACAACAAAGGAAATGAAGGGTGGCGTCCAACAAAGAGTTGTCCCCCCATCCCCAAGACAGATACCTTCTTCTTTCAGGGTCCTGGGGTCCTGGTTCCTGGGTTACAGGGGTGTCACTCAGGATTCCTGCTTTCCTGCACAGGAGACTATAGATGCCAGCAAGGCAGATTTTACAGAGCCCCCTGACCCTCCTCTCAGAGCTGTCCTGGGTCTGACCTTTCTCCTTTCCTCCCATGCTCCAATCCATGGTCACATTCCCAGAGAGTCACAGAGACCGACAGAACTGACAGCTCTTCAGAGAGCACCCACTGTAGACACTGTCAGCCTAAATTTGCTCTGATTAAAGTTGCCCTGAACTGAATATCAGCCTCAATTTGACTCTGCTACTTTCCTTTTGTACCCCTCCCCTACTTTCTAATGTCCCCCAGACATTAATTGGGATAACCTCACTGAACTGGAACATAAAGAAAACTGAGTTGTGAAGACTAGACAAAACAATGCATATAATGTACCTACGTAACTCTTAGCACATTATATATGCTCCCTAAAAATGATGATTTCTCCTCCCACCTCTACTGAGACACACATAGCTGGCTGGAGCAGACCTTTAGGACAATTTGGTGTTCTATGTGAAAATGTCCTTTTAGGACAACTTGGTGTTCTATGTCAAAATGAAATATAGGCACACAGGATAACGCAAGATTTCCAATTCTGAGAGAGGTCCTCCAACCCCCTGTTTGTGGCAAATGAATATCATCATTATGGGAAATATTTTCTGGGTCCTGAAAAAACACCCAACCATATTTTTGAGATATCATCCAGTGATAACTCTGAGATTGTCTGCAATCTTTTATCTTTTATTTTTTTCCTTTCCTTTTTTTTTTTTTTTTGGTTTTTGGGTCACACCCAACAGTGCTCAGGGATTACTCCTGGCTCAGTGCTCAGAAATCACTCCTGGCAAGCTCCGGGGACCATATGGGATACTGGGATTTGAACCATCATTCATCCTGGGTTGGCATGTGCAATGCAAATGGCCCTACCACTGTGCTATTCTCCGGCCCGAGCACAGTATTTTCTTAATAATTATATGGTTAAGGACTTGTTGGTCTTGAAATTTTCTGAGAGTTTCATGGCTCTGAAGTTGGTGGCACATCATGAATTAGTCTCACAGTCGTGTTTGGGGTTTTTGAGCTGTTGAAAGAATGACTAGTTTTAGCAGGAATTGACTGTCTTCTCCCAGTATTAATGGTAAAACTCCACAATGGAAGGACAATAGGTAGGGATTTTGGGCATATGATCTTTGTTTAAGGATACTGGCAATTTTCATGGTTGAGGGCTTACCTACTTAAACCTTTGTAAAATTTCACTCTTCTGGGTGGAGAGGGTTACAATCCAGGCTGAGCACAGGGCTTATTCCTGTTTCTGCACTCTGGGGTCACTACTGGCAAAACCAGAAGGGACCATCTGTAATACCAGGGATTAAATCTACAAAGGCCCCATGCAAGGCAAAGGGCCCTACCTGCTTTTCTGTTCAAATTCAATTTTCTCTTATCTTTCTCAGTAGTATTTTTACAGTTGATAGAACATTTTATGGTGATGTCTTTACTGACATTAATCTATGATATACAAAAAGAAAAAAAAAACATTGGGCTTAATTTATGATTAAAAATAAAATGTATTTAAAAAAGAAATATGTCTTGTCAGTTCAATATGCAGTTGTCCTTTTAACAAAATTCAGAGCTGATTGGTACAAAATTCAGCACTCATTTATAGGAAAAGAAAAACTTCCTTCATTGGAGGAAGCATTTCTCCAGAGAATGTGAAGCTGCTATCACACTGTGAAAGTCTGGCCACCTTCCCTCTAAGGAGAGTGAAGAAATTTGGGGAACCCCTCAGACACATGCAGTTAGCATTTATTCTAGAGGTCCTAGGCCTGGAGACTGGGAAGGAAAAAGACAAATGGTCTTTTTTATCAATAGAAATATATAGAGAAGAAACTTTGAGGCATGCATCCAGATTGGGGTCTTACTGGTCAAATCCTTCCAGTGGGACAAGAGCTCTCAAAGCAAGGACATTTAGGATAAGCATTCTAAAGACATTGGCATTCAAATGACCTTGTAGACATAAGCAAAATCCTGTACGTTTTCATGCTCCTTGCCATGACACCTGGAGAAAAGTCTAGCTTAGGAGTACGGTCTAAAGATTTCCCTGTGTTCTCTCTGAGCGGATCTGGAAAGCCCTCAGCATGTATACAACCGGTCAACTTCCTTTCTTAGGGGCCTGACAAACTCCTGTGATCTTTGATGCCCTTCACAACTATGTGAAGTCAAAACTGACTTTAGAACACACACTCTCCTTCCTGTTCGTTAATAGTTACTGATTCAATCTCCTATTGGTTTTATGGGTCCATGAAGATCTCTCAACAGAAACATTAAAGGGATTTACAATAAAAAGCTAATTAAATAAGACTTAACATCACAGCACCCATAAATTTAGCATTACACATAAAAATCAGTTGCTTTTCTTAAATAGCAGCGATAGAAAATTGTACATTGCAGAGAACACAATTCGCAGTACGATAAAGACTAGAACTCACTTAGGGGTGAATCTAATAAAATATGTTAAGACCTGTATACTGACAAGCCTAAATCAAGGAGAATTGAGGCAGCTGGAAGGAGGCCCATCCGAAGGATCCCAGCAGAGTTTGGGGTGGCCTCAAGCTGGGCAGCTGAGGGGGACTGCAATGGGGACTTGGGCCAGTCTGCTGTGGGCTTTGCTATTGGGCTTGATGAGCAGACAGTATCTCTAGAAACTTATCATGTGAGACCAAGAGTTCATGGGCAGACGCCAGGGACCCTCAAAAAAATCTGTCAGGAATGGTCATGAGGTATGTGAGTCAGGCTGGGCTCCCTGAGATAAGAAATGCTCATATGTGTTTGTGGGAAGGGGCTCCAATAGGCTCTAAAATAGAGTTTTTATGAGCAAACCTGACCATTTCCAGAGAGCATAAAGGTATTCTACAGTAGGAAATATTTAAATAATGGATAATCTGTAAATATAAAAATCAATATTCTCATTGAACGTGCGAAGGAAGGAGGAAGGAAAGAATCTTCCCCACTGCTCTCCCCTTTCCGTGTTGATGAAATGCAGTCATGGCCTGATAGGAGGATGGTGTAACAAACAGAAATAGCCAAAGATCCCTGAAACAGAGCTGGGTATTTTTGCATGAAACTTTTCAGAACAACCTTTACTTCCTTTAGAAGCTTGGAGCCTATTCTTACTGTTGTGAACTTCCATCCATATGTAAGAACTTGCATGAATTTATGTAGGTTTTCAGGGTTTCTAAACAAAATTTGTATCTAAATCTTACCCAAAGTATTTTTGGTAATCATATAATTAGCAAAGAGAGAGAAGATAAGTGAGCGAGAGAGAGAGAGAAGAGAGAGAGAGAGAGAGAGAGAGAGAGAGAGAGAGAGAGAGAGAGAGAGAGAGATCTGGCAGTTAAAAACTAACCACTTTGAGTATTAGTGTTATGAAAAGCTACAGAGAGGCAGCTGTAAACCTTGACTACCCAACTCAGAAGCTCCCATTTTTGTTTTTATTTTTATTGAACCACACCTGGCAGTGCTCAGGGATTATTACTGGCTCTGTGTTCAGAAATTGCTCCTGGCAGACTTGGGGGACCATATGGGATGCCGAATGTTGAACCCCAGTTGACTGCATGCAAGGCAAATGCCCTACTTGCTGTACCCAAACTTACTGTGCTCTGGCCCAAAAGCTCCTGTTATTTACCCATGGTATTACAGGTCTGGGATTCTCCAAGGACATACAGATGGCTATTCATACAGACATGCTTTCCCTCCAACTGAGAGGACCTCAAATGGATTTTCATACTCTACTTTCTCAACGGGTCTTCTGCAAGTTTTTTTTTTTTTCTAGCTTGGTTCTTTCCACCCTTCTCTCATCGCTCTTCCCACTCATCAGAACAAGATGCTCCTTTGTGCAATGCAAGTCTACTTTCAACCTCAAATATATGAAGAAATACACAAGATTTAAATAACTAAAGTAATACATTGATGTTGGATGAAGATGAGAGATATTAATTTGGGCACATATGCGTTCAAAGGTCCTCTTTCAAACTCCAAGGTCATTCTCTAGTTTTCATCAATGAGTCAGTTTATCAGCAGATATCCCAGTTCTGCACTGATTTCAATTCCAAGAGTCTTGGTAGTGGGAACAAGGCAAAGATCATAGTATTTCCAGGCTATCAGGTACACCTTAGTCTGTTCATGTCAACAAGCCATTTGGGATGCAATGGGACCGACCAAGGACAATCTTGGAAGATGGAAGTTGGTCAGAGGACACAGCCTCTTCCTTTTACTGGATCAATGAAGGAAACATGCAGGAAATCCTTTAGTCAAAACTTTTCTGTTGTAAATTGAAAAACTGAATCAAATTACAGCAAAAGAAAAACATTTTCTAGAGTCCTTTCAGGTGCAGCCAGGGAAACCCTTAGCTGTATAAGCAGCTAAGATGTCCATCCAGGGAGCATTTACATACACAAATAGGTGAACTGGTTTGCACTGGGTTCCACTTGATGCATGAGGTTTCAGTCTGGGGAACTATGGTTAGTGAAGAGTCAGCCAGGAGGTAATGGACCAATTCCAGTTTCCGGTGGTCTGTGTCATCCTGGATCTGGTTCGATCTTTCTCATAGGTTCTGTTTGTGAACTGTTTGTGAACTCACTATGTCTGGGGTGTGATTGATTCTCAATCAAACCCTATTTAGTTACAAAGACCCAAAGGCCCCAACCATTTCTTTTTTTTTTTTATCACTAGTAACCATTCTTAGAAGTAAAATATTCAATCTGTTCATCAGATTCTGTATTTCCTGTTAAGGAGCATTTCACAGGGTAATTTTTGTGATGAATGTTTATAAAGAACCTATCCTAGCAGGCAGAAGAAAATGATTTAAATGTGAATAGAGAGAATATTTGAATATATCAAATATATTTATATACACACATACACATTTATTTATACATATGTCTATAAATAAAGTACTTAACTAAATGTGTCATATAGAATTTCAGATTAAAAATGCATTTTATTGGGAAAAGAAAAAGCAAGGTGCTTCCAAACAACTACTTGAAAAAAAAAAACAGAGGATCCAGCAGACAAAGTTGGCTTTGCCTTTTCACACAGGTTAAGGAAGGCTGGTTCTGACCAGAGCAAAGATTACATGGTTCTGTTGGGGAACTCAATGCCAGTGAGTCCATTCATCTTGTCAGGGACTTTCTGCTTTCCCAGGGCTTCTGGAACACGCATGAAGAGATATCGCCGAGGCTGGCGAGATAAGATGCAGAGGCCATAAGAAAGTAAACTGACCTGTTTCCTTCAGTCCTCAAAAAGTGGGGCTTGACCCATATTTTGTTCAGAGCCATTATGTCACAGATCACGGCTGGCACCCAATTATTATTCTGAAACCAAGTGGGGAGCATCTGTAAAATATTATTTGCTTTACACAAAGTTCTTTATCAAATGAGCACATGCCTTAAATGTTCTGATTGGGTTCTGATACAAAGACAATCCCTATTTTCTTAGTCTTTGGAGAGACTTGTCTTTATCTTTCCAAAGTGTTTATCACTCTATCAGGGAGCCAGGGATTCTCTCGTGCAACAATGGAATGGTGATTTCTTAGAATTATTTGGGGGGGGGGGGTCAGAGAGGTAGCTCACTGGGCTGAACGCGTATTTTTGCATGCTCAAGGCCTAGCTTTGATCATTGCCACCAAGGAATACCCTGACTACAGTCTGGAGTGACCTCAAGAACCACTAGGTGGGGCCAAAAGCCATCCTGCCCCCAAGGAATGCTGGGGAGAATGGAGTTAAGAATAATTCATAGATTACAAGATTACTGGTTTAATTTAGAATTTGGAAAAAGTTTCATACGATACTTTTGGTCCTGCAGTTTATCTCATTTTCCACTATCTTAAGGAAGAAACATAAATCTTGGAAAACAGATCAAGGCAAACTTAATTCCAGCTGCTTCAGAAACTATTATAAAATAGATCCTGTTAGAGCCCATTCTAATGTTACAAAGGAGGAAACGAAGACATTGGGAACTCTGACCACCTCCCACCACTGAAAATAGCAGATTTAGACCAGATCTCAGGGTGCTCAAGTTTTTGCTTCAGCAACTTTCTTTTATTTGCTGAGGTGTCTTCAATTTGCGCACCTGGAGTTAGGGCTAGGAATGGAGATGCTTGGCTGGCTGAGGTGTACCAATGCATATGGTTTCTGCCACAGTGGACCAGACTGCCTGGCCCTCATGGATCATATTCCACTGAGATCTTTTTGAAAATTCTTTCTAAAAAAACCTATAAGTTTATTGAAGTATCATTCATATAATTGATTTGTTTTCCATGAGTACAATTTCATGGCTTTTAGAATATTCATAGTTATGCACTACTTCCAGCACTTCATCATCACTTCATCCAGCACTTCATCATCAAAGAAAACCACAGTCATTAGCTGTCACTTCCCATCCTTCTTTTTTCAGCTCCTGACAAGTGCAATGCAGTTGCCTCTGTGGATATTCCTGGCCTGTACATCTTGTCTGAAAAGAAGCATGCAAACGTGGCCCTCCATGTCTAAGTTCATTCACTTAGTGTGTTGTTTCTTCAGGTTCACCCATGCTGCAGAATGTATTCATCTCCTCTGAGAAAAAAATCCATTTTATAATTTAATCACATGAATTTATAATATATACTTTAAACATAATTTTTAAAGAGTTCATCCACTTGATGGATACAGTCACTTTTGGTTATCATGAATAACACTGATCTTTCTAAGCATTTGTGGGCATGTTTATCTGGTTTAACTGTATTTTTTGAAAGGAGATGCTTGTCCTATTTCTCCTAAGGATTTAACTAAAACTAGAATGGCTGGATCCATGTGGACCTCCATGACTGACAACTCTGGCAAAGTGGACACTCCCTGCTCTGGGAAGCTGATGCTGGTGAACATCATAACCAGATCTTGTCTTCTCTAACAAGTCAAGATTTATCATCTGGTTGGCTGTAGACAGTCACATCCCGGAAAGGAAAACAGATGGAACAATCAGATAATCTTCAACCACAACCCCATCTCTTAAAGCTCTGGTTTTTTCCCCCAATGAGTATATGAAAGAAATTTCATAAATTACAGTCACAATAATAGTTCACATCTGTGGAACACTGGACATGCAAGTAGGCAATCTAAGAAGTAAAGTGAGTATATTTTAACAACTCATTTTAGAAACAGAAAATTATATTTAAAAAATTATAAAGACAGACAGCTGTACTTTATCTACATTAATGACTATGTGGAGAAAACCAGGCTAAGCTTAAAGAAAAACTAAGAAGCAAGATGACCTCCTCTAAATAGAAAACTATTCAGAAAGACTCGCTATGCTGGGCACGAAATCACTTGAGGCATTTTATTGCCAAGAAGGAAAACAGAGTAAATCGCTGTTGTCTTTTCTGAGGTGCACAAAACTCGTCAAATAAAGTATCAAAGAAGCTAGCAATGATTAACTGAAAAAGAAATGGGGAGTGTTCAAATACAACATTTTTATTGATGTTTATTCAGTTTTCCTATTGCAAAATGCCCATCTCTTGCCTAGAATGGAGAGTTCTTTGAATAGTTTTGACCGCAATGACCTCTTCCAGGGATGGTGAGTTTGACTCACCACCAGAAACAAATGGTACACAGCATTTGTTTGGTATAAAGTTCAAGATTTAAAAAAAAAAAAAAGCCAAACCTTAATCACAACAAATGTTAAGGATACAAAAACCCTCACTTATAAAGATACGGTAATGAAAGTGTCTATAAAAAGAATCCTAACATACGTCAGAAGTTATGAGTAAGTTTCTTCTTATAAATAAAAACCAAGCAGCCTGAATTTGCTTCAGCATATTAAGAAAAAAAAATACGAGGTATCTAACTAAAGAGTATTATTGTTGTTGATTTTTGAATAAAGTTGACCATACAGGAATTCCCCATTTGGATTAAAATTCTGAATCCACAGAAATGTAAAAATGTAGACGCAGGCATTCTAAATTGCCTTAGAAACAGAAGAACTCCCTCCTATGTTCATCCTTCACATTCAGCTATCAGCTGCGCGCAGGCCTCTTCAGTCCTTCAGAAAGATGAGACTTTTCTATTTAGCAACCAAGCCAGGAGCTAGATTTCACCACACTGACCACATCTTCCTTCTCCACATTATACTTGTATGCTTTAGGTCCAGAAAAGAAGAAAATGTAGCCTAAAAAAGAGAGACAGAGGACATTATGGTTGTCGGAAATGACTTGCAAATGGATGAATGAGAGTGCAATTGCCTTCTAGAGGTGACCCCCAAAGAATACTAGGACTTTCTGAGGTGTCAGTGAGCTAGTCCGAAAGCCTCCCACACCTCTTATCACCCCCTCAGTTCTGCTGCCACCCTCTCCAGGGGTCACGGATCAGACTAGCCCCACTAATATGCTATTTCCACCCACGCAGTTCCATTGGTAAATGCCCCATTCCCCTTCTCCTCCCTCTCCCTTCTCTTCAACCCTCCAGCCATTCTTTGAGTCCCAGGTTGAAATCTCAACTCCCAATGCTGGTTCTGGTCTTTTTGCTCCTCAAACCACCTCCTGTTAACTACTGTGAAGGCCACCTAGCACCAATTTAGTCCTAAATAATAGATTCTCTTGTTTTCTAGTGGTTTCAGCTATGTGAAATGGATGGACAGCCCTCACAGATATCAAGTGACCATAAGAGCAGAGATCACACATAGGACTATGTGCATTTCTGAGCAGTGTCCTGCTCTCTCACATACTCTGAGAAGTCTGTGTCAACTGACTGAATCAAAAACCCCAATCAAATTACTCAATCTCAATTTACTAAATTTCATTCAATTTAGCTTTTCCCTTTCTCCAGGACTGAGTTGATGAAGTAAGGAAAGGCAAGAGAAAAACTGAGAGTATGTGTCTTTTAAAGATAAAAATGGCCATTTTGATCTGGGTTGACTTTTAACACACGTGGACTGAAGCTACACAATGCAAACTTTAAATTTGCCAAGAGAGAACCACAATAGCAGACTGTTTATAATTGCTCTTTCTCATGTATTAGAAACTGCAGAGCAAAAAGAAGCATCAAGAATTCCAAGTTGGAAGTCCATTTTCTGTTTTATTAAAGCAGAATTCTTAATTCTTTTTTTTTTTTTTTTTTTTTTTTTTTGGTTTTTGGGCCACACCCGGCAGTGCTCAGGGGTTACTCCTGGCTGTCTGCTCAGAAATAGCTCTTGGTGGGCACCGGGGACCATATGGGACACCGGGATTCGAACCAACCACCTTAGGTCCTGGATTGGCTGCTTGCAAGGCAAACGCCGCTGTGCTATCTCTCCGGGCCCAGAGTTCTTAATTCTTATTACAGTTCCCGTGATGAAAAAGTGTTTGGTGAAAATACTCACCATTTAACTCCACAGCAGCATCTATTGGGCTATTTACTCCTGAAAATTCCTCTTCGATATACTTGGGATAATCTTTTTCCATTTTTCCTTTTCGTTCATCATAGCTGAAAGAAGCATTAATAGAAGATTTCTTGGGGATAGCTCATTGATGATAAGGACCATTTGGCTCTCCTCTCTCTTTCTCATTCTATTCTACTCTCTTAGATTTTTGAGATTTTGGGGTCACCTCCTAACCCAGGTATTGCTGCTCTAATTTTTTCTTTGCAGCTGGGGCCATATCCTGTAGTGCTCCTAGATAACATAGCCCCAGGGATCTTGTGCAGGACTTGGCTCTTTCATACAAGGTATATGCCCTATCCCTCAAGCTACATCCTGGACCTAAAGAATTTATCAAACATTTCCAAATAGGGCTGTGTATGAGTATTGGATTCAGTGACACAAGAGTAAAAACAAAATAACAACAAAAAAGAGAATTTTCACATCGAAAGAAGCAGAGAGGACATACTCGCCATCTCTCTAGTCTGTGAGAACCTTTTCACTTAAAACAGATTTTGAAATTTTTGTGCAAAGAGCACAATGATGCAGATGGTGCTAGGCTGAATTTTCATTGCTTACTCCAAATCTTGGTTTTGGATGATTCTTTACCCAGACTCAGTGACTGTGAGTAAAGAAATCTTACACACACACACATCCAGTCTTGAGGGCAAACCTGAGACACAGGACTTTGTCACTTGTTTAAACCCCAAGAATCATTAACTCTAAAAAAATTTATTTTACCTGGAATACTCAGCATCAAAAAACCAATTTCTTCTCTCCTTGTCTTTGAACACTATAGTAATTTGTAACAGAAAGGATTGCTTTGCTTCAGGGACTTCCCCTAGTCACTCTGAGTACCTGGTAACTAATTTACGCTCCAAACAAGTTTTGCCAAGATAGCACTGGGCTATTGAATTTACTAGGTATAATTCTGTACTCTTTTCATATACTTGATCTCTTTCAAAACCAGACCTTAGGAAGTTAGTCTTAGTCCCTAGAGATAGAAACCTGTTCCCTTAGGTAAAGGAAATTTGTTATAGAGAACAGGGCTTCTGGAGCTGGAGAGATAGCATGGAGGGAAGGCATTTGCTTTGCATGCAGAAGGATGGTGGTTCAAATCCCGGCATCCCATATGATCCCTTGAGCCTGCCAGGAGTGATTTCTGAGCATAGAGTCAGGAGTTACCCCTGAGCGCTGCCGGGTGTGACCCAAAAACCAAAACCAAAACCAAAACCAAAACAAAAACAAAAACAAAACAGGGCTTCTTGCTAATCTCTTAATTTACATCAGTATAACACCTAGGACCAGGTAATTTTGAAATGTAGTTTGCCTTCCCTTCATCTTCTGGGCTCCTAACTGAACTATATTCTATTCTAAGATTCCCAACCACCTAGAACCATGTATATGGCTTTAAACATCAAACAATGTACACTGATAAGTTTTTGTACTTTTCAAAGAATCAAAATGTGAGCATTCTTCTCATGTGACTGGCCTTTTACCCCTTAAATACTCCTAGCTTGAAGATTAAAGTTGTAACATGCTTGCTAGAACATGTTTCTTCATACATTCACTGTGTGGTCTCATTTCTTCATATTTTTTCGTCTGCTGGCCTGTGTCATGCCCACTCCCTGAAGCAGATTCATTGGAGTCTAGCTGGAGCTGCCAGATAGAAGCCACTGGCAGCAGAATCCTAATTTATTAGGGAATTTAACCTTTCACTAATCTTTAAACACACTTCATCAGGACACATTGTGTAGAAGGAGGCAAAGTTGGCATGGCAAAGAAAGGAGAAAAGAATACAATGGAGGAAGTTCAGAGAACCAAGACAAATAAAGATTTAGAAGATAGAGAGAATAATAATTTTAATAAGGGGAAAATAAAAATTATAACAGGAGGACTATGAGTGTGATTACTGTAACCTGGAATCATCAGTTAATAGTTCAGAAATTAAAAAAGACCATTATGTAGTAGAGGACTATCTATCTATCTCTCTATGTCTGTCTGTCTGTCTGTCTATCTACCTATCTATCTACCTACCTATCTATCTATCTATCTATCTATCTATCTATCTATCTATCTATCTATCTATCTATCTATCTATCATCTATCTGCCTGTCTTGTCTTGGGGATACACTCAGTGTACTAAGGGCTGTGCTCAGGAATCAACCCCACTAAACACTCAGTTGATCACATGTGATGCTAGGGATTGAACTGAGGTTGACTACATGCAAGACAAACACCTTAACTCCTGTACTTACTGTTTACCCCTAATAGTGCTAGATTTTGGCATATGAGTTACTTTGCATTAACTGATGATACATGGCTTTCATTTATTTGTTTTAATTAATATATTTTATAATAATAGTGATATGATAATATTATTACACAACAATAATTTATTTTTGTTAAGTGAATCTTTCAGTCTTTGGAAAGGCCCACTTGGTCATGATTTTCTATGTTGCTGTATTTGGCTTGTAAGTCTTTTTTTGAGAATTTTTTGAGGTCTCTTAAGCAATTTTCTTTCTCTTTTTCTTTTTTTGGGGGGGGTTTGGGCCACACCCAGTAGTGCTCAGGGGTTACTCCT
Source organism: Suncus etruscus (assembly GCF_024139225.1). Lineage (NCBI taxonomy): Eukaryota > Metazoa > Chordata > Mammalia > Eulipotyphla > Soricidae > Suncus > Suncus etruscus. Next base: position 6,662,926 of record NC_064855.1, on the reverse strand, counting down.
GGCTCTGCACTCAGAAGTTACTTCTGGTAGCCTTGAGGGCTATATGGCATGCCGGGGATTGAACCCTGGTCAGCCATGTGCAAAGCCAATACCCTACCTGCTATGCTATCACTCCAGTCCCTCTGAAGCAATTTTCAAGGGATCCTGGGGCCACTCCATGTAATGTTTGGCTAACTGGGCCAAGTCAGGTCCCTAACGTGCTGGGGAGCACCACAGTCATCCAGGAGTGCAATGAGACCACCAGGGCTACACCAGAAGTGCTCCAGGATGCTGTGTGCTGTGGGGTCTGATCCATGGTCCTAACACATATGCAAAGCCTGGTTCTCTGACCTCTGAGCTCTGCGCCCTTATGAAGGGCACTCCCTCCAAAGGAATATGCTTTACATTTCTCCTCTCACTTGGGAAGTGCTGAGCTGAACTTGGCTACCTCAATGGCTATTCTACAGCCTGTTAGCATTGATTACAGTTGCCTTTTCAAAAACGGGGAGGGTTTGCTCAGCAGATATCAGTTATTGAGTGAATGAATCTGCTGCCTTTAGAAGTGAAAGTCTGAAGGAAAAGTAGATGATTTAGTTGTCTGCAACTTACAACTTTAGATGATACCACGTGACACTGACGATAACATCAGGAGATTCAGAGGGACTGCATTGGTGTTCATATTTAAAAGTAAAAGTTCCTTTTCTTGAAATACAGTTGTGCTCCAGATAGATTATTTTCACTGCACCAGGTTAGGCAATGGAAATGATCAATATAACTCACCCTCTCCCACTGTGCCTGAGATTGAACCCAGGGCCCGCCTTGCAAAGCAGGTGCCCAAACACCAACAACATCTCCATTGCCAACTATTTTCTTTTATGCCCCTTAGATGGCTACTCAAAATGACAATATAGAAGAAAATGAAAACTCTCGGAAAGTTGGGTGCTTGCTTCCTATGAGATTCTCTTATGAACTAAAATAGTGAGCACTAAAATATCTAATCTCTTGCTTAGATTCTATTTTTATCTCTCTTTTAAAAAACTTTAAAAATTGAGATTCTGCAGCTTACAACACCAATAATTCTTTCTCTCTCTCTCATACAATTTCAACACCACACCCATCATTTGCTTCTCTCTTCTGAATTTTGGAAGAACAAATAATATCAAGGTGAGAATGGAATAGGGCAGGTATGCAATGACAGAAAAACTGCACAGTAACAGAAACTCACAGTAATTTCTCGACAAAGTCAATTAAATGCAGAAATCTAGCTTTGAGAGACTTGACCTCACATGCAGTGATAAGAATTTTGATGGACCTGAATATAATAACCCACAAGAGAGTAATGGTGTCCTATACAATCTACCTAGGGTAGGAAGACTTCTCAGCTTAGACTGAGTAACAGGACTGAACAAGAAGGATTTTTCCAGTCAGCCAATTCCCTTCACTGAGCATAGCCCTGTCAACAAAGTCACCAGTATTCTGGAAGCACCAATATTCACAAAACATGGGGTCACTTCTCACACAGTTACTTCTACTAAAGGAATGCATACCTGTGTAAGAAGTCTTTGGGGAGGCTGGTTCTAGTCACTGGGGAATCTAGGAACGAGTGTGCATGAAAAGCTAAGATATTCTTTATCCTAGACTAAACAATACAATTCTAGAATGAACATTTCCCTTTGAATGGTTCTATATCTTGAAGAAGACTTCAGTGACCAGTGACTGATGTGCTTGCTAGTGGCCATAAAGGAGCAATGTGCCTATTGGATCTGCCTTGTCTTCTTTTTTGTTTTATTTATTTCTTTTATTTTGTGTTTGTTTGTTTGGGGAAACAATTGGTGGTGCTCAGGAATTACTCCTGATTTTGTGCTCAGAAAATACTCCTGATAGGGTTGGATAAGCATATGCTGGGGATACCAGGGATGGAACTTGGGTCAGCCACTTGTAAGGCAAACATCCTACCTGCTGTACTATTGCTTTGGTCCTTGCCTTGACTTCTTTTTCTCAAAAGGTCCTGTTCTTTCTCTCTGAATACATCTATATAGTCAGAAGAAGAGAAGGCCATACCTGTAATATTCGTCTCCCACAAAGAAAAGGGTCTTTTGTGTGTCCTTGACATTGACAGCAGCATCTATGTACTTCACATTCCTTGGGAACCCAAAGTCATATATAGTTCGAGGAGGACCTTGCATTTGGAATCCTCTTGTTATCCAATAATGGGGACCTGAAAAAAGAAACCAAAGTGTTTTTTGTTTTTTTAAATTCTGTACCCTGTGTGGTGACTCACTTCTCTCATGAGGAGTCTCTGTAGGCTCCTAAAGAGGTCAAGATTACAGAGTATCTGTTATGGTAATAACCCAAAAGGAATTATTAAACTCCTTATCAAGTCAGTAAAAGACTTCAAACTTGCTCTGGAGACAATGATAAAATAAACAAACATCTTCGTTATTGCTTTAAGAAGGGATTCCTGTTGATTCTACACTCATCATGCGTAGAACCTACCATGGCGACTCACTATGCTAAAGCCTTGTTACTATATGGTAGGGGAGCATGGCTAGCCCATAGAAGAAGGAGTGACTGAGGCACAGTTTCATATCACTGCACAAATACTGTCAGTGCTACAAGCTCCCACCACACCAGTCTGGGCCCAGCCTGATTCCTTCCAGGAGGGATCTATAAGTACCTTTGAAGAAGTAGGCAGTGCCCCGATCAGCCACTTCATAAGCTGCATCCACATTGGACATCAGCTGGGGGAAGGAGCTCATGATGGTGCTGGGCTGGATCCCCGCTGGCAAGTGAACCTGCCGACGCCAGAGAATCCTATTGGGCAAGTCCAAGAGGAATCAGTCAGGGGATGACTTGGAGCATGAACTAAACATGGACTAAAATGGACTGCAAGCTGCTCTGCAGAGATCCTTATTAAATGCACCTTTCACTTGACTTTTTTTTTTTTTAAAGAAAAATGTAGTTTAAGTAAACTTCCTCCTCTTCCCTTTGTGTCCTCTTAGTATCTTAGCAATCCCATTAATTTAATTAAAGCATTCAAAATATGGAAGAATAAAACATAAAAATAACATCAATGACTTATACTTCTTTCTTTTTTATTTTTTATTTAAACCAGTGTTTTTCAACCTTTTTGTGCAAAGGTACACTTGCAAACTTTTTTCAAAAAAAAAAATCACGAGGCATACCACCATTAGAAAATGTTAAAAAAAAAATAACACTGTGCCTATAGTGACTATATATAAAGTAATTCTCTTGAATAGAAATCAAATAACACAAAGAAATTTAAAAAAAATTTATTTTTGGTTTTTGGGCCACACCCGGTGTTGCTCAGGGGTTACTCCTGGCTCAGAAATAGCTCCTGGCAGGCACAGGGGACCTTATGGGACACCGGGATTCGAACCAACCACCTTTGGTCCTGGATTGGCTGCTTGCAAGGCAAACACCGCTGTGCTATCTCTCCAGGCCCACAAAGAAATTATTTTATAATGAAATAATCTAATGATTGGTCTATTTGTGAGCTCAAGCCACATGTTATGGATGAAACTGGAATTTTTCCCATGGCACACCAGACAATATTTCATGGCACACATCAGAAAAACACTGATGTAAGCACTATGAGTGACATATTTTTGATCTTTGGATATTCCTATTCTAAGTGTCACTTGATAAGAATTTTCCTTTATCATTTTGATCTTTTTTTTTTTTTTTGGTTTATTTTTGGCTATGCCATGCAGTGCTCAGGGCTGAAACATTAACAATACTAAATTCTCATGTGACCTTTTCTTTTCAATCTCTAGCCTGCAGATTACTGCTGGTCTCGGGTATAAAAAGAGGAATGACTATTTGTCTTGTATTGTAGCCTTATCATCTAAACGTTTTTCTTTCTTTTTTTTGGGGGGGGGAATCACACCCAGCAGTGCTCAGGGGTTATTCCTGGCTCTACGCTCAGAAATCGCTCCTGGCAGGCTCAGAGGACCATATGGGATGCGGGATTCGAACCACCATCCTTCTGCATGCAAGGCAAATGCCTTACCTCCATGCTATTTCTCCAGCCCAATCTGAAAGTTTTTCTGTCTTTGAACCTGATGACTAAAAGGAATCTAGCACACGTAAGTAAACTTGAGGTTTAGCAACTCATCGATCCCATACCCAATATTATTTGCACAAAGGTATGGCTGTATACATGTATTGAACTAAAACTTGAATACAAATGTGGCCCATCTGAGCCATGGCTCTGATGAGTCTGATTGTGAAAACAAATTAATTAAAATTAACAAGTAAGGTAGAACAAAGCCTCCTTCTGATAAACCTATAAGTAGATTTTCAATAATTTAAACATCTGGGGGTTAAGGATAGTGGACACATGTCCAGCATGGATTCTATCCATGTCCAGCTCTGGATTCTATCATTGATTCTTCATCTTTACCCCTACCATATCATGATGGGTTGATCTTGGGTCTGTCAGCCCAGCACAACTGTGGATGGCCCTCCTTTTTTTTTTTTTATCTATGAGCCTGTGAAAAAATAAGTTCAGGGGCTGGAGAGAAAGCATGTAGGTAGGGCATTTGCCTTGCATTCAGAAGGAAGGTGGTTCAAATCCCGGCTTCTCATATGGTCTCCCGAGCCTCCTAGGAGCAATTTCTGAGCTTAGAGCCAGGAGTAACCCCTTAGCACTGCCAGGTGTGACCCCCCCCCCAAAAGAATAAGTTCAGGATGCATTTGAACCAGATTATGAAAGGAGATAAACAGATCCTATCAGTGCTTTGTGATGTGGTCTTTGGTAAAGAGAATAAAACAAAGAAAGGAGTTTATTGACAGGAGAGCTCTACAGATTAGGTATTTACCTACAAGGTTTATCTAAGTATACTGAGAGTCCAGGTGCCTCTCAGAGAATCAAGATTCTTTTTGTTTTTTTTTCTTCTTTTTTTTCTTTTTTCTTTCTCCCCCTCCCTCCCTCCCTCCCTCCCTCCCTCCCTCCCGTCCTTCCTTCCTCCCTCCCTCTCTTCCTCCCTTCCTTCCTTCCTTCTTCCCTCCCTCCCTCCCTCCCTCCCTCCCTCCCTCCCTTCCTTCCTTCCTTCCTTCCTTCCTTCCTTCCTTCCTTCCTTCCTTCCTTCCTTCCTTCCTTCCTTCCTTCCTTCCTTCCTTCCTTCCTTCCTTCCTCCCTCCCTCCCTCCCTCCCTCCCTCCCTCCCTCCTTCCCTTCCTCCCTCCCTCCCTCCCTCCCTCCCTCCCTCCCTCCCTCCCTCCCTCCCTCCCTCCTTCCTTCCTTCCTTCCTTCCTTCCTTCCTTCCTTCCTCCCTCCCTCCCTCCTTCCTTCCTTTCTCCCTCTCTCCCTCTTTCTCTTCTCTCTCTCTCAATATATATATTTCATCCACCCCCATATAAATGGTTGCCAGAGGATTGATTGAGTAGAACTTGTTTTGTCATTACTTTTCATATACTTTAAAGTTTTTATTCCCATTTACTAAAGAGCAGGAAATGATGGCTGACTATGAGATTAAATCACTGTACCCTAAACACACCAGGATCAGTCCTGGCGGAGCTCAGGGGACCATGTGGGGTGCCAGAGATTGAACCTGGATCGCCCACGTGCAAAGCAAATGCCCTGATGTTGTACTAATGCTCTGGACCCTATTGTTTTCTGAATTAAAAAATTTTCCCCATTGCATTAGTTTTCTATAGTATATGAATGAGAGTCTAAAGAGAATTATGGACTCTGAAATCAATATCAAGAGTTCCTTTTGTTGTTGCTGGAGATAAAACTTGGCCTTCACACATGTGGGTTGTGCTTCCCACCACTGGATCACATTCCAGTCCTAGATCAATGATTTTTACAAGGAAGGACTTGGGCATGACTAACTTAGGCTTACCTCCTTTGTAAAATGCTATTCTTCTTCTCAGGTCAATAGTTGATTGTGATAGTCTTGATTTGTCTTTAAGAAAGATAGCGAATAGGGGCCAGAGTGGTGGTACTAGAAGTAAGGCATCTGCCTTGCAAGCACTAGCCTAGGATGGACTGCAGTTCGATCCCCTGGTGTCTCATATGCCCTTCCCACCACCCCAAGCCAGGAGCGATTTCTGAGCACATAACCAGGAGTAGACCTTGAGCGTCAACGAATGTGGCCCAAAAACAAAACAGAAAAACAAAACAAAAAACCAAAAAAAAAATAATAGTGAATAAAACCTGGAATAATCTGAGAGATACAAAGATAATTTTGGATTGACTACAATTCCAACTACTTCCTTCTCTTCCTTGAGTGCCTCAGGAAATCTGAAGTAAACTTCTATTTTTGAATCTAGCATTTATAAAAGTTTTTATACGTATATGCACATAGGCACATATGGATGACTTTTAACTTAAGTCCATTTCTCTTCCAAGAGTATATCAGAATGTACCAATGTACTTCATATACTGCAGAGAATCTGTAACAATGCCAAGGTGACTTATAAAAGTACCAAATTCCATTGGCTGTAGAAACAAATCATGTGGTTATTAAATCCACAGCTTGAAATATCTCATCAATAGATCATTGTTAATGATATGGAATTCCAGGCTGGTGGGTGGTAGGGGACAGACAAGGGGCTCTTTCATAATAGCCCCCAGGTTGCTATTAGGCTAAGCCTTCAAAGAATTCTTTTGTTGTTTCTTTTTTTGGCCCAGGCCTCTCAAGCACTTTGGGCATGTGGTGACAACTAATAGGAGAGGATAGAGAGAAATGTGGGCTCTCAGGTCTGGAGGCCACAGAAAGACATAGCAGTGCAAGCAACGATAGGGCCCAGCCCCACCTGTCACTACCTATGTGTTTTGGAAAAATTTGCTTCTTCTACAGCAGGGAAAGGACTTGCCTTGCACATGGCTGACCTGGGTTCAGACCCTAGCACCCCATATGTCCCCCAAACCCCTTTCTTTAGGAATGGTTTTAGCAGTAGGAGCCAGCAGTAGGTACTGAGCACTGTTGGATGTGTAGCACCCTCCCTGTAAAAAAACAACAACAAAGAAAAAACCCAAACCAAAAAAAAACAAAAAACAAAAAACAACAACAACCTGGTATTGCATTTTGTGGCTTAAAAGGAGAATAATCCCTTACTCAGGTCCTTTGTAAGAATTTGAGAACACTTTTCTTAGAAAGGCCTCTTAGTGGTGTTGACCTGGACACAACACTGAGGCTGCTGGGTAGAAGTCGGTGGTACAGTTTGGACTTACCGGTCACTGAAGAATAGCAGCTCCTTCCCCAGCCTGGTCACTGCATCGAAGGACGAGGAGGAATCACACGGATCAGGTTGGTGAGGGGGTGTGTGCGGCACAGAGGGATTTCCTGGGAATGGTTTCCTAGGGCCTAGGGTTTGAAGAAAAGGGATCAAAAGGAAGCTAGGCATCTCAAGCCAGAGCATATCTGCCTAGAAACCCACTTCCATAGCCTGTGACAGGGTGAGAAAGTCTAGCTCTGAATGTAAGGTAGTTCTGGGTTTCCATCTGTTTGCTAGGACACTGGTTTGATCTTTTTAACCCTTAGTTTTCTTGTTACTTAAATGGGGCAGAGTACTAGTCATAGCCACCTTAGAAGGTTCTTTATTTATTTATTTTTTTATAAAATTAAATTATATCCGAGATCATTTAGGTTGCAATTACTTTTAACTTCCTTGATATCTTACATGCTGTCATGCATTTTGGAAGTCATGAGGATATAATCTGAGCACAGTGCTTTGTGTTAATAGTACCATATTGCATATTTCTAAGTTGTTCAAAGAGAAAATCTTAACCCTGGGTCAGAGAGAAGGCACAAGGGTTAAGATGCTTGCCTGGGTATAGCTGGTCCTGGTTATAGCCCCAGCACTGCCTATGTTTCCTAAGCAGAGCCAGGAATGACCCCTAAGTAGAGCTGGGAGCAGTCCCCAATCCTCAACCCCTTTTCTCCCACAAACACCAAAAACACTTTCTACCTTTGTACAGTCACACAATGGGAATTAGAATCATAATCATTTTTCAATAATAATAATAATAATAATCAGTTTTCAATACTCGTTATGTTGTATATCTGAACTAATATGATGTCTATATGTCAATTATAGCCCAGTTTTAAAAGGTAAAAAAGGTTCCATTGTCTCTAGTTCTTTGTTTTAAAATAGATCATATGACTTATTAGAGGGTGTCTGTGTCCAATTCTGGGTATCACTTCTGGGCTGTGCCTTTTATTAGGAGCCCAAGAAATACTCAGGGACTGTGCATAGCCTTGAAAGTATGCTGAAGCCTGCTGCCATTTCAAGATGTCTTCTGGACGGTGAATTCTCTGGCAAAATTGGGCCTGCTCCCTGAAAGAAATGGGGGAATTTGCTCCTACTCTGTTCTGTTTTGGGGACTGTCTTCCAGCTACAAACAATGAGCTGCATGACTCAACAACTTCCAACTGTTGATCTAGTCTTTTAGCAGGAGAAAGAGTTGGCTAAGGGCCACTGGAAGTAAGAGATTGTGAGACCAGAGTTGGATGAAACCCAGAGATGGGTGAGACTTTGGGAATATCAAGAAGAATTGACTCCATGGTGCAATCTTTAATCTGTGCTAAGTACTTTCCTAATGGGCTGCAGTGCAGGGCAGTCAGGGAGAGATTCTGTGTAGTCTCTTGCAACAGAAAAACAATGATTTATTTGTTTGTTTTTGGGTCACATCTGGTAGTGCTCAGGGGTTACTCCTAATTCTGTGCTTAGAAGTTGCTTCTGGTAGGCTCAGGGTACGTATGGAATGCCTGGGATCCAATTCGGGTCTGTCCTGGGCTGGCTGCATGCAAGGCAATGCCCTACTGTTGAGCTATCACTTCTGCTCAGACAACCATGATTTTATAGTTTTTTCACCTGTTAAAGACTGACCATGAGAAAATTAATATTTCAGTGCTGGGTAGAGGGACCACAGGCATCAGTAATGATGATTGTCCTGGGTATAAGGAACCTATCTAGATTAGGGGATTGGATATTGCTGGACTTCTTGGCCCACTGGAATAGTTCTTCATGAAATCTGGGTTCTCAGGCCTTGGAGAAAGCTAATAAGATAGAGATATTCCCAGCATATTCTTCATTCATTCCTCAGGAGGAGGAGGAATGATGCCTTCTGGCTCTCTGCAATGGACAGAAAATGTATCTATACTATAAAATATATCTGTTCTCTATCAATGGCTAAATCCTGACCTACACTTAAAAATAACCAAATAAATGAGTGATTGTCAGGGATCAATATGCCTCAGAGAGATGTGAGCATACATCTGATAATAGAAAGTAATATTGATAGCTTGTCAATAGGCTCTTCACCGGGGACCTGGTTGGGTCTGTGTGTCTCAACACAACAACACAACCATCACCCACACACACATCCTCT